>NC_137827.1:31033042-31178042 GCF_963921795.1 Nannobrachium achirus | reverse complement strand
CACACACACACACACACACACACATTATAAATCTTTCAGTCTTTTTTGAACCCTAAGCCAAAAACTGAAAATAGCCAATCTAATCTACAAGCTCAGCATTTTGAGCTTGTATATTGTGAGCTTGTATATAAGTATGATCAGATAGATATCATCAGATATCAGATAGAACTCTTCCCACACCGAGCGCACGCACATAATCGTTTGTATTGGCAGTGAGCTCAGTGCTGTATTTTCGAACGCACCCTAAGCATTCTTGGTGACATCACCATCAACAAGTGCGACTTGATATAGCACTCTGCTGGCGCACAAGTAGGCCATACATGGCCACGAGTGCACAAGTTGCAAGTTGGCACCTCGACAGAGTCTGCAAGTCTAGTTTTGGTCAAAGTTGATTCCATGCCAAAGCGCCAGCGCTCGCCCAGAGTTGGCACCTTGACAGAGGGCAGTCTAGTTTTGGTCAAAGTTGATTCCATGCCAAAGCGCCAGCGCTCTCCCAGCAGTCACCCAGGCGCATGCCAGCTCCATGGCGCCTGAAACAACCAACCGCAACGCGAGTCACACTTGAATTCCGTCCTTGTCCCTTTTATGCCCATATATGGAGATCCCCGATGTCATCAATATTAAGCCCATATGGGAATGCCCATATATGGACATTGTGTCAGTCTGATGTGGTCTATGATGTCAGACATCTATGTCAGATGTCAGTTATCTCCATTTGGGAAAATATACCAGGTCTGGGCATTTTTTTGGACAAAGTTGATACCATGCCAAAGCTCCAGAGCTTACCCAGCAATCTGCTGCCACCCAGGCGGATGCGTGCACGGCACGCGCCCATGTGCACGACCTCGCCCTTAGGGTGAGGCCGCTCCTCGCCCTTAGGGCGTCTTATTAGTAATAATATACATTATAGCGCACACACACACACACACACACACACACACACACACACACACACACACACACACACACACACACACACACACACACACACACACAACTGGTCACAGATGATAACTGCCAGTCTGTCAAAAGTGTATTTCAAAGGGGTTATCTTAATTAAAAACATTTCCCCTGTACGTGTTGAATTCCTGCACAGCAAAGATGTGTCAATAAATCTAGCTACAACGCCAGCATCAAACAAAACTTGCGTTGTCTTTTCCCACATGTTGCAGACAGACTCTTGTCTGCCTCTCTCCAGGGGCAGCCAGGAGAGCTTGTTCAGACTCAAACAAGCTCTCACTCAGTGTTTTTATTTTACATCATTTTGTCAAACTCTCTATCACTGACCTGCTTCACACATTCACTTTCCCCTCCCAGTATTTAGACCAGTGGTTTTCAACCAGTGGTCCGGGGACCACCAGTGGTCCTTGAGGGGGTTCCAGGTGGTCCCCAGCAAATTGATGGAGAGTTGGTAACCAGCCCTTACAGATCTTTAACTCTTGAGTGTAAAATGAATGAAACCACACTCTTAACAATTTGATAAAAAATGTAATTAAAATGATCAATAATGTTGTCAATTTAGCTCACAACACGTCATAATGCCACGTGTTGTGAGCTTATAGATCTGCTATTTTTGCTATTTCTAGTATAACAAAGTATTTAGGGCTTAAGTGGTTAATGTCCCCACTCTGTTCTTTTTATAAATGGAACCCTGAGTAGAAAAACACTTCCAAAGCTGCTACTAGAGCTTCCACTTTATTCTATTAGCCTTCTATCTGAACTTATAACTGGGCCAGGTGTGCATCTGTGTGTGAATCAAATAGAGAAATAACTGTCCTAAATCCTTAAAAAGATTTGTAGACAATTCAAAAGTAACAGAAACGTATCTGAGACAAGCAACGAGAATTCAGTCGCTGTCATGTAGTATTTATTCATTCTTCTCTTTGCACTTTAAAAGCAATAAACAAGACTCTTCCAGAACCAGCAGTTGTCATTGAACATTCTGAACATAACATTAAAAATTAACCAGACTTGAAGCTAAACTTAAACTATGAACTTCACTACATGTCGGACTGTCGATGCGTTATCACCCTGTCAGGATTTATTTCTCAATAATAACCAGCAACCCAGCAATTGTCCCTTGCATATATAACTCAACTCTATAGTGGTTGTATTTGTGGTATTGAGACATTTAGATGCTGTGGTTGAGTCCGACCACTACTGTTTGACAAGTAGTGGTACTGCCTGAAGGTCGAAAAAGTAATTTTGTTCCCTGAGTAAAAAGGTATGCTCTGTTAGCTCAGTGGTAAAAATGTCAGTTCTTGCACAGGGGACCCGGGTTTGAATCTAGGGTAGGACCATAATATATATTAAATAGAGACCGAACAGCCCCGCCCCCAGCAATTCATTTCAATGCAAGTGCTCAGTGGCGTTTTGAAGCATGCGGAAGAAGCTGAATCCAGGTGCATTCTGGGGGAAATTGGCAACTGTGTAGTTGCCAAAATGTGTTACGTCGAGACGTAATGACGTCACGAACGACGTCGACGTCCATTGAACCCTATCGTAGACCCCAGTGGCGCGCTCTTATGCTTGTGCTTGTATGTTTCACCCCGTCTGAAGTTCCAGCTTTGGCCAGTAGGGTGGCCGCTTCAATATTTACAAGCCGCTCTGGGGGCTCGGGTAGGACCTGAAAGTTATAGCGTACAGCATGTAACCCCCAGTTAACCATGCAACCCTATCCTCTTCCCCCTGTCCTCTGTAGGTGCAGCGCATAGAAGAGCTGAACGAGCTAGACATGGAGCTGTACGACTATGCCAGAGACCTGTTCCAGCAGCGCTACCAGTTCACCAGGCAACAGGAGAGGCGTCAGCAACGCCTCAAGAACCACCTGCAGCAGAGCCACCAGGGCCTGGGCCTGGGGGTCAGCCTCTGGCCCTCCAAGCAGGGCAAGCCGGGCCCTGCCCTGGCCTTGGAATGGGAGGAGCGGGAGGAGAGGGAGGAGACTGCGGAGGACGGAGGGAGAACAGAGGAGGCAGGCAGCAGGCTCCCCACTGAGGACTACATGAACCAGATCATCAACCGCTGGTAGCGGGAGAATGAGAACACTGTCTGTGTGTGTGTTTGTGTGTGTGTGTGTGTGTTGGGGGTGGGGGGTATCTGGACTATACAGTATGCTCATACACATACACATACTCACGTACCACACACACTGTCTCTCCCACACACACACACACACACTCACACACATACATACACACACACACACACACACACACACGCCCAGGCTGAGGCGTGTATCAAAGCCTGATCCGACTGACAGGCTTGCATTGCCTGACACCTGGAAGACAGGGTGGGGGGTTAGAGGGCCCAGGAGGTTGCTATGGAGACCTGGGAGGGTTCTTTTGCTGGCCGTGTATGTCGGCCCGTGTTTTATGGACTCCTTCTGAGGTTTTGCCCAGTTATTAGCATTAAATCGCCCCTTTACCCCCCCTCCCCCCCTTTTCCCCAACACCGTATATCCCTCCACCCTTTCATTCCCCATCATCATTACTGAGCGGAGGAGAGATCTTAGAATTGCTGACATCTAGCAATCTCATCCCTCTCTCTCTCTCCCTTCATCTTTCTACCTCCGCAGACCCCCGCCCCCCAACAGCCTGCTCCTTCAGTTCTCTCTCATCCTCCGCGTGGCCATGCTGCAGAGTAGGAGAAGATGAAATTTTAAAGTCTGTGAATTCCCATGAATCCTTGGCCTGAAGGACCAGTGTACCTCCTGGATGTAATGCGCCGAAGGCAAAGGAAGTGGGAACGCCGCGAAAGTGTGCTCTTGGCCGGGCCGAACAAAAGGAAGCCAAACGGGGGAAAAAAAGACAGGACAATGGAAAAAAAACTGTACCTGCATAATGTCGTAGACTGAGTTGTGTACAAAACAAAAAAGCTTTTTGCTTTAAGAAGAAAAAAATGAAATCAGCCTCCATTTAAACCACAAACACGCTTATGTCACGAAAATCGTGATGGCCTCATTCTCATTTTTAGGATGATTTAAATTTGTTTTTATTGTTTCTATTTTTTTATTTTTTTCCTCTCTGTTTTATGCTTTTTTAAAAGCAGAATTGTAATAACACTGAGACCAATATTGCTGCCTAAATGAAAAGTGATTCCTTTATTTGTGTATAATCTTATTTTGTTTTATAAATCAAACACTAATGGGTGGATGGACGTTCAATGGACCATAGCCATTACTGAAGCCTTGCATCATGGGACAAACTGAACAAGTGGCCTGTTAAGCCCGATTTATACTTCGTTGTACAATAGAGTTTAACGTCGAAGTATAAATCTGGCATTAGTCTGTCAGTGGTTTCCAATGTGCCTGTCGCTTAACTAGTTACTTATAATTCTTTATTTTAATGAGTTTGTGTTATTTTGGCATGCCAGTCCTACAGTCAAATGATCTCCAATTATAGGGCTGGATTGCATATAGGTGTAAAAAACAAAGGCAGATAACAAGCAGAAGAGCGTTCGTTGCCCTGTATACTTTGTTTGTCAGGGAGCAAAGCTGCTTAAGCGACAAGCTCCTTGGGAACCTTCAGACAAAATGTTGGAGACGCAACTGGATTCTGGAAACGTATTGGTCACCATGGCAATATGAGCTCGTAATGTAGTGGAAGGCATTTTCAGCGACTCTTACATTTTGTCCTTTTCTTTTAATATTATTTTTTTATGACTAAGATCTGCAGCGGAAAAAGTAAGATGCTCCCTTTTCAAACAGAGCCGCCTCTACTTACCGAGCACACAGCACTGGTGACCAGTAAGGAAGGAGAATGTGTCTGAATTAAAGATATTAGAAAGAACTTCTGTCTGTTTTAGCCTAAGAAAGGGATGGAGGCGAGGTTGTAGTGCCTCTTAAGTACTGGGATCTTGTTAACTCCATGACATCATAACTATTACCAGGCGATGTGTCTGCATTATACTACATTGATTTATCTGACTACTCTGTGTGTGAATGTGTGTGCATGTGTGTGTGTCTGCATCCATGTTTGCGTGCCAGTGTTATGACTGTCTGTGTGTAAATACTATGTACAGTATGCCTTTTAATGGTATATGTGTATGCCTTTGTAAATAGTGTCTGACTGAGAGAATGTCTTACGTTTGAGTGAGTGACAGGTTCCATGACCAATAACCTTGCCATTTCTGTATGGGGGACAGGTTAAGCCCCCCTCCCCTTGCCCCATATTTTGCCGAACGAGACTGACCATCCTAAAGCTCAAAGCCAATTTCCTGTCCGGTCCTTTTTTTAATTTGTTTCTGTGGGCTTTATTGGAATTGACCAAACTCCCCAATTATCTGCAAGTATTATAATGTAACTTACCCCTGTCCTAGTCCTTGTTAAAAACTAAATGAGCTAAAATGATGTGATATTCACAGGGAAGGTCAGGGAAAAGTAGCAAGAGAAGAAAAAGAGAAATGTCACGATGTGATTGAGTCCATTTGAATGCAGGCTTTGTGCCATCCAGAGGACAACGTGAGGGCCAATGCCATCTCTTTAGTTAAAGAATGCCAACCCTGCCCACACATCACCTCTTGTTTCACATCGCTGCAATCCTAGGATGTGGTCCATTATGTCAGTGATTCTCAACCTTTTTCATTTCAAATACCCCCAGTTTGTGGGACCCTAATCTACGCTGTAAAATCCTCAGTGTTCATCTAAGTCAGAGAAAACGAATGGAACCAAACCAATTGAACCCGTTTGGTTCTATTTGTACACTCGGAGTTAACAGACCCATAAGCATCCGTTTGGACCCCTGGTGGTCCCGTAACCAACATTGAGAAACGGTGCATTACGTAATGTTGACCGTGACTGTTTCGACCTAAAAGTTAAGCTCTTTGGGGCAGCCTACTGATTATTCCAACCAGGTTTAATGAAAATCTGCCCATCCATTCTGTTATATCTTTTAATTAGTTAAGTATATCTACGTTAATGCAGTGCAATATTATTAGGCATCATAATGTATTGTTTTTAATGTTTTCACTCATCTACGTTATGACAATGATTGCCAAATATGGAAAAAATACCAGCTGTATCCTTTAACTGCTGCAGAACCCAACAATTTAACCACCCATTTTGGCCTGCCATTATCAAAAGGGTCTACAGATTGGCCACTGGTTCCATCTGCATCACTCATTCTGTCTCTTTTCAGGGATGATTCATAAGGGGAAGGAGAGGGAGATGAAAAACACTGGGACACATCCAGAGTCGATAATGGTGCTTTTTCTGTATCCTCGAAAGTAGCCCAATAGGGATGGCAGATGGCCGTCCATTGTATTCTTGCGGCAGAGACTGGAGACAAGTAAACGATAAAAGCCCTGTTATGCTTAATTGCACGCACTGGTGCCTCGCAACAAACATAGCAGATCTGCAAGCTTACAATTCGTTGCACTGTGCCGCGTTGTAAGCTTGTAGATTGGCTGTTTTGAGTGTGCAGCTAAAGTATAAATCTCCCTTAAGGGCTTGAGGCAGACTCCCTACACACGATTTTTCAAAGCCGGATGTACTTCTATTAAACCACATTTGGGTTATGAACAAATATCAGGTGTTATGCATTAGTGGTCAAAGCCCTGATCCAGAACCGTAGGACAGTGTCATTCATTGTCCCTCACGGGATTCCTTTTATTGCCTATTTATGTTTCTTTCCTGCCCAAACTGTCTTTACACATAATGATGTGGAGGTGTGTGTATGTATGCCGCATGAGCTACTATATGACCAGTAGCGGGTAATTGGCCTCTTGCCGACCATTACAATTCCCGCGGTAATCCCTCAAGCAACCATCGTTTTGAAGCAGTTCTGGATCAGCTCTTTGAAGGCAACTGGCCTATAATCGTCATCAAACAACAGTATGCCCCAAAAAAACAACACTACTCTGTTACGAATGGAAAATAAATACTTGGACTAAATTGATTCCAGAGATTGAGGGTGTAAAACCTAATATTCAGCTATATCTTGTCTCAGCATTATCTATACATCCGAGGTCTTAAAAGCGTTTTCTTTGTGAACACAAGATAAGCCTGGCATCGTTAATAATTTCTTGTGGTTTGTTGAGACTCATTTTTCAAGTGGTGTGCAGAGCTTCTCTGGCTCCCTTTGTAAGCGTCATCCTGGGTTTGTTTACTTATGATTGCAAGAATGAATCATCAAGCCACCAATTAAAGATACTTCATTTTTACAGAGCCGTTTGTGTTTTGTGGTTAATATTGCACCCATGTTGTGACTCTTCCCTCTCTCATTTTCCTGTCACATGTGAACTGTTTTTGAGGTGGGGGGAAATACACATTTCCTCCTCCTTCAGAAGGTCACGCCAAAGGTGGATCACATAAAGTGCAGCCACAAAGTCAATTAAAAAACACGTATGCACAGTCATCACTGCGGTCTTTACTGTTTGTGCCACGGCTCTGCCCTCCAGCTCTCTGCAGCCCCACTCAGTCCCGTCTACTGGCCAATCTATAGCTAAAGGACATTTCAACCACTCACACGCACAAACCACAGGACCGTGACCCCATAAAGCTGCCTGTTCGCCCCCTAACGACAGCCCCAGCCCTGTCAGCAGTGATCTACGGCCTAATTCAATCTGCAGACACACCGGCTCTACCTTGTACACGTATGCACACAATTATACACACACATGCACCTCTTCCTCTCCTTTAGGGGGCAGGGGGGCTACTGTAGTGTGCACTATATATGCATCGATGGAAGGAATGAGTGCGACTCAGGTGGGGTATAAATAACTGTGCCCTTGGTAGGTTAGGTTTAACTCAGACCTTCGCCCCTTCTCATCACCTGCCCGTTGAGCTTTAAACTTTGACCCCCCTCAGAGCCAGGAAGTAAAATAATTTCCCTGGACAGCAAGAAGCAGTAGAGCAAACTTTAACTACCTTGGGATTGAGGAAAGATAAAAAGCAAATAGACAGCACCCATGTGAGGGGGGGAAAAAACAAGGGCAGAGTGGGGTCATCTTCTGCCTGACGTATGAACAGAATTGGGAGAAAATTGTGATATGGCGTGGAGGGGGGACATGCAGGACTTCTGACAGCTGGGACATTGTGTGCTGGACTGAGCACCGTCTTTAATCCTCTCCTCTGTACCAGGTCGTTGTCATTTCAAGTGCAGCCGGACTAAACAAACAATAATGGCTGAGCTACAGCAGAGGGCTGAACAGCTTTTGTCTCTCTGAATTTGTGTGTGTGCGCACGAGAGGGGGGGAGAGAGAAGTGCTCACTCTAGGGCACTAGGAATCAGGCTCTGAGTGATTGTATTGGCCCTGGCTGCAGTCCATTATTAGGAGGTCAACTTGGCCTCAACTCTTTCTCTCAGATCTCTGGTCCCATGCCGCCGTCATGCAAACAAAGAAGCTTTGACAATATTATCGCTTATGTTCAGCATGGCATTCTGCAGATAAGTTCATATTGAGTGCTTCCCTTGCATGCTTCAGAGCCAGGCTATTATAGCATTGGAGGATTGCCCCATTGGCATCAGCAAATGGTCACAATGGCGTTGGTCTTTTGTCTGTGTTTGAGGCTTTTTCAACAATGGCATGGCATAAACCTTCATTGCTGAATATGCTGTGTATGAAACAAATATGAATAATTACAAATGTATTTCACTACTAGACTATACAGTAACAGAGCACATGCACAGCAATGAAATAAATATGATTAAAATGGAAGTCATTGCCTGTTATCTGAACCCCAACCCAGGGTTCAGCTAATCTTCCAGGTCAACAGCAAATCATCTTGAATGATATTGGGCTCCCAGGAAGGCCTGCACAATAGAGAAATGAACAATAGAGGCCATCCTCCCAGGCAATGCTTTGGAACTCCGACAGACTGACTCCAGTGGGAGACCAACCTGAGGAATCCTGCAGTCCTGTTATGGTCAGAAATGATGTGGTTGGTTTGTCAGAGTGTGGCTATGCAGTGAGTGTTGCAGATGGAGTCTCAGATTGGTATGAGAGAGATAGACAGAGTGAGACTGAGAGAGGGACTAAAATCCTGAGTGTTCATTTATCTCTTAGAGTTCCCATAATGGTTCCATTTGCTTCAATTGTACACTTTGAGAGTAAAATGAACACTCACAATTTGACAGTGTAGGAGCTCATAAAAAGCTTATGCAATGCAAACCTGTTAACGCTTTCATAAAAGTCCCATAAATGTTGATCCTGGTGAAAGGTCAGTGGAATGCAAACCAGAACACGGACAAACAATAAATAATATGGGGGTATTAGAAGGGCAGTAGGCCTACATTATTTTTTATGTCTATTAGGTCACACACACAAACACACCTGGACCAGTATATACAGAAATGATGGAAAACCACGAAAGCTTCTTTGCACAAACCAGTCACAGGCCTTTTAATACCTAAAGTTATCACTTATTTTTGCTAATTTGTCAGGCTGAATAAACAGTGCATATGTTTTGCCTAATTACGATAAGCAATTAATTTGATTAATTTAGTATTTGTATTTATGCACTGAGCTATCCCAGCATTGGTAATGGCTGTAATGTACTAAATTAGCTTCATGTAGGTGACCTTGCCTGACCCCCATTATGCAGACAGGGACACATTTAATTAGTGGCGACTCACGTGAAACGACAAAATGTATTAATATTAATGGAGGTTTAATTGAGGTCGTTTTGGTCCCCCGTTGAGGCTTTCAACCTCTAAAATGGCTGACGTGTGGCAGTCTGGGGACATGGAGCCCACCACACCTCAGGTTGGCCATTTTGTATTTGACCCCGGAGAAGATGACAGCCACCTCCCATAATTCATCTGAAGATGTCACCTTCTTGACAGACAAACGGGCCCTGCGGGCTGTGTGTGTGTGTGTGTGTGTGTGTGTGTGTGTGTGTGTGTGTGTGTGTGTGTGTGTGAGAGAGCGAGCGAGCGAGCGAGCGAGCGTGTGAGCGTGTGTGTATTTGTGCATTCTTTGTGTGTGTGTTCCTCAATGTGAAGGTCAGATCCAGCCGGGATAATTAATGGTGCTGCTTTTTTATATAATGTTAAATCAAACCACAGAGCTGTTCTCTATGGAACATCAGCTGTCCAATTTAATTTAGACTGCAGAGCAAGTAAATGAAAAAGCAAGACCCATGTCCCCACAACCTGGGATTGTTCCTGTCGCCCCCATCATATTTTCATTATGAACATACAACAGGTTGACAAGCAGCACTCAAACAATTTACCCATCTGTCCCAAAGGGATGAACCTAAGTGCAGTTTTCAAGGTTGAATCCTAGAACTCCCAGGTCTACTCTGCAATGGAAGAATTTTTAAATTCAACAGGGGTTTAACTTTGCCCCCTGTATTACTGATTTGGTGTTGAGAGAGGTAATAGGAAAAGTAAGATCACTGAATGTTATCACCCAAACCCACCTATATACACAAGGTAAATCACTGGTACATACAAACTAAAATAGGCTCAGAGATAGTATGTTTACTTTTTAAAATTGTCCCGACTCCCTTGGATAGCCACATAACACAAACAAAACACAATATAGAAACGAGAATAAACTGGGTGCCACATATGCAAAACAAACAAACAAATTAGGAAGGGTCTCCGCTAGGCCGGGTTGCCTAACTAGGACCCGCAAACTTTGGTCATAGCCATGGCTATGCATGGAATCTGAAAAATCAAACTTATAAACTAGAAGAAGTGCTCTTCCGAGCACATGTCTCCACCAGGCCACGCGTCCTGGTGGTGCTATAATATGCCAATGTGAAAAGGGTGGCATGTGTTCTTCACCAATCTTAGACCTTTCATGGCGCCACCATGAGGCTGATTTGAACATGTTGTAGTGTGGCCTTTTGCGAATGTGCATGCACAATTTCATTCGAATTGCACGCTGTGTTTGATTTGAGGCATTTTGTTCGAAACGGATCAATCCTGCAAAGTTTGGAGGCCAATCTTAGCCAATCAGGATGGAATATTTAATATGGGACAGATCCGTCTTGATCATATGACTGTAGAGATACTGTGTACTGATTTGTGTTAATTTTGGGTAAAAGCTGAAGGAGTAATATCCAAAAATGTGTCTTACATAAGTCGGCCTCCTGGTGGCGCTATAAAAGGCTGATGTGAAAAATGCAAGTAAAGGGTTTTTCCTTGGCCTATCGGGAAAGCGCTTACAAAGTTTGAAACTGATGGGTGGAGTTATAGGTAAAACCCCGAATTGGCCTGTTATTCTTCCTCTGCCTAGTGGGAACATGTGTGCACGATTTCATGTTAATTGCACTCTGCGTTTGTGATTTGAGGCATTTTGTCCAAAACGGAGCGATCACATGACTGTACCGATTTGCGTGATTTTTGGACAAAATCTGTAGGAGTACTGGCCAAAAGGTAGTTTTGCACAAATTGGCCTCCTGGTGGACAAAATCTGTAGGAGTAGTGTACAGAAATGTGTTTTGCAAACATCGGCCTCATGGTGGGGCTAGAACAGGGCCGCAGTGATGTTAATAGGTTTTTAATGTAATGAGTCCCGGGACCCCAGAAGAGTTTTTCGGATGAGTCCCAGGGATATTTTATGGGTCCCAAAAAAATTCAACGCCGCGGAGATGGGTATCGTTCACCTCTGAATCGATACGATACCTTTTTCGATACCTGGGAATCGATACGATACCTTTTTCGATACCGTTTTCGATACTTTTTTATGTATTATTATTATTATTACTACCCTTATTATTACCATTATTATTATTACCCTTAACTTTTTTCTATAGGCTATTTTACACACCACAATAGGTTATTAAGGCCGTCTAAAGACTGAGCTTGTAGATCGGCTATTTTCAAAATGTTTGCCTATTTCTTATATTTATTTTACAATTTGGCTAATGTTTGAACTTAGAACTAGGATTTCTAAATACACTAGGCTACAGACACGCATTTAATTATATTTATATCACTGGGACCCCAATTTATATTACATTTTAAAAAACTAGAGTAGGCCTACAAATGGAACAGGTCCATTTGGTTCCATTTGTTCACCGAGTAACAGACCCATTAAGTTTCCAAAAGATTCCCTTTTACTTTGCTATTAGCAATATAAAACGTTTTTATATTCAGCAAAATGTCAGTAATGGTATTGTCTGCCTCTCATTATTGTCAAGGAAGAAAGTACCGCATGTCGCTGCCTTGCTTAAGTTTCATCAAGGCAAAAAAAAGCACCCTAAGACACACACCAAAAGTTGTGTGTGCGGGGGAAAGAGGAGGGGCAGCCACCGTTGCACAGAAATCACTTTCACTTTCAGCTTATGACAAACGGCAGCTTTTAATCAATGCACAAGGATTTAAGGACATTATATTTATAATGATTACAAGAACATTCACTACCTGTAGCTATGGAGTAGGCCTACTCCGTTGGAACCTACTCTGTTGGAACGGAAATAAACTTGTACGTGCTGTTAGACAGACAGTTGGCTCCTCTCCTCTCCGCAGGTTTAATAGGAAGCAAAGACAGACACCACGGTTTGATTTGATCATTGCGTAGTCAATTATGAAGGGATTTCAAAAATGTAAACGTCTCCATATTGCTTGGGAAGTCTACTTAGCAGAACATCGCGGCCTTTGCGATTCGCTAATCGCTAATGTTTTTCTTTTACCGCGATGCGGTAAATTATGGATTAATAATGGAGGCGCGTCCCCGGGACCCCAGAAACAAGACGTGAATGCGTCTCTGGGCGACATGAACGCGTATTTGACGCGGGACGCGCACGTAATGACATCACTGCATTTGAAAAATCTGGGGCAGAGGTTCTGAATTGGCATGGAGTGTGTGTGCTCATTTTGGCTGTTAACAAACTTGGAGGACGGACGCACGGACGGACGGACGGACGGACGGACAGGGGCGAAAACATACTCTCCCCCCGCCTTCGGCTGGTGGAGACAATCACATGACCTCAGAGATATTGTGTACCGATGTATGTGAGTTTTGGACAGAATCTCTAGGAGTAGTTTTGAAGAAAACACACTGGGCCTATGGCAGAAAATAACCTGGTACAGACAGGGCCTATAAGTTGCGTTGTGAGCCAAGGAATCCAGAGGAAAAGAGATGTTGATTGTAAGACCTACAGTTCAAGAGTCATAGCCTAGGCCAACATGGGAAGTGGGCGCCACCATGAGGAGATTTGAACAATTTGGGATGGAAGTTCTTCCTTGGCTTATATGATGTGTGGTATTTTGTGCAATACGGCCACCCCCACAAACTTTGGAAGCCATTCATAGCCAATTGGAATGGAATATGAGAAATGTGATAGATACGTCTTGGTCACATGGCTACAAAGAAAATGTCTCATGGTGGTTCTATAACTGGACGAGAACCAATGAAATTAAATGCTGCCCTCGTAACCCATTTCAATGACTATAAGTCTTATGTGGGGAATTCATGGGAAATGTATTTGATTGTATGACCTACAGTTCAAGAGTTATAGGCCAAAACGTGAATCGGCCTGTTATAGCACCAGAATGATTTGTTTCAAAGCGGGCTACAGACTGTAAAATTTGGAGGGACAAATACGTCTTTATCTCATGACCTTGATCTCATGACCTTGAACTCATGACCATATACAGTATATTATATATATATATATATATATATATATATATATATATATATATATATATATATATATATATATATATATATATATATATATAATATATATATAATTAAAGAATTCTATCAGATTAAATTACATCCAGACAGACATCAGGAATCCCCCCTCAAATATCACATATTTAAATAGCCTACAGCATATTCCTCTTATTCACCCACAAACAGATAAAACATATAGGCATAGGTAGGCCTATTTCCCATACACTACTGTTAAAAGCCTCCTAGGCCATGCCATCACATGACTATAGAGATAATTTGTACTCCTGGTGGCGCTATAACAGGCCAGTGTAAAAAAATGTGAGTGTGCATGCAAAGTTTTATGCTGATGGGAACAATGGTGCCGGAGATTAGCTGCTCACAGAAATTTGACTGTTATTGCACGACCATGTGGCCAATTTAAAAAATGTAGGGTGGCATTTCTTCCTTGGCCTAGTAGTGGGAAAAAAGTTTCGCAGCAATCAGACACTAAATTCATGATTTGAAAGTGAAGAAGTGAGCATTAAAATGTTATAACCACCTAAAACAAAGCATCCCTCACATGCTGTATAACAAAACCTTCACCCATAGAGAAAACCTATGTGGATGCCCCCGGTCATACCATAGCAAAACCATTGTGTTTCCTGCGCTATCTGTATCTTGACCTCTGACAGACCTACTGCAAACATAAACAGAGCTACTGCCTTTAAACACAATTGAAATCTGGGGCTTGTTGTATCCTAGGCCTACTATTTTGAATAGTTTTAGGGGAAATGCTTCTATTTGTCCTATAAAAGACTGCAAAACCCTGAACAAGAACTGCACTCTGTCGAGGTGCCAACTTGCGCCTTGTCCACAAGTAGGCCAAATGATGGTCCCTCATTGGCTGTTAATGATGATGTTGCCAGAAATGCTGGTGGCTGGTCCCTGATTGGGATAAACAAACACAGACACCGACATACCCACATACGGGCTTAAACTAACACAGACACCGCCATACGCAGCCGAAGGCGGTAACCAGGTTACCACCTTATAAATACAGTGTCACTCACCCTCCCGTAAAAAAGAGGGAATAAAAGCATATAGCCTATTATAGGCCTATTGTTATTCCTACAGCATTGGTTCTCAAAGTGGGGTCCGGGGACCCCCAGGGGTCCTTGAGGGAGTTCCAGGGGCCGGGGTCCCCAGCTAAATGATAGTTAACCAAATGATTGAAGAGTTTATTAGCAGTTTGCAATAGAAAAAAGTACAGTTTCATGACAGTTTTCATGGCACAAATCACTGGTACAAGGTCAACTAAAAGGAGATCCTAGTAAGCTTTACGGCTTATTACACAGGAACCACTTTGTGTATCTCATATAACATTGAAAAGACAGATGGACCCTTATGGGTATACTCTCAGAGTTAAATTAACATTGATTTTATAATATTGGGGCCTCAGAGATAGAAATGACAATAAACTGGGGGACCTTAAAATTTTTGGGAATCACTGCTAGAGCTGTAAAAATCTTCTCTAATAGGGGTCCCTGTGATATCTTTTCAAATGTGGGGTCCGCAGGGAAATAAGTGTCAATTTGGGGGTCCTTGACATGAGAAAGTTTGAGAACCACTGACCTACAGTTTGAATTTCAGTCATTTTAGAACAGGCGAAACGGCAGAATACCCTATCCGGGTGACAGGACCCCACCACTAGGAAACATGACTGCAGTGGGAAGCTCCGAAGCCGGCGTCGGTAAGGATATTTCATTCATAAATTTAACAATATACAAACATTTTCACTTTCATTTGACCTAGGATAATTACCGTTTCACAGACAGCATCACTGGCAGTCAGACTTTCCTTGGGTGTAGCAAAGTGTTAAAGCTGAGCATGGTGACGAAGGGTTCTTAACGTTGCTAACGTTTAAAGCTAGCGGTTAGCTCGAGTTGGATAGTGCTGTTTAGTGTTAAATGAGTTAATGGTGAAATGTGACGGGAACTAGGAGATGACAAACTGATAAAGGACGAATGGATAAAGGACAAATTGATTGTGCAGTTCAACGTTTTGTTAGAATTGTTAGAATAGAAATAGACAGCGAGTATGACTTGTCTCACTGTGTGACAGCTCTCTGTGGGGAACTGGGGATTGTCATTGAAACAATCCCGGATGTCTTGACGGTGTTCTCATTGGATAGGTGAGCCACGCTGAACGTTCCTATTGGATGAAGTCTCTAGTGCTTCTGTTTACCTGCAAGTGCATCGGAAAATCCTAACTTGATAATAATAGCAGTGGTGGAAAAAGTACTTAAAGTCATTCAGTATGAATTCTGCAGTGTAGAAATACTCTGTTACACTGTTACAAGTACAACTCTGGAAGTCAAAATGTACTTGAGTAAAAGTACAAAAGTATTGGCATCAAAATGTACTTTAAAGTACCAAAAGTAGTCATTTATGTAGAATCTCCCATTTCAAGTTTTCATATGTATAAAAGTATTTTGAAAATAGCAGATCTTCAAGTTCACAATTTGTCGCATCGCGAGCTTGTAGATCGGCTATTTTCAAATGGCTGAAATGTCATTATTAAAGCTCCTCTCTAGTCTCTACTTGGGTATGATAAATTATCCTCTAAATCTGTTTATCTGTCTGTCAGTTTTTAAGAATTTAGATAGAGCATGAGTATTGTTACTATGAAAAGATGAGACTTGGACTTGTTTAAAAAATATATGGGACTATGAAGGTGTGCAGGATACTTTTTCTGTAAAAGATATGGAAATCACTTTTGTTGATATGTTTTTTATTTTATTTGTTGTATCGTAGTTTGATTGTTTGAAAGAACTAAAGTAGCTCTCTCTCTGTCTCTCTCTCTGTGTCTCTATCTCTCTCTCTCTCTCAGTAGGGTTGAGGATGTGGCTTCTGTGGGTCCTGCTGCTTCCCTTGCTGCCTGTGGTGTATGGGAGTGCAGACTCCAAGGCTATTACCACCACGCTCACCACAAAATGGGCATCTACTCCTCTGCTTCTGGAGGCCAGGTACAGTCATTCAAACACTGTTGGCTGGCAAACAGGTTTATGTGTAGTTAGACCGGACATTCTAGTGCAGGTACATGATGTTTGTGCGTCTTATGCGTGTTCACTTCGGCACTGTAAAAAGCTTTCAATGGGGAAGCCAAAGACAAGAAGCTACAAACTGACTAGAGTTGTTCCGATACCGATGCCAGTATCGGAAAGGCTGCCGATACTGCCTAAAATGCTGGTATTGGCGAGTATGCCAGTCTATGCCATTCCCATACCACGTAATTTATCAAATTATTTTGATTGATTGATTGAATACTTTATTAGCAGTTCGCATAGGAAAAGCACAGAACAGTACAGTTCAGATACAAGGTCAACTAATAGAATTTAAAGCTATACTGTGTAAGTTGCTCAACTAGTGGTCTGTAGCAGTATAGCAAACCGCGGTCGCGTCTGCTTTTTTCGGCCGTTTTTCGCCGCGGACCGGGCCTTCAGACCACAGCGTCCGCCTCGCCTCGCCGAGACGCTTTCAATAAGGTCTCCCGTGTCCCTCTACGAGCAGCGGTTGGGGAGCTACATGCTACAGTGTAAACAAAGCTGTTGAAGCAAGCTATTTCCTGAAAAGACGCAAGATGCACTATAATTGGCCGGTAGTGTATCATGTGTGTATGATCTGCGATGTGATTGGCCAACGTATACACAACGTATACAGATGATGCAGATTAGCGATTTAATAGTTAGGACAATTTTAAGATATGTTTTATAAAAAAAGTTACATAGTATAACTTTAAACCCAAGAAAGCAGTATGGCTTTGTTGTACAATCTCAGTGTTACAGACCCATAAGCGACTTACTTTTAGCTACTTACTCAGCGCTCCAATGATCCCATGAAGTGAATCAATCAATCATATGTTTTTGTTTCACCATTTCAGCTCCCTTCTCTCTCCCTTGCTCCACTCCAAAAAAAGGAAGAAAAACTAATTATTGCCATTAACAGTTCTCTGTGCTATTTAACTGTACCTTTTTCATGTGTGTCTTGAGCAACACGGAATCTCGGCAGCAATGCAATGTTATATGAGATACATACAGTGTGGTTCCTGTGGGAATAAGCCTTGGCTTTCTAGGATCTCCTTTTAGTAGACCTTGTACCAGTGATTTGTGCTGTCATGAAACTGTACTTTTTTCTAATGCAAACTTCTAATACATTCTTCAATCAATCAAAAAAAAAAAAAAAAAAAGCAGCTCACCATGTTTGTTTTCTTTTAGCTTTTTATTCCCACCTGGGACCTTTTGTTGCATGTTTTTGCCTCTCTGCACTTTTTAATTCTAATGCCAAGCCATAAAAAAATAGCTGTTCTTAAAAGTGATGCAATCCTCAACAAACAATGTCAATGTCTTTCACCTTACATGAATCATCACTTAGTTCGTATTGGCAACAAGCACCTACAGTAGATCAGCTCTTGAAATGTACCTGTCATGTTTTCACCAATTTATGATCTCTCTGTATGTCTGTCTCAGTGAGTTCCTGGCAGAGGAGAGCGAGGAGAAGTTCTGGGACTTTGTGGAGGCTAATCAGAACATAGAAGGAGAGTATGACGGTAAAGCTGGTTCTGTCACTCTAAACTGGTGTTGACTTTCAGCCTCTGTCGCTGCAAGCAGCTGCGTTCATGACCTGTTTGTGAACACTTGAGCTTTGAGCGTAGCATCCGTGGTTTGGTGAGGTACTTGATGCAAGCAGTAACTTGATAGGATGAGGCGGAAATTTCCACCAGATGAGGCAAAATATTTGTGTGAGACTGTGTCATAAAAGTTGAAGCCCCGAGTTAAATGAATGGAAGTAGGGAGATGAAACGTTATGCAATCAATCAATCATCTTTATTTATGTAAGTTGGGAGATGAAACATTGTGCAACCAATCAGTCAAACTCTATTTATATAGCACATTTAATACTCAACTCTTGTGCTTCACAGAACAATAAATAACAATAATGGAAAGAAACAAACAATAACAATGATGATAATAAAATATATTAATGTGTTAGGGTTAGACTGTGCTGCTTTAGTTCTTAACTTTTATAGAAAGAGAGAGTTTATTTGGTTTATTTTCTTTTTTTTTTACAATGATCGTTTAAATGCTGAACATTGTTCTTGTTAATGTGAGACGTGGGACAGAAATTCCTTTTTGCTTACATTGCTTAAATAATAAAAGTAGCAGACGGTGTGCACTGCGGGTCATTTTGTATTAAATTATGGCACTGTATCACAGTTAAACGTTGCGCTACTTCCGTTCTTCAATGCAAGTGAACGGGGACCCGGATTATATTGCATCTTTTGAAAAACTAACACGACCAATGTTTGGGGGAGGAAATAAGTACTTTTAAAGGTAGCTCTCTTTGAAGGTAACTGAAGTCTGTGGAATGGGTTAGAAGGAGAGGAAAGGTGATGTTGATGACATGGCGCTTTCAGAGAAAGACAGAAGAGAGAAGGAAGGAGACAGACAGAGCGAAAGAGGAAAGGGAGGGAAAGAGAGACAGAGGGAGAGAGAGAAACTGAATGTCTGTCCAGTGTGGTGCCTCAATCTCTCTATCTCTGTCTTGTGTTGCGGGCCATATGTATGCAGAATATGTCGTATTGTGGGATACCCATGCGCGCAGTCCACTACAGTATGAGTGTAGCTGTGTCTTGGTCTGTTGAGTTAGGTTATCATTTTAACTAACCAACAGCTTTTTTGTTGTTGTTGGTAGACTAGATAGGAGCTGTACATACGTATGTAATTTGTAGTCTGGTCTGCATTGCATCTGCATTACTGCTCACCTTCTACAATGTATCTGTTTCCTGCACAGATACGGACCAGGCCTACTATGACCTAATAGTAAAGAGAGCCAGTGCCTTGCTCAGCTCTGCCCATGTTAACATGCTGAAGTTTGCACTCTCACTTCGAGTCTACTCTGCCACAGTATACTCTTTCCAACAGGTACTAAAGTGTGTGTGTGTGTGTGTGTGTGTGTGTGTGTGTGTGTGTGTGTGTGTGTGTGTGTGTGTGTGTGTGTGTGTGTGTGTGTGTGTGTGTGTGTGTGTGTGTGTGTGTGTGTGTGTGTGTGTGTGTGTCAATCTTTTTAATTTCAAGGATTTTTAAATATAAGGATTGTACTAAGTTGTGGACTCCCATTTGATTACTATCACTGGCGCCACAGTCAACAATGTAAAATGATGAGTGTTAAATTAACTTTACAAGTGTAAATAGAACCAAAAGGACCAATGTTCCATTGTATACACAAGTTGTAGAACCATAAGGGTCCTCCAATTTATTTAATATTCACTATGAATTATTTAGCCTGGGACCCCCTGAAATCCCCTCAAGGGCCCTTAGGGGTCCCCCTGACCACATTATTAGAGAACCAGTGGTGTACATTATTCTTGCTTGTTTGTGTGTATCGATATGTGATGTCAGATTTTTGTCTGTTTGTATACGTACGTTTTATTGATCTGGCTACCTGCTGCTGTTTCTTCTGTAGATAGCAGCCAATGAACTGCCTCCATCGGGCTGCACAGCTTTCTTTAGTGTCCATGGAGCAAAGACATGCAACACTGACGGCTTAGCATCTCTGTTGGAAACGGCCCCTGAAAGGTATTCATCACAGCTGTGTATTATAAATTATATAGTATATGCTGTGTACACACAGATGAAACATGATGGTTTATCAGACCCCATTTCAAAGGATTTATAAACTGATGATGGGATTGCAGACGTGTTAATAATGCATTAGAGTTTGTCTTTGTGTGCTATCCACCTCGCATACATACCAATACCATCTCCCGTTCTCATCTTTTCCCTTTCAGGCCAAAGCCATACCTGTTCAAAGGCGATCACAAACTTGTGAATTCAAACCCAGATGCTCCAGTAGTCATTCTGTATGCTGAGATTGGAAAAGCAGGATTCTACAGTCTTCACCAGGCCATGCTGTCCAAATCGCAGCAAGGCCTAGCGACATACGTGCTCCGCCATTATGTGGCTGTAAGTGATATATTTACTTGTACCTCCCTATGTACAGTATTTTGCATTAGCCTGGGTCTTACCCCCTTATTGTTTTTGGTGTCATTTACCTCAAATAGGGGATATTTACACACAAGTTGAAATTGTTAATGCACATGCAAAACACTTTACAGATTGAAAACATATTTTTGGCATGTAACTCTCAGAGTGTTTTTGGAAAGTCAGATTCCAGTCCTCCTCAAGTGTTGGGTTGCACTGTACGGCGGTTTGACTGTGATTTACAATCTTATCTCGATTCCCAACTGATTGGTAAAACAATTTCTGTCTGCACTGGAAACTTAATTCCATTTAGGGAAAATATGTTGACTTACTAAGCAACACAATGTTACTAATCCAGTCAACTTTCAAAGTAACAATGGGAGCTCATTGGAAAAGAAAAAGTCTGGGCCTCTCTATTACCTGAATTAATTTTTTTATTTGTATTACTTTTTCTAAGATAATGCACATTTTGTTAGTATTTGATTGCTCTGTTTTACTAGTTTGTTGCACAGGGACAGAGACAGAAATAAAAACAATTGTTCAACTGCACAACCAAAGCACTATATGCAAACAATAATTGCTCAGGGCGGTACTATGTCGAGGCTTGTATTCTTAAAGAATATTATACAAAATATCTTGTTGTTAATTTCTTCAGTTTTTTGTAAAACACTTTGTAACCTTGTTTTAATAAGTGCTTTATAATTAGAGTTATACAAATTATTGACTTATGGCTTTCGATTGCAGTATGCTAAATGATTTTTTCCCATTTGCGCCTGACATGAAATCATCCACCGTACAAGAGAGGCGGCAACGCTTACTGCTCCTTCCTTTTACTTCAAAACAGAGGGGGCAATCAGGGGGCCATTTAGTGTCCTCAACAATCAGCAGACAACAGCTGGCCCTGCGCACTTCAGAATGATCATAACATCCACAATTGTTGTTCTTCTGCCAAGTGAGAATCAGTTACCATTGCAGGGCCACATCAGTAGCCGGAGACTACAAACATTTATTCCTGCTTGGCAGTGCTTGCCTAGTTGTATACAGTTTGGAAACATTGTTCTTTTTGCTGTGAATGAATGCAGCTACAGTGGGTTGAACAGTTCACGTTATCTATCTTCAGTGCCACTTGTGTGCATGTACACACACACAATCACACAAATGTGTTGATGGATCTGTCAAAAAGAAATATAAATTTTTGCTTTCGTCTGTGTCTCTTTCTCTCTTTCTCCTTCTATGGCCCCCTCTCCACCAGAATCCAAGCGAGAATAAAGTGTACCTTTCTGGGTATGGAGTGGAACTTGCTATTAAAAATCAGGAGTACAAGGCAAAGGATGACACGCAGGTTCAAGGTAAACAAATACACACATTAGGGCTGGGTGATATGACTTCAAAGCAATATCACGATTATTTAAAATTTTTGATTAAACTATTACTAACTCATTCGTAGTTTACGGCCGTAAAGCCCGTTAATTTCTCTATGTCTTTCACTGCCGGCTTCTCCTACCTGTTAACGTGGGCGCTCGTCCAGTTCCCATCGTGCGTTATCGGACACTGCTATGCATCGTGTGTTCGCGTATTCCATCAGCTTCTCAAATCCGTTGAAACTTTTTCAATTGATCAATAAGTTCTCCATCTGTAAGCCGCGGAGTTCAGACAGAAAGTTAACGGGCCAAAATAGAGGACGGACTTCCGCTTCCGGTTCAGGGACTCCAATGTTAAAGTTGTCCGCTCAATAATGTGTCCGTGTAGAAACCGATCACGGAGCATTAGTTCCGGCCTATTTTAGTTGCGCTTCGATACAAAAATGTTTTTTAATTCATTTTTATTACATTTACGGGTTCTACGGGCATGGCAGAGAAGGGGTACAAAGGGGTATTTTGATGGCAGAGTTTGAGTTAATGAACTTGTATTTACAAAAATATAAAGTGAACATAGCAGATCTTCAAGCTCACAAAGGTCGTGATGCGAGGTGTTGTTGCGTTTAACACACCGGGTGCCCGCCCTGGATTATTCAAGATTTTATCACAGTTGCCATGGAAACCTGCTTTTTTACCTTGTTTGGGAACTCCAGGGGAAAAGTAATCTGAGTAAATGTAATCCTAGTATGTCCTGTTTATTTTCTTCACTCAGGACAGAAAATTAACAATCGCAGGCATCAGTGCTTTTGTAACGGCCGTTAGAGAAGGCCGCGTTTAAACATGAACGTGATTTAAAAGTTAGATTCGGAGATAAATGCACTTTTGTGCAGCAGCATAACAACTGCCCTCTACGAGGGAACAGATTTCCCGGTCACGTGATACCCCATTGCATTTCGGGAATTGGAGTGTTTATCTTCACAGGCGGGTGCCTCGTACAGTAAACTTCAGCCTACTGTTACTACAAAGGCAGAGTGCAGTAACTACGTTTTGGGACACACCGACTTATTTGTGTCGCCCAACGGTCAAATTAGCCTTCATGATATTGGGGGATGAACAATTACCTCAAGAACAGATGTACAATCAGTGTAATATCACTTTTATATCTTTATCTCATTTGGCTGATAAGCTGTAACACTTTTAAACCCATTTTTTGGTGAAATTCGAAAACGTAGTTACTGCACTCTGCCTTTGTAGGGCAGTGTAGATTACTGTACCACGCGTCGAGGGAACACGGAGACATCAAAGAGTTTGACGCGTTGGCACGTCGTGGACCTCCTATGAGTTAAAAGGCGACTAAAGACCTTTCTTTTTAACGCTTTTGCCTAGATGGACTTATGGATGCCTTGTGTGCTGATATTCATTTTATCAGACACTCCCCATCCAGGGCCCATCTTTATATTACAAAAGAGTAAGTGATCTACTTCCGGGTCATGTATCGCTAACTTAAATACCAAACCACTTGGCCAAGATGTACTACATATTATGTACTAAATATAGCTTAAAAATTCAAACACCCATGTCACCTTTGCAAGATGTCGTTTCCAAACCTCTGTATACAGTTGTATTCGTTATTACCCTCATATTTTGCCTCTGTATAAAATAGTCCGCCGGTCAAATATGTCCGACCGGAAACGTGCGCTGCGGCACAATAGTTCCCCACAATAGTTCCCCACAATAGTTTTTTTTTTTTTTTTTTTTAACTAGATGTGAGCGGCCCAAAGGGCCGCGACCCTCTAGTTCCTATACAAACCCATTGTAACTTCAAACTCCATTTTAACCAGTAGTAGAGTCACCATTTTTCTGGTGACTCATACTACCCTCCTAATACGTGAGATGGCCATGTTTTTTCGATAACCCTTTTAATTTATTTTTAATAATCAAAATTGAAAGATTTTAATACAATAAAAAAATATTAAAAATAAATGTAAAAAGCTATTGAAAAAACATGGCCAGACACAGTAAAATCCTCATTGTTATAATTCATGATTTTACAGCGTTGATGTGGATTTGTCTTTGGTTTCCATTGATTAAATGGGCTTTCAGGAGATGAAGGGAACACTACAATGATAGGGGAGAACGATCCAGTGGATGAGGTCCAAGGATTCCTTTTTGGCAAACTGAAGTAAGTGATTCAGTAGGCCTTTGTAGATTTTACTCATATATCATCCAGAGAACTATGTATTTGTTTACGTGCCTAGCTTTACCTCCTCTCTCCTCTACTTGCCCCCTGAAGACTGATTTGAAACCTCTCTCATCCGTCTCTTTCTCTATCTTTACCTCCATATCTCTCCCTTACATATCTCTCCCTTTCAATCTGTCTTTTCCTTGCTCAACCTTTCTCTCTTTTCTTCCCTCTATCGATCTTCATACCGTTCTTTCTCAATGTCTCTCCCCCCCCTCTCTAGAACATTGTATCCAGAGCTGAAGGAACAGTTGAAGGAACTGAGGAAACACCTGGTGGAGAGCACGAATGACATGGCTCCTCTCAAAGTCTGGCAGATGCAAGGTGAGTCTGTCTGTCACATACTCCCTCTTCAGTGAGACAGTTTTTAAAGTTCTTATTATTATCTTTTTCATCTGCTTTACTTTTTTGTTTTTCCTCTCTTTTTTTAACCCACGATTTTTGTAACCCATTTTTGACCTGGTGTCAATTATCTAATGTAATCCTGGGCGCACACTCCCTCTGCCAAACTGGGGAGAGCAACGGACTGACATCATGCTTCATTCTAAGCATGAGAAGTCCAAACTGCTATTTTTCTCTGGCTGGACGTAGCGCGTGGAAGGAACACGCTATTCTAACCAGTTCCTTTCCCCTCCATCAGGCGCCCCGGCTGAATGCACAGGGGGTCCCACCGTGCCAGTTGTTTGAAGTAAACCATAAGGGAACACAGATGAGATGCACATTGTTTCTAGCTTGCAACTAGAACTTTTATTAGCCTATGCAGACAGTGTACCACCAATGATCTTCCTCTGGTCTCAGAAAGGTTGACTCACCAATGTGAGGAGCAATGATACAAAAAAGAAGTTGTTCAGAGATGGCGCCTCTAATTGTAGGTATACTGTAGGTATACTTTCCTGCTTATCTCTGACTATCGCTGTATCTTCTTTATGGGGAGTGACGTACAGGAGGTGTAGAGTATGCAAAGACATTTGACAGTCAGCTGAAACCTAGTGTCAGGCTGTCCTGTGGGTCACTATCACTATCCTCAGCCCTACTGGGCCTCATTAGCTCTGCTTGTTTATACTGAGAGACACCCCCCCAGGGGCTAATAATCACACTGGCTTACAGGCACCATTATAAAACCACTCGCTACACACACCACCAATCGAGTAATGCCACTGACTACACCAGATAGCTGGCTGCAATCAATACGGCTCTTGTCTCCAACTCTCTCCCTTTCTCTGTTATTTTTTTTCTGTTTGTCTCTCTCTCTCTGCCCCCACACACCACCATACTTCTCTCATTATGCACTATACATTATTTCACCGTTGACTCATATCCTACATTATTTCACCGTTGACTCATATCCTTCTAACATCTTTGTATGCTCTCTCTGATCTGTCTTCTATCTCCTATTCACTGTTTTCATGTTTCACTCCTTGCATTCACCTCTCATCCCATCCTTCACATCACCTCATCATTGACCCACATCTTCCTGGCTTCGTTGTGCTCTCTCCCCCTCACTCGCTCTCTTGCTCTCTCTATCTTTCTCGCTCTCTTGCTCTCTATCACATACTCCACCCCCCCCCCCCCCCCACCCCTCTTTCTGCACTGTCTTCTATCTCTCAGATCTGAGTTTCCAGACAGCAGCTCGTATACTTGCTGCTCCCACTGTCGAAGCCCTCAATGTCATGAGGGACCTCAGCCAAAACTTCCCCGTTAAAGCCAGGTACTTTGGCGTGCACAAATATAATGCTCATTATTTTGACAACTTCTGCAGTGTTAACGGTCAGGCCTACCCTTTGCCCTCAGGTCCCTCACCAAAACAGTGGTCAACTCAGAGATCCGCAGTGAGATTCTGGAGAACCAGAAGGTGAGAATCTATCTATCCTGCCCCATATCCATCCATCCATCCATCTATTCATCTAGTCGTTTATCTACCCATCTGTCCCTCTATCCACCACCCATCTACAGTATCTGTCTGTCAGTTAGTCCACCCTCGCTTAAATCCACTTCTCCCTGCATCCATTCATCTCCTGCCTGTCAATATTTGGCCACTAAAGAGGGAAGCGGCAAACAAGACGCTCATCAATTTTTAAGCCTTCTGTCTCTCAAGGACACAAATGTTTTTCCCTCTGTCACTTGTGTGATTCCTTTATCCCTCTATACTCCCTTTAGCTTCCTCTGTTCCTTGTCTGTCAAGTATTTAGAGAGGTTTTCCCAGCTACTGGTTGGGCCAGAATTGTGTTTGTTAAGTTCATAAACACAATCAAATAAAGAATGAAAACCGATAATGGATGCCTTGGATGGCGTAATTATACCAAACAACCACAGCAATCAGCCACAACTTGGAAACGAAAAAACCATCAAGATGTGGAGTGGACTGTTTTTAAAGTTTTTAATTCTTTTTTAATTCTTTCCCGCTCCCTTTTGTGATGACAGCTTCTGGTTGGAAAAGACGTCTGTTTACCCAACAGTGTTTTCGGTTCTGGCCCCGCTAATGGAATGAGGAATCACTCCACTGCTTGTCATGTTCTTTCCTTTCCCTCCTTTCTCCACGAATCTGAGCTATCCAAGCATGCGTTATCTCTGTGTACAGACAAGGAAAAAAACGGTAAAGCCTCCTAATTACAAAATCGGTGATTCACTCCTGCAGAGGGAAATTATTATTGATTGAAGTAGTACGGATATACGTTTTTTTTTTTTTTACTTGACTTGCACAACATTTTCTCTCTCTGGCACTCTATCACAAGTGTGCAGTCTGTGCACGCTGTCACTCTCTCCTTTGAGCTTGCACGCAGTGCTCAAATGGGAAGAGCAATATTTGTGTTAATCATGTGTAATTGCGGTGTCTGAAGTATGATTAATCTGATGTCTTTGTCTTTTGGTAATGAGATTTGACTGTGCTAGATGACTTTGAGCTTTCCTTCTTTTTAGCCTGCGCGTGCACATACACGCACACATCCTCTCTCTCGCACACATACAAACACAGGCGCCCTCTCTCTCTATTAATTAGAGTTGTTTACTATAAATTTCATGGCTCTAAACAAACTGACTTTTAAACGAAGCCGTCATTGCTGGTTCGGAACTGTCGACTCACCTCATTACTGCTCTGTCTTAAATGCTGCCTCTAGTTCTACAGTATAATTGACTAGTGAGTTGACACGCTTCGGCAGTGCAATTGCCGCAGCGCAGCGATGATTTCCTCAATTGGAACCAGGCAGGGAGTGGAGGTTTTTGATGAGCACGTTTACATGCATGAAAACGTTTATTTTCTTTATGTGTTGTCTCATCTCTTCTCCCTCTGTAGTACTTCAAAGGAACGCTAGGGTTGCAGGCTGGGGAGTCGGCATTGTTCATCAACGGATTACACATAGATATGGATGCACAGGATATCTTCAGGTGCGGGCGCGCACCCACACACTCATACACATTAACACATAATATGCATATATTTCTCTCAGTCAGTCAAGCACACTATTTACAAAGGCACACACGCATACATTCAGGCAGCAGCTCCTTTGTGCTGCGCTGTGAGCTTGTATATCTGCCTCTTTTTTATTTTTTGCCAAAGCAAAAAAAAAAAAAAATCCAAAATGACACATTCCCGGATTTAATGGGTTAACTTTACAGAATGTAAATTTTAAAGTCTTGGTTTGCTTTTTGTGACGGTGCCTCTCACAGACAGCCTTATTTGCATTATTAGCCTGTCACCCTTATACAAACATAATTGTAATTCTTTCTCCTCCTCCTCCTCCTCCCCTGCTCCAGTGTACTGGAGGTGCTGCGTAGCGAGGCCAGGGTGATGGAGGGACTGCGCTCCCTGCTGATCGACACACCCTACATCCACGACATCCTGAGGCTTAATGTCCAGCCCACAGACTCGGACTACGCCGTGGACATCCGACACCCTGCCATTAATGTACGTAAAACCACTCGCACTTAAAGGACACTGCTGGTGGTTTGGTTTTGGTTTTGACATGTCTGTGCACCTTCATGAACCTCAGAGGATGACACCTACCGATTTTTGGTGACCCCATGTCTCCTAGCAGCAGGATTAGACCAAGATTTTCACTTGCACACACTTTACCCCCAAGATATATTGAAAAATACTGGTTGTATACTTTATTGGAATTTGCTGTGCACTTTCCTGCTCACTAGTTCATGGCCCATACTGATATTGTTGACACAATGGCTTTTCCTGTTTCACTACCAGGATGAAATTTCACCTTGCACACAAGATAACTGAAAACCGAATGGTTCTAAAACTCGCTGAGCACATGGTATGCTCCCCAGAGGAGGCCCCCAATTTATTTTGGTAACTCAATTCCCTTCCTCTAGCGCCAAACGTTCCACTTTTCCACAAGGTTTCCATAAAATTGTTTTTTGGGGCATTTTCAAGCCTCTATTAGTTAGCGAGAGAAACAGGAAATTGCAGGAGAGAGTTAGGGAAGGACCTGCATTAAAGAATTAAAGTGTCCCTACTAGTCACCACAAACATTTGGTTGGATTATAAAAATGTGTTACGGTTGAATAAAATAGAATAGACCTTTATTGGGTGACGTTCAGGTACCAGAGGCAGCACAGCAGTTATATTAAAGATAGTGTAAGAGAAGTACTGTGAGGTACAGTCATAGGAAGAAAACATCACAAAATAACAAGAACAAAACAAACAAAGAGTGAAGTTAAAGTTTCTCCTTCAGACTTTTTATATAGTTTCCCCTCTCCTCCACCCCTCTGTCCTCTGCAGTGGATTAACAACTTGGAGACAGACCATCGGTACAGTTCATGGCCCTACAACGTCCAAGAGCTGCTCAGACCCACATTCCCTGGGGTCATCAGGCAGATCCGCAAGAACTTCCACAATCTGGTGAGTCCATGCCTAATTAATCAACCCCTCATCAGTCCAAATGGGTCTGAATCTGTGTTCAAAATAATAACTGTGTGTGTGTGTGTGTGTGTGTGTGTGTGTGTGTGTGTGTGCGTTTACAGGTGATCATTCTGGACCCCACCCATGAGAGCGCTGCAGAGTTGCTGAGCGTTGCAGAGATGTTCTACACTAACAACATCCCACTTAGGTATGCCTGTGTGAATGTTGTGTGTTGGAGTCGACTAGTTGGTATTTTACACTTCAAAACGCTGCTACAACGAAAATAAAATTAATCAAAATAAATTAAAATAAATGCAAATGTAATGCAAATGCAAATGCAGTTCATTCGGATATAGTAGGTTAGTTTAAATCAAGTTTATGAGTTTGGTAAGGAAGGCTACGGCAGATGCCTCTCAGCAGGGACTCCCTGGGTGGCGGGCTTTGTTTGAATATTTATTAAGTATACCGTATGTGCACCTCTGCATTTTAAATTATACGCTGTATAATGAGAGCGAGAGGGAGAGTCCCAAGTACATAAGGTTATGAAAATGTTGTGGTGCGGTGTTCAGGATCGGGCTGGTGTTTGTGGTGTCAGATGAAGAGGATGTAGACGGCATGCAGGACGCCGGCGTGGCCATGCTCCGTGCCTACAACTACATCTGTGACGAGGTCGACAGCCAGAGTGCCTTCGATGCCATCATCTCTGTGAGTTAACTTCATGGGACCTCAGCAGTTAGTGGTTCTCAACCTTTTCAGGGTGTGACCCCCAAAATAATAATATTTCAACTGGGGACCCCCCACCCTGACGAGCACTAAGAGTTGAGGCATTACATTTTGTATAACACGGTTGGTTCTATTGTGAAAATAATGTAGATCGGCTACTTTCACAATTTCTGCCTCTAATATTTGACAATTTGGCCAATGTTTAATTTGTCATTTTAGAGGTATTAAAAAGTCCTTAAATTGTCACTTTAGAAACGTGCAGATACCCTCTATATACTTAAACTTTATGTTGGTTTGTTTACTGTTGATTGAGAAAACAATGTTGCACATTAAGTTAATCATCTGGGGACTCCCCAAAATAATTTGGGGACCCCCCCAGGGGGTCCCAACCCACAGGTTGAGAACCACTTGTATAGCGAGTGTGGATTATTACTTTTTGGGGGAATACAGTATATACAGTAGGCTACAGCAGTGGTTCTCAAAGTTACATTTTGAAGGACTCCCATTATAACTCTTGGATTGTACAAGTGGAACCAAATGGACATGTGAGGGTCCATTTGGTACACTCGCAGAGTTTACAGACATGTAAAGGGGTCCATTTGGTACACTCGCAGAGTTAATTGACATGTAAAAGGGTCCATTTGGACACCTCAAGGAACCCTGAGTCTCGGACTCCACTTTGAGAACCACTGGGCTACAGTATATATCTGCTATACAAAGTTGAAGTTGCGGGTGTGTCTGTGTGCCTGGATTATGCCCAAAATTGGACATGACATGACTGACATTACAGATACAGTACTTGAGGTCACAATGCTGACGCCATTTCTTACACTCTCCAGATGTTGAACCGCGTGCCCACTGGAGGGCAGCTGAGCGTTGTGGACGTGGTAAAGGTGTTGGAGAAGAAGTTTCCCTACGTGGAGATCAGCAGCATCCTGGGACATGACTCCAGCTACGACACAAACCGCAAGGTATAACATAACATGTAATGTAAGGGTTCACAAACACATTGAATGGTGACTTGTATGGTCCGGTCAATATGTGGTTTGACCCAGGGAAATCACTAAAGTAATCATTCAAGGTTTTTTATGATCCTTCGGGTCATCCAATCACATGATGATACTGTGATTTGTACAAGTATCACAATAACACTTTTCACTCTACATCATTCCGCTCCAGTGTCGCTACAACCTAATAAAGTTCTTAGCTGGAACATGTCAGCGGAATGATCTTTCCATTACTCAAAGAGAAGTGTTTGGCTGTCTTTACTTTTTTAAAGATAAGATCCGCTTCAGGGGGAATCGAGTAAACTACCAAACAACACCATAATGAGTTTTTGTCCAACTTGTCAGGACTCATACTCTAAACAAGTAACACTCCCTGAAGTTGAGTAGCGACTGTAGATAGTACCAGCTATCTTTACCATTTTTACTTCCTTTTTTAGTCAAACACATACGTACACAGACACCCTTCACATACACAGACACTAGCTATAGTAACTTGACAATCCCTCTCTTCGTGTGGTGGTGCTCTGGCGTCATCTGTTGGATGTCTGTGTGTGTGAGCAGTTGTCAGCGTCACAGGCACAGGGTCACAGGCACAGGTGTGTGTGTGTGTGTGGGGGGGGGGGGGGGGGTAATCAAGCATGACAGATTTTCTGCTGCAGGTTTCCATACTAAGTAATGCTACAGTCACAATAAACCTGCAGCTGATAAGTGAATACTTGCATTTCCAGGAAGGGCGTGCTTACTATGAGCAGACTGGTGTTGGCCCACTGCCCGTGGTGATGTACAACGGAATGCCCTATCAGCGCGAGCAACTGGATCCTGATGAGCTGGAGACGGTGACTATGCACAAGATACTGGAGACCACCACCTTCTACCAGCGAGCTGTCTACCTGGTGAGTGACGACATGCCCTTAAAGGAACACTATTATGCTTTTGATGTGCGTTTAACTGTTCTGCTGCCCTTGACAGTCCTCACCGTCATTCAAATCGGTGACTACATGACGCCATTGACAGCGCTCACCGTCAATCTTACTGTATTTACAGTAAATGTATTAATACTTACAGTATGTAGCTCCGGTCGCGGCCGCATCGGTAATGTCCGTGATTTGTTTAAAATGCACGTTGGGCGTGCACGCGAAGTGAAGCTCCTCCATGTTAAGTCAATGGAGAGGCCCATAAAGAGACTTCATTTACTCCAAAAAAGACTTTTAATCCCAAAGCACATCCCTAAACAGCACTAACAAGGCTCGGCTGGCGGCCGCCATGACACACTGTCACATGACACATGTCATGTGACTAGATGACGTAATCGTTGATGTCATTCACCATTCCGTGTGTGTACACACATTCCAGCCAGGCCTTTCACAATAACAGCGTGTGCCAATGGGAGGATCTGCGTGGCGTCAAAGAAAAGTTAACCCTTCATAGTAAGCAGCAGTTATTGTGTTAAGTTCATTTTTGATCGGTATTATAGTTATTATTTTATCTATTTGTATTTGTATAAAGAATTTAAACTTTTCAAAAACAATGTTAAAGTTCTTTACACACATAAAAATAAATAAAAGAATCCATAATCACAGAAAATTCTTTCTGTGTGTTGGCCTTTCTCTGTGGTCCTACAATTCCCAAGGAAAGCATCAGTCTGGAATGGCCATACCAATCTGCTGCCATTGCATCTCTATTTTGTACTAAACACTTACACCGCTAACAAGGACAATGTCATGATCACAGAGACTAGCTCAAAACCAGGTAATAAGGATTGTAGTTCACATTCATAGACTTCACTGCAGTGACATCACTGGAGTAAAATTGACCATTGCAAAGACTAAATGTCGGAATAATATAACACAATGGCATAATGTAGTTGTCTTTTCCATCATATACGTGGCACTAATCCCTCACTGGGGCTAAACGATGCCTCATTATCATATCATTATGTAGATAATGAACATTCAAGATATTAACATTGCAAAAGGCAATGACATGGATGATAGACATTTCCCCCCACTGGCCCTGCATGTACAACTGAAACAAGCCAATCACAAACATGCCTTTGTGCCACGAATGTGTTTAATAGTATAGAAAAACAAATGCAAGTATTCAACTCTGGCACAGTTGCAGTTTCACAGGACCTGCAGTTTACCAACTAAACCAACCCTACCATCCAAAGCCTTCCGTATGAAAGGTTTAAAAATGTACGTCAGTTCCATAGGTCAGATTTAAGCGTAGCATGTTCAGCAAGTTGTACAAAAAGTAAGTGCATGACTTCAAAATAAGAGTGCTTCGTCAAGTAAAAGTCTTGTCAGAGGTTTGATTTCCAGTTGGCGGTATTCAAGATTGACTGTTGCTACAAAATAGCTAATAAACAAGTGTGAACCCATAGCCGTATGACTTGTATCGTATCACTATTGAGATATTTAGCATACATATTGAGTTTTGAGAGGGGGGGGGGAATACATAGAGATAATGTTGAAAAAATTCAAGCCTCCCTTTAATCCTGATTTATGCTTTGGTGAAAGGGTGTCGTGTGACATTTCATTAGAGAAGTATTATGTATCTTCAGCTGGAAAAGTGTTACTGAAACTCTAGTAAACATTTATATTAACTCATTGAGTGCCACCCCTTTCACCACTAGAGGGCGCCCAGTGGCCATAGAAAATCCCATAGAGATATGCTGGTATATGCAGAAGCCCTGCAGCCATGACTTGCCTGAACACTTTCCTTTGTGCATGTACAGGAAGAGGATGAAGTTAGCTTGAAGTTAGCTATTGGCTACCAAGCATTTTAGAAGCCTTATTTTCGTCAACTTAGCCATGATTAAACCTTGCACACCTCATGCATGGGAAAAAAACAGAGAAGAATGAGCTCTAAAAAATCCAATGCAATCCTGGATTGCATTGGAGTGGATTTGTGCAGTTTGTTCACAGCTTTCAAACAAAAAAATCCGATTGGAAATCCGTTCAGGCATTCTTGAGATAATCGCCATTATGTTTTACATGTTATGTAAACAAACATGGCTGCCCTGTATGTTAGATGGGGTTGTATGGGGGTGGAACATGCAAAATCGCGATTGAAATCATGTTCACCAGATTTGATGGGGTCCAAAAAAAAAAAAAAAAAATCAAAAAAAAATTTTTCAATTTTTTTTTTTTTTTTTTTTTTTTTTAAAGCCGAACTAGTTCGGGATCGGCACTCTGCGATACGATAATAAAGCCGAACTAGTTCGGGATTGGCACTCAATGAGTTAATATAATATAAATAATGATATAAATGAAGCCGTGGATATACCACCAGTGGCTGAAGTCACACGCCAGTGAGCTCAAATTAGTCAATTCAAATTGGTGGATTTTTTCATAAAACAGCGGTATAGCAAGACGCATAATTTAAATTTGAGGGTCAGTTCTTTAGCTAGTTAAATTCATCTTTATTTTAACTTAATCTAAGTGTGCCCATGCTCATGTGGATTACATAATGACTGAGGTATTTATTTGCTGCCAAATGCAGAAATCCTGTTGTCTTGTTTCTTTGTGTGTGCGTGCCTGTCTCTGTGTCTTAGGGAGAGCTGGCCACAGATCATGATGTTGTAGACTATATCATGAACCAGCCCAACGTTGTTCCACGCATCAATCCCAGAGTCCTTTCCACCAGCAGAACATACCTGGACCTGTCTGATACCCGTGAGCACACACACACACGCCATTCCCCTATTCACCTGGGTTGTTTAACACCTGGCCGTAGAAACACACACACACACACACACACACACACACACACACACACACACACACACACACACACACACACACACACACACACACACACACACAAATCAACGTTGTATCTTTGTTTCCCTGCAGACAACCACTTTGTGGATGACTATGCTCGTTTCTCAACCTTGGACACCAAGGAGAAGAGCACTGCTGTGGCCAACAGCATGAACTACATGACCAAGAAAGGTACAACTTTGTTCATATCACAAAAGCAACAATTTAGCACTCCTTTTAAAATGCTCATATCTTACCCCAGTAAAACCTGAGGCAGATTCTACAAATGCCTTCTAACCCAGTAGTTCTTTCAAGATTTTTTCAAAGTGATTCAAAAATAACAGATGCACAAGCTTGCAGTGAGCTTATGTACAGTATCTGATATTTTTTAATAGCCAACACTAAAATCTAAAATAACACGGATGCTTTCCCGGTTTTAATGGGTTAGAAATGGAGCAGAAATTGATATAGTACTTTATTTTAGTCTGAAATGTGTCTTGCGACACAGCAGCCATGTATGTGAAACATATATACAAACATTTGATTCAAGGGAACAAAAACAAGACAGGTTTACATACATAAGGATATGACAAGAGCAATGTCCACCGCTAAGCCTACCTATGGCCAAACTCCTGATTAAGCCTTAAAATCGACTGATGGACAAAGGACCTTTTTAGTCTGACCTTATTGTATTCTGGAACACTGTATCTCCTTCCTGAAGGCAGCAACCTATATTCTCTATGCAACACATGGCTATTGGCTACTATTAGAGGTAATATTTCTTGCCAACCTTAGAATTCTGTTATCATACGTAATCGTATATAGCCTCTGAAGTGGTTGTCCAACTATCTTTGAACAAATGTTCAGTTGTTGCATCAGTTGTGACTTTAGGGCTGCAGACAAGCATCCATACCAGGTGGTACTACAGTACTGAAGAACACCGTTACTGTAGTTACCGTAGTTTATATTGTGTGCTGTCTAGGTCTCTAGGACGATTACTCGGGTGTTCCCAAAGCTGAATACTCTCTCTGTGTATTCTCCCCTCTGTTCTCCTTTGATTGAATTTTCCCCTGAATCAGGGATGACCGCCACCAACAGGCATGGTAATCCTCCCCCTGTTTTTCCACCCAATTACTCCTCTGTATCTCTGTTTGTCCAACCCCCCCCCCCAACTACTCACCTGCCGATGCTTTCACGCATTTGTGAACCCGTCGCATGAACCACTCATAGTGCAAGAAACAGTGCGTTACTAACACTAAGCATGTGATGATTATGTAAAATAGCCTTTTAAAGAGCATATCATGATTCTGCTCTCTGCAAGAAGTCTGACAGTATGTTGCGTGTTATTTGTTCTAGCTGCACGGGGAAACGCTATGTTGGACACCTAGCCTGCTGTTAGGAAAATTGGCTAGTCTCTAAATGCTGTGATAAACATGCAACATCATGAGGCAATTTAAAATTTTCACCAGCAGCCGACATCATTTGTTCATATGCCTTTTGGTCATTAGAGCCCATGCCATTGTTCGTGTTGATATCCATACCTCCACACACACACACACACACACACACACACACACACACACACACACACACACACACACACACACACACACAATGATAACGGCAATTTTACCCCGTTCTTCTGACTCATATGGTTGCCTTGCCTGCATGATGTCGTTTTACTAGAGAGAGTTACAACCTTTATCCTTGCTCTGTTATTTGTCAGACGATGGCGTCATCCGTCCAGTAACGTTCTGGGTGGTGGGAGACTTTGACCAGCCCTCTGGACGCCAGCTCCTCTACGACGCCATCAAACACATGGTACAAAATACACAGACAGTAAATTATATTTATTAGAATTTCAGTTTGCCAGGAGGTACTACACTCTTCATACATAGATGAATACGTTTTGCACACACGGATCTATGGATTGTATATGTTTCATGGGATGTTATAGATCACAGTTACATTTACATTAAACAGTTCATCAGTATGGCCACTAGATGGCAGGATGAATATACCTGTACTGTTGTTATTTTAGAGAATCCCATGTCACAGTCAGAGCAATCAATTTGGTGCTCTACTTTTCTCTTTCTGTTGTTAAAATTAAACAAGTGCATTTTCGAGTCCTCAGAGCCAGCCTTCCTCTAACTCTGCATGCTTTTCTAAAACAGAAAACCAGCAACAACGTTCGCCTGGGTATGATCAACAACCCATTGGCTGGGCCAGGCAGTGATACAAGCCGTGTGACTCGGGCCATCTGGTCTGCCATGCAGACACAGACGGCAAACAACGCCAAGAACTTCATCACCAAGATGGTTAAGAAGGAGACCACAGCAGCCCTGGAAAAGGGCACTGATATCGGAGAGTTTGCTGTCGGGGTGAGGATGGAGAATAGAGAATTGATCTAAACCTAACCCACCCTTCAAACTTTTTTACCAGTAAATGAATTCTTACACTCTGAGTTAAATGAACACTGAGGATTTTACAGTGTAGCAGGCTGTTTCAAAGTATCATACGTAAGTACAACACACTAAGCTAAATGCCAAAAAAAGATTGGACAAAATAGGCTACATTTGTTGTTTTGATGTCGCTGAAAATGATAAACCTGATTTATATTTCTACATATGCAATCAACGCTTAATTGTAATGCTTGTTCCCCCTCAGCCACTTGCAGTGCAACATAAAACCATCTAAAAAGCATCATAAAAATACAATGTAAAACACACACAGTAACATAGATAAACATTTTAAAAACTCAATATGTACGATGTGCATTTAATTTGTGAGTTGCTAAATTCCATGGTGCAATCATTGCCAATGGAAAGTAAAAGGGTATGTACAGATAAAGTTTCATTGTGTAACCATACAGTACATTTATGTCACTGTCAAACATTCAGGCATTCCTCCACTTCTCACGCCCAGTGCTGCAAAGTAACAAGTCAGCTAACCGAATCAATTATCTTAAAATGCCCCCTTTTCCTCTTCTCCGCTGTCTAATCCTGGCATCTCTTCTGCAGGGTATGGATGTGGCATTGTTTAAGAGCGCGTACGAGGGGTCCAAGCTTGACTTCCTACTCTCCCACGCTGCTTACTGTCGAGATGTGCTCAAACTGAAGAAAGGACAGAGGGCGGTCATCAGTAATGGAAGGGTGAGTCATGCAGTCACGACACAGATGCACTGAAATGCAATGAAAGATGTCATGCTCTGCCTTTTCAATTACGTGGGCTGACCCAGGCTAGCTGTCACCATGTGTCAATTTAATGGAATAAAAACTAAAAGCTATATAACATACACTGACACGTACATGGACATTGGACATTATAACCGGGATGTCACCAGCCATTTCTGCATTGTCTCACCTGCAGATCATCGGCCCACTGGAGGAGGAGGAGGTCTTTAATCAGGATGACTTCCTGCTGTTGGAGAGCATCATTCTGAAGACGTCTGGGGAGCGAATCAAAAGCAAGGTCCAACAGTTTGGGATCGAGGAAGACCGGTAATGTCATCATCATCATAGCCTATTTAAAGGGCTGCTTACCCTTTGCCTGATGGGTCAGTCTCAAAAGTGTGTGAAGTACTACATACATGCAGGCTGACGGTGTCTTTTATTTCGAATTTGCTTCAGTAGAGCTTATTGCTGTCTGCGACTACCGCATTTGCATCCGCAGGGATGCATAAAATATACGATATGTTAAATTAATACACAAAGGGAACAATAATGTGACCAAATAAATGGGCCTATGTGTTTGAAGTCCAGCCACCTTCACAGTGGAGCTCATAGAAATGAATGTCTGATTGATTGAACTTAAGTGCTGATGTGTATTTCTGTGTGCTGTTACATTCTCATAGGGCCAGTGACCTGGTCATGAAGGTGGACTCTCTGCTGTCTTCTCAGCCCAAAGGAGAGACTAGGGTTGAATATGCCTTTGCTGGCGAACGCTACAGGTACAAACTGTAAACCATAGTACACACTACAGCAACCAACCAAAGTGAAAGGGTTAGGGTGCAGGGCACATATTGGGTATTGCATTTAATAAACTCTCTCATCGTGTTCACTTCTTCTTGGCAGTGCTGTGAAGATCCGTCCGAAGGAGGGAGAGGTGTACTTTGATATCGTTGCCGTGGTGGACCCTGTTACAAGGGATGCCCAGAAACTAGCTCCACTGCTATTGGTATGTTGAATGTGTTTCCTCAATTCCATTGTTGGATGTGTCTTTATAGTTTTTTTTATGTTTGATTCGGTGCACTTAAAATCCAGAGTGTTTATTTTACTCTGAGTGTTCAAATGCAATCCAATTGACCCAGGTTACATTTCACACTTTCAGAGTTATAAATTAACACTTTATTTTACTACATACCGCTAATATTTTCCCCTCTTTGTCCTCTTTCTCTCTCTCTCTCCCAGGTCTTGAAGCAGCTGGTGAATGTAAACCTGCTAGTGTTCATGAACTGCCAGTCTAAGCTCTCAGACTTGCCTCTCAAGAGGTACACACACACACACACACACACACACACACACACACACACACACACACACACACACACACACACAAACACCACAGCTCCTCATTTACCTATAACTTTACCATATACCAAATTCCTCATTATTCGTGGTTATTCAAAAGTCTGATTTCAGTAAATAAAGAATAAAGAGAGGGGAGTATGGAGATTTGGTCGATAACTAACAAGCCACAGCTCTTGTCTGTTACTTGTCTGTTTCTGGTAACATTGTGGACTCTTTTTCATCCACTAGATTCTACCGCTATGTTCTGGAGCCAGAGGTGGGCTTCCAGGCAGATGGGAGTTTCTCTCCAGGGCCCATGGCTATGTTCCTGGACATGCCCCGGACTCCCCTCTTCACCCTCACCCTCAACACACCTGAGAGCTGGATGGTCGAATCTGTCCGCACCCGCTATGACCTGGACAACATCTACTTGGAAGAGGTAAGTGTGTGTGTAGCAGTGGTGGAAAGTAACAAAGTACATTTACTTAAGTACTGTACTTGAGGACAATTTTGAGGTGTTTGTACTTTACTTGAGTATTTCCAAATTCCAATTACTACTACCAAATACTTTTACTTCTACTCCACTATATCTTGGATCCATATTGTACTTTTACTCCACTACAATTATTTGAAACCTTCCGCTACTAGTTGCTTTGCAGATATACATTATAATATTATAAAACATACATTAATTAACCACTTCAGCCCTATTTTATACCTAGGCTATTTGAAAATAGCAGATCTACAATCCCACAACGTGTTATGGCTCGTTGAGATGTGGTATTTTCAAAGAATTTGTATTTTACTTTGGGTACTTTAAATATATAATGTAACAGCAAATTTTGGTGTGCAGTGCATACACTTACAACGCATGCAGGCTTATGGTGTTTTATGCTTCAGGTAATGGGTTCCATACTTACTAGGCAAACATGTTTTACAATTGTATTAAGTGGAAAGTTTATTAGAATATGAATTTGAAGTTGATTTTACCACAGTGGCTGGTCATATAACTTCCGCAGCCCAAAATGTATCTGCTTTTGGCTGGCAGCCCGTGTTAATTTCCGACACTTATTGTTGACAGGAGCTGTGTGTGTGCATGTGTGCGCCCTTGAAGGCATATTTTACAACCCATATCCACTATCTCTGCTTTCTCTAACCTGACAATGATGAATAACGCACTCCATCCTAGTTTATTGGTTCCAGCTGGATACTCAATCCTCCCACCACAGTTTTTGTATCATAGGGCGGCTTGCACCAAGAGAGATTAAATAAATCTTAGTTTAGGGTTAATCATGGTTTTGTTGATCTATGATTTATTTTAAATCGAGGTGTGTTGCACCACTTAAATTTAAGCATTGCTTAACAAATCTGTGAATAAACCCTTAACCTGTGATTAAAACTATAACCTGCGATTAATTCATGTATTAAATGTCCTCCATCTTGGATTTGCGATGTGTAAACACACTGGAATAAACTATTCTCTTGAGCCTAATATCATTAACGTTACTTTTATATTTACTTCGGAGAGAATGTGGGCAGGCCTATCACCTTCTATGTTAAGAAGAGCGCCTGTAGCCAAAAAATATTTAATTTTATAACGCTCCGCATACTACGGTGACGCTCGCTACGGCGCGGCGCGGCGATGTGATGCGCGGCTATCTAGGAACTAGGAAGCAAAGAAATACACCACAGTTTGATAGTTTTGTCAATTATGAAGCGATTTCGAAAATTAAAACGTCTGCATATTGGCTGGGAAGTCCGTGCACTTCCATGACAACTGACTGTATTATATCCCTGTAAATATTTAAGTGTTCGCTATTTTAAAATAGCCGATGTACAAGGATGTATTGAAGAAAACAATATGATGAGATTTTTGTTTTCAACTGTGCAACGCTGTCCGCAGCTACAGCTTGCAGCTGCAAGCCTGTAGGGCTTGCTGTGAGGCTTCCCTCACAGGAGGGGATCCCCATTCATGTCAATGGCATGTTTGCATTTAAACCACCTCTACAGCAAGTTTAAAATTAATCCCTTATCGATGTTTAAATCTAAGTTTAAAGTAGTGGTGCAACAGGATTAACATTAATCCAGGTTTAGAATGAAAAGTAAAACCAAGATTAAAAGGATGGTTTAAAACTAAACCTGATTAATGAAAACTAGGTTTAAGGTTTGGTGCAAGCTGATTAAAAGATAAACCTTGATTTAAACCAGTTTAAGGCTTAAACCGTGTTGGTGCAAGCCGGCCTTAGAGTACTCAGAAAGAAAGTTGAGGCCTTACCTTTTTGTCTGGGTATTTGATAGTCTTGGCTAAGTGCTCACTCGTGGCATCTGCTGTTGAAGCACATTCTGTTCCTGACTTGGCGGTTTTAATATCTATCTATCTCTCTCTTTCTCTCTCGCTCTCTTTCGCTCTCTCTCTCTCTCTCTCTCTCTCTCTCTCTCTCTCTCTCACACACACACACACACACACACACACACACACACACACACACACACACACACACACACACACACACACACACACACACACACACACACACACGTCATGTTCCAGGTTGACAATATTGTAGCAGCAGAGTATGAGTTGGAGTACCTTCTACTGGAGGGTCATTGTTTTGATGTGAGTACGGGCCAGCCACCACGTGGCCTACAGTTCACCCTGGGAACTACCTCCGAGCCCGTCATCTTGGACACTATCGTCATGGCAAACCTGGTAAATGACCTGTTTCCATGCCCCGCTCTTCAGCTTCTTTGGGTGTTAATAACATCTTGAAATGCTCCCTCCCACTGTAGTTTGGTGCCACTCGAGTGGCTCAACCAGTTAATGCACTTGTTATCACATTTTCATTTTCACTGTTATTGCATGACACCATTTTGTGTGTGTGTTTTTCTTTATTCGATTAATAAAAAAGTAATCAATCAAATATTCTCTTAAAAAAAGTTATCTCCTTTTTAAAAAGAACGCTTTCTAAAAATCGCATGTTCTGCTATGTAGGGTTACTTCCAATTAAAAGCCTACCCAGGACTCTGGATGTTGAAGTTGCGAAAGGGCCGCTCTGATGAAATCTACAAGATATACAGGTAAGACTGAGATATCTAAACAGCGATTGACATATGAACAATGTATGCGCTTCAAAGATTTTCATATACCGTATTTATACAGAGAAAAGAATACACATATATATATATATATATATATATATATATATATATATATATATATATATATATATATATATATATATATATATATATATATTGTGTCTCTTTGCATACATGCCCCTGTTTTATCTTCCGTTGTTTTATAATTTTGTGCAGCCATGATGGTACAGACTCACCGGCCGAATCTGATGACATCATAGTGGTCATGAACAACTTCAAGAGCAGGATCATCAAAGTTAAGGTTGGTTGGTGTGTGAGGTTTTAACTGTCGGTGTAAAGGCTATTCACAATTGCTATTTGTCCACAAATGAATTAGTCTGGAGCGAGCCAGCATCCACCAGTAGATATCCCAGGAAGTGCTGTGCCAATTCTGAACCGGTGGTCTCATATAAATGCATATTAACCATGTTTGAAGTGTGCCGTTGCGCAATTTCCACATAAAATCAGACTAAAAGTGTCAACCTCAAAGCCCCGTTCTGATAATGTTTACATTTTGACTTAAATGTCAACTTTACTGGATGATCAAGAACGGGGCATATTCTGGGTGAGGAGACTGACACTTTTAAAGTAAGATTTTATATGGAAATTGGGCAACTGCACACTTCAAAGCGATGTGAATAATATGTATTCATGTATTAGACCATTGCTTCAGAGTTGGATTTGATGCAGCGTAATTCAGCGAAACTGCAAATTCTGCTAGTTCAAAGAAACCTGTACTTGCTCAAGGATCCAAACGGTAAGTTGAGTAAACCGTTTCAAACACTGGTCATCAGGGTTAACCAAACCTAAAATGGAAAGGAGTAATTTTCCTTGATTATGAATGCTTAGGTGGGGATGGGAGCACGGTAGGTCTGCTCAGTATTATAATCTGTCCCCTTAGTGAACTGGCAGTATACTTATAAATATTTATTACAGAGGCCAAACTTAACAGGTCAGCATGGGTTGTATTTATTCTCACCAGTCAGTAGACAGAGCAAAACATGCAGCTCATAAATAAATCTGGCGGATGTGGAGAAACATAAATATTCTTTAGGGAGTTTACGAATTACCAAGTGTGCATCTACATGGGTTAGGGAACATTGGACACAATATCAAACTACAAATGGAGTTACAAATCGCCCTGAGACTCAAATTCTGTTCTTTGGATGTATTATCGTCTTTGAACATATGCTTAGTGGTAGAATGCAACATGACTGCCATAAAATTGCACCCCTGCTGTAGATGTATAGAAGCTGTGTGCTGATAGTGAAGCATCATTTATACTCTACAAGAGAGACAGCTGTGTGACAGCTCATAAAGCACAGCAATGCTACCACACACAGGCTGTTAGTCCCAACAATCTGATATTTTAGCATTCCCAAATGCCCAGTCTTGTGTGCTAATAGATACTTCAGTGACGACTTGATGAATACCCGTGTGAGCACCTTAGATTGAATTGTGTGGCCGGTGATTTTCAGCCCTTCCTGAGTCCAGATATTAAATGGCTCCATGGCGAACAGCCACATACTGACACACAATGGCATTTGAGAACCACTCTCCCACTGCCTATGCCGGTATTTCGTTATTTAATTTCTCAGCAACGTAACAGCATTTATGTGTAAACCCCACTTTACAGTCCCTTGCTGATTAGTTCATGTTTGGCACCAGTGGCTTAGTGGTTAGCACTGTTGCCACACAGAACAACAAAGTTCTGGGTTGGAACCCGACAGTGGCCTTTCTGTGTGGGATTTGAATGTTCTCATGTTCACAATGTGTTTACTCTGGGTGTTCTAGCTTTGTCCAGCACTAAAATACGAGTTGTTGGGGACATACTGTAGATCTAAAGTTGGTTCCCTGGGTACTACAGTGGCTGCGCACTGCTCCCAATAGTAAAAATTAGGGATGTGAAAAAAATCGACTCATGCTCACCGCGACCTTTTTGGAGCTGTGTGAAGCACAGGCTCCCTATACGTGGCTGTGTGGGTCTGTCTGTGTGTCTGTCTGTCTGTCTGTCTGTCTGTCTGTCTGTCTGTATGTAGCCTGAACTTCCTAAACTTCGGCACGCCACTAGTCCCACAGTTTTGCCACCACACACTCGCGCCATATGTCAAATCGACCGGCTTACTCGGGAATCGTGGGCTATTACTTTTCTAAGAGAAAGGTTCTATAGTTTAATTGATATTAATTTATTAGTGAATTAATTTTCCCCATTGACTTATAATGGGAATCGCAAAAACTCACATTCAATTATTTGTCTCTCGCAAACCATAGGGGCTAGAGTTTCAAGACTTGGAGAGGAGGTTCATAATGATTTCAAGGATTAAATAAAAAATAATTGTGTCATTTGGCCGCATGGTGGCGCCATAACACCCCACTTTACGTTTTGGCCTGTAACTCTTGAACCGTAGGTCGGAAAATTAAAAATATTTTTTCCCTGGATTCCTTGGGTCATGACGCATCTCCCCATATAGGCCACGCCCATTTGCGCCATGATAGATTTTCCGCCATCTTGAATTTTCTCCAAAACACACTTTTTGCTCCTTTTCCTACATATTTTCTTCAAATGTCACAAAAATCGGTACACATGATCCACACACACACACACACACACACACACACACACACACACACACACACACACACACAGCTCCACTTCACACGGGTGTGATTTTTTAAATTATTATTATTATTTCTTTCTAAAGTTTTTCCCCCAAAAATGTTTTAATCGCTTGTTCGTTATAAGCGGCAATGTTTTCCAAATGTGAGAGGACCTGTGTGTGTGTGTGTGTGTGTGTGTGTGTGTGTGTGTGTGTGTGTGTGTGTGTGTGTGTGTGTGTGTGTGTGTGTGTGTGTGTGTGTGTGTGTGTGTGTGTGTGTGTGTGTGTGTGTGTGTGTGTGTGTGTGTGTGTGTGTGTCGGGGACGAGTGAATGTCTGTGTTGCATGCATGGATCGCAGATTCGCATGCATGCGGCGCTGGTCAGGTCCGCGGACTACTGGTTGAGAAACACAGCTGGTCTGTTCGTGTGCCGCGTCATAGCAGTGCGCGCTGACTGGATGTGTTATGTTTACCTCCTGCCTTTGCATGCATGCTTGACACGAAAGCTTGCTTATTTAATGGTAACGTCGCCTCGTGTGCAGTGATTTTGTCAAGATTGACAATAAAACACAACACAAAATAAATACACTACTCGCCGTTAATGCGACACACCCGTGGACACGGTCGGGGAGGGAGAGCCTCTATGGGGAGAGCGAGCCAGCGAGGCAGACCAAACAAAGCTCCACATTTGATACACTATTCTGGAGTGCCAGCCTGAGCGCTCCCACTACGGAACGGTTCCATGGACTTTGTCACTCCGCTTCTAGTCTATAGAGAACAGACTCCATGCTAACGCAAGGAAGAGCTATTGTTTATTATAATTATTATTAGGGCTTTGATGCAAGTTCTGGTGGGTGCTGCTGCAAGTTGTGTTGCTTAAAGTAATGCGCCGTCGTGGTCTCCTCAGCTGCGATCGACGCGTCGATTTTCGGCCGCGATGCGTCGATTCGCAAATAATGCGTCGATTAACATCCCTAGTTAAAATGTGTGGGATGGATTTCCCTATGGGAAAGAGTAAAGTATAAGTTAGCTCAACACAATTTTAAATGGTGTGCTCAGGTCCAGAAGAAGCCAGACAAGTTTAATGAAGAGTTGCTGAGCGACAACACCCAGGAGAACGACTCTGGCTTCTGGGAATCTCTGACCAGGTAAGATGTTCATGACGCCTTCATTTTTTAAAAGTAAAGTAGACTTAAAAAATATTCATGTGTTTTCTCTTTTCTAGAGGAAACTGTCAGTCCTTTTATCAAGCATTGCCTCCTAATAATCTCTATTTCTCTGTCAGAGGGTTCTCGGGTGGAACAAAGACAGAGGAACCTAAACAAGAAAAAGATGATGTCATAAATATATTTTCAGTAGCCTCGGGCCATCTGTATGAGAGGTTCCTAAGGTAAGACTCACTCCCACATACACAGCATGCAATAAAAAGGCAAGGAATATTATTCTCCAATTAGAAACACACAAAATCCTAGAAAGCCTGATCAATACTGATGCTTCTTAGTTGATACTGCCATCCTCTTTTTTTCTCACATCCGTGTCTCTCTTGGTTTTACCTCTCAGGATCATGATGCTCTCTGTTATAAAGAACACCAAAACGCCCGTAAAGTTCTGGTTCCTCAAGAACTACCTGTCGCCAACCTTCAAGGTATGGTCATCCTAACATTGAAATGGAGATTTTTCACTGTGGGTTTTGCTGTGTGTGACTTCATTTTCAAACAAATGCTTATATCATCATCAGAGTTGTGGGTTTTTCTACTACTGTAGGTGTTATAGAAACTCTTAGTCTCATTCTGATTTCATAGATGTATTCATCTTTTCTACATACTTTAAACCTTCATTGTCCTCCAGGACTCTATCCTTGGCCCCTCTTTTTTCATCTAGGGAAAGTTTCTGCAGAAAAAAAGCCAGTGTATTATGCAAGCTCACACTGCGTCACAATAGGACATATTATGAGCTTGTATATCCGCTATTTTCACAGAATGTTCGCCCCACATTTTTACTGTGTGGATTTATTCTCTGCTACTTTGTGTCGTCCTGAGAATATCCCAGGCACAGATATGTGTGCTACTGTGCTTACATGCAGTCACAGCCGTGTGTGTGTGCGTGTGTGTGTTTGTTTGTTTGTTTGTTTGTTTGTAGGAGTTCATTCCCCACATGGCAGAGGAGTATGGTTTCCAGTATGAACTGGTCCAGTATAAATGGCCCCGCTGGCTCCACCAGCAGACAGAAAAACAGAGGATCATCTGGGGTTACAAAATCCTCTTCCTGGACGTGCTCTTCCCCCTCGCTGTCGACAAGTTCCTGTTTGTGGACGCTGACCAGGTTAACATGCGCACATGTACACAAACATAGTGTGTCCAAGTCAACTTCTTTTTCATCTGTTTTTGGTACACTAAAGGTGTTTCTCAAGCCCTATTCATCACTGGATAAGTACCTGTGAATAGGGCTTTCATCTAATATTCACACACATTCATCTTCCTCCTCTGCTGCAGATTGTGCGGACTGATCTCAAGGAGCTTCGTGACTTTGACCTGGAGGGCGCTCCATATGGATACACTCCTTTCTGTGAGAGCAGGAGAGAGATGGACGGCTATCGCTTCTGGAAATCTGGCTACTGGTCCAGCCACCTCGCTGGACGCAAGTACCACATCAGGTATACTGTATATACACTCTGGTGACTAGGAATGTATTTCTTGAAGTAGTGGAATATGATGGGTTAAGAATAAACTCTGCTCACCTCCCTTCATACATTTTTCATACCCCACCTCCCCTGCCCAGTGCCCTTTATGTTGTGGACCTGAAGAAGTTCCGCAAGATAGCTGCAGGGGACCGTCTCAGAGGACAGTACCAAGGACTCAGCCAGGACCCTAACAGTTTGTCTAACCTCGACCAGGTGTGCATCTGTGTAGACATCTCAGGATATCCATGAACTTAACTTTGTAAAAGCATTTTCCTCCATCTGTTTCCCTCATTCGTTAAAGTACTTCACCCCCCTTTCTTGTATCAGTCTTTCGGTTGGTGTTTTAATTCTGTGAAGGTTTAACTTACTTAACATTTGAAAGATACTAGAGTATATAGATACAAGTTAATAGATGTACTTGTCCTTTGTGCAGGATCTTCCCAACAACATGATCCACCAGGTGCCCATCAAGTCCCTCCCCCAGGAGTGGCTGTGGTGTGAGACCTGGTGTGATGACAGCTCCAAGAAGAAGGCCAAGACCATAGACCTGGTAGGAGCCTGTTACAGTTTGTGAACATCAAGGATGTGACTAGAAAAGGCTCACTCTCTAAATGTTTAGCTCAACTAGAGACTGATGACAATTAAAAGACCTTTAGGGTGGTCCTTCTTAGTGCTATGGTGACAATGTTAATTTTCAAAGCAGCAGGTGTAGTTTTGTCAGTGGCCGTCTTGGTCACTGTTCTAGTAACTACCACTGATTTCGATGTCCCCAGACGTATTATAGGCGGAGATCTCTTGATCATCTGGCAACATAAATCTATGATCAGAACAACATAAACAACAATGTTCACAACAAACAATTTCACTTTTCAGCATGTGCTTATGTTCGATTTGGTCCACTGCTTCCTTCTGCTGTTTTTTACTAGTTTTCTTCTCTCCACAGTGTAACAACCCTTTCTTCTCTCCACAGTGTAACAACCCCATGACCAAGGAACCCAAGCTGCAAGCTGCTGTGAGAATCGTAGCAGAGTGGACAGACTACGACCAGGAGGTTAAACGTCTGCAGACCAAAGTTCAGCAGAGAGCAGCAGACAACAATCACACGGCACAGAAGTCAGACACAGGTATTGACCCCCCCCCCCCCCCCCCCATCTTAAAAGTTCTCAAAGTGAAAAATCCTCCTCAATTCAGGCCTTACATATTTATTTATTTTTTGGCTGGACCAGAAGGCATTGGTGAGTTGGCCTAACAGCAGACTATACAGTCTGTCAATAAAGTGCGCTTCTTCAACGTACACATGTACACACACAGGAAGGACAGAGCAGTCTATTAAACATGCACTTGCATTGTATTTATGAATTCAGGTGAAATATCAACTAGCACAATTTAGGTTGGCAGTCAGGAGACCAGAGAGGTTCAGAAAAGGCAGACAAAGGCTGCCTGAAACTGATCATGGGAGAAATTGAGATTGAAAACAAAACAAAACATTATGCTCAATGTGGAATATGCAGTAAAGTGAAAATCTGTCTATGGCTTTGTGGGTTTATTGATAAATCTGTTGAGAATCCATCAATGGCATTAAATGAGTTTAACCATGCCATGCGATATGCTCTTGTAGTACACTTTTAAAGGTAGAGTATGGGATGTTCCTTTGTTAAAATAGTGTTAAATAGCTCTATTCTGATTCTATAGTAGGGTTCATTGCTAGTATAGAGTGTTTGTTCAGTATCAGGAGTCTCCCTGTCTCTCCAGTTCTTTAGTAAACAGATAATGCATTTTCAGGAAAGGATACCATTTTTTATATTATTTTTTCCCTTTGGAAGTGGTGACACAAATAAATGAGCAGACAAAATTGTAACTGGAACACTATCAAAGTGATGCTGATAAATGAGCTCTCTCTCCTGGCTGAAATTTTGCAACCCACCTGTAAATGTAGTTTCTGTTTATTAAAGAGCTCGAGAGACTGGTAGACCCCTGTTACTGAACAAACACACTGTCTATAGCAAGCAACAGAATATAACCTTTTAACAAACCCCTTGATGTTTTAACCAAAACGTCTTTTAACAACAAACGGATAAACATTTAATATCCAGGAATTAGCATTGTATACACTCCCAGACTATCCCTCTAACAAATTACCCACAATCTCACTCATTAGCCCTGACAAGGTCCAGCCATATATACTAGGTTTTGACCCGGTCTAGTTACTTAAGTATCCATCGTGATTTGTGAGCATCTGTTGTTGAAGCACATTTTCTCCCTCTCTTTCTCCGTCTCCCAGATGTTCACACAGAGTTGTGAGTGTCCATTGGAGACTGTGACAAGGCAGTGAATTAGACTCTGTTTAAAGAGTCTGCTTCATGGGAGAGACACCTCTCCTCCTGGGGAACGGCTGACTCCTGGCACACAGACCACAGATGGTTGAATTTATTTTCTTGTTTTGTTCTTGTTTTCTTTATATACAGTGTGAGGGGAAGCTACAGTGGTCAGGTGAAGGTGGTTGAAGTGTTCTTCTGTGTGTGTGTGTGTGTGTGTGTGTGTGTGTGTGTGTGTGTGTGTGTGTGTGTGTGTGTGGAGGGGGGGGGGTGTTGCATAACATCCTTGAATATGGATTCTTTCTTTCCCAAATCACTTAATTTTCCCTCCCTTTTTCAAATTTGGCCTGTGTACGTTTTGCACTGATTGAATATCCCGACTTTGGCTTCATCTGTAAGCACAAAGAGGAACTGTTCCAATGTGATCATTACCCATGACCATAACTGCTCATTGACTTAATCGCCTGACAAACCATCTGTCTAGATAGAACAGCTGAGGCCAGTTCAGTCCGATTCCATGGGGTTATATTGAATTATAATTATAATTTTAACTGAGAGAAAATGGAGCCAGGCTAGCTAGAGGTTATCACATTTGGATCAACTCTGATCTGGACAGGAAACTAAATCTGTAGTCAACATTGCATCCAAAACATGCACTGGCTGCTTCCACTATTTTCCCAGCCAATTTGATTTCTATAATAGAACCACACCGAATAGAACAACACCTTCCCAAATAATTGTTGTTTACGTGCCAAAGTGGCTGCTAGCGTTTGGGAAATGTCTCAGCCAGAGCCAAAAATTACCAGAATTTGGCAGGTGACGGTCTTAATTTCTCTGGTAGTGTTGTGATGATTTAAGCCCGTATGTATAATTTGAGCAAGGTCCTTAGGTCTTTGGAAAAGAACCCAAATTATTTGATCACATCCAGTTCCTACACAGTTTGGTAATTACTTAAGTGTCTGAAGAGCATTCGTTAGCTATAGAGTGGTACCTCCATTAGATGGTAATTAGATGGTTACTGCTAATGCTATCAGTATCCATCTTATCAAAAGAATAAAACGTCCAAAATCCGATCCAATCAACGTATGTCAAGGAACATGGATGCAGAAAATGCTTAAGAGCTCTGTTATACACCACTGACACCACAACTGGGCTCATAAACTTGTTTTTTTTTTTACTCTGCTTTGTTTAAATAAAAAAAACAGACATCCTTGATTGCATCCCCAACCCCAGTTTCCTGTGGAAAGTTAATGTCACAGTATCAAACTCAGGGAAAGAGAAAGAGGTTTCGGGCTCTAGTGGCAAGACCTGCCAAGATGCAGACAGCAAGCTGATTGAATTTCTCATGGCAGAAGAAAAGGCCGGTTTGTATGTAAATTTGATCAAGCACACTAGAGGTGAAAGGGAAAGGGCTGGTTATAGAGTTAGGAATATAGTTATTATCACAATATCAGTTTTTGTTTTGGACAATTCTGTGGATTTGATTTTAGGAATGTGTTAATATTTGGTCTAATTTTGTATTTTAGTTACTGGTGAACATGTCATTACTACTCTTCAAAGAGACACCAATTACAATAGTTTGTTCATTGGCTTCCTATTGTACAGCAGTAATCTGTAAGCGGGAAATTGAACCAGAATGTTGTTTTCTCCCTGGCATTAAGTCTAGCCATTTCAAACAAATGTCTTGTCTTTAAATAAATCTCAAGTCTTTATGGTGGACTGTGTGCACTTGAAGCCTGAGACAATAATATTGATCAGGTTAATGGCGTCAGGGAAGTAGATTTTCGCCAGGACTGCCAAAAAAATATTTCTAAGATTCTTACACACAGATTGTCTAACTGTGATGATCAAACCTGTGACCTTCTAGTTACAAGGTAGCCATTGACACAAACATGCTTTCCTTCAATATTGTCCGTAACCAAACCTCTGAGAATGTCTTCTCCATTATTAGAACATGAAGTGCAGTTTTATTTTACATTTTTAGCTGAGGGAAGCTAATGTAGCGTAGCCCACCCATTTTCTGCTGAGTTTATGCAAAAGAGAGACTGTATTTACACTGGAAACATCAGATTTTTTAAGACTCTGCAGCACAGATCTAGTATGTCATGGCAGACATTATCTGATTCAACTGTTAAGTCAGAATCACTATAGCGACCACTCGCTCTTAACTCAGCAGCTTTTCTTTTTTACTACCTGTACTGTTAACTGTTGGCAATCAATTTCTTTTTTAAATAAAATTCTCAATATTCAACATGGTTTTAGCGGCATTGTCTCCTTACACGTTCCAGGAATCTTATGCAGCACATTACATGGGGCCTCAGCTTATTGAAAACAGGAGAAAAGGGCGTTTTAAGCGGTGTGGTGGGTTTATATTGCATCAACTTGTTACTGGAAGGTTTCAGACTTTTATTGTGATCCATTTGAAAAAAGGTTTTACAAAAAGTAACATTCAAATTTTACACATTCTTAAAAAAAACAAAAGAAATCAGTTAAAATAAGGTTTTGATACAACAGATTCCGTTAACTAAATAATGGCTTCTATAAACAATGTGAAAAAAAGAGAATATACATGTAAATGGATGCTACGAACATGGACAAAACTGAGGGAAAAAACAAACAATGGCATGATTGTTTCCTGACTCGGTGACTAGTCACCAGAATCACACAGAATGGCTATTGGAAAATTATTGTAAATCCCATGTCACACTGTGTCCAATTGGAATGTTCCACAAGTCCACAAATTTAATTGTCCACGAGCTGACACTTTGTTGCATATATCTCTCACTGAATCATATGGCAGCATTTTGCATTTGGGTGCATCTTTGTTTTTTCCACTCCACTGCCACCATACGAAGTTGAACGTATCAAGATCGATGTGTGTGCAACCGAGTGACCGTTGTTTTCTACGGTTCTACGTTTACCAACCAAGGCTTCGTTTTGACAAGACCCAGACAAATGTGAAACGCACATATAACTGAATATAATGTGAATTTACAACAAAGTATGAATGGGAAACAAGGGGTGAAAAAAAATCATTTAAAATGAAGACACCTCTGACTTACAGTAGGTGAGCACAGCGAACCATGTGCGCTCATCAGGACATACGGTAACCAGACATTCTGCTGAGAGGAGCAATATACTTGGAAGAAGTTGCCCATGTTCGGAGCCATTTGCATTTTTCCAAATCCCAGGAAGTGACAAGACCGCCCCTAAGATAAGTTCAAACAGTGTCACCGTCGTCCTATTCTGACCTCCAGCCAACATAACAACTGAAGCAGCACGGCATGAAAACAAACAGGACTGTATTGTGGAAAATGTGATTGCGTAAGAGTTATTGCATGTTTTGAGTAGCAGGAATTTCATGCCAGCCATCAGTGCTACAGTCCAGATGTAGATGCTGTGCTGCTTCATATGTAGGGTGTGTCAAAACCACTGCTTTCACGCCTGCTTGGTACACAAAGAGCCCAGCTCTCCAGAGCGAATGATTAAAAGTCAAATGATCGTTCTGGAGAGGTACACTCATTCCTCTTCCTAAAAACCCCCACCATATGCATTTGACAAACACTTTCCCCATTACAGTTACATCATCCACAAAGCTTAAAAAAACACATGCACCTCCAGCATTTTATACAAGAGTATGATACAAAATAAGGCATTTCATTGTGTTGAGTATTTGTGTTGCATTTGAGTGTGTGTGTGTGTGTGTGCGTATGTGTATGTTTGCGCGTGTGTACATAGCAACCACATTTCTTTTTTTGCCCGCCTATAAAAAGACTGCAAAACGAACATAAATTTGTGATAACTCTTACTTAAAATATATATATTTGTCATATATATTTACGTATATATTCATATGTAAAAAAAAAAAAAAAAAAAGGAAAGTAAGGGGGGAAAAAAGCCAGAGGTCCCTGTGATAGGCCAGTTCCTAATTTGAGTAGACCACACCCCGGTCTTTATTCCATGATGACCTCACCGGGCGCCACAGTGACCAGCTGCAAAGGAATCTCCTGATTGGCTACGAGGTCGTGAGTAGTGGTTTGAAGGATGAGTGCGCTTCCGTCAGCGGTGATGATGGCTTCGCCAGGATTGGGAGACGAGGAGAGGGCCACTCCCCCTTTTTTGTTCTGGTGAGTCTTAATGTGTTTGGCCAGGTGGTCGCTCCGCATAAACCTCTTTGAGCACTCTGTACACACAAATTTCTTCTCCCCTGTCAGAAAAAGGAATAATTTTAAAACATACACATTCATTCAAGACCTAGCAGCAGCCTAACGGGCTAGCTAACAACATACAGAACAACCTATGTCAAAGAAAATTATATCCAAACCACATCTGTAAAGCCTGTCTTAACAGAAGAGGTGCCAAAATCCAATTTTTTAAGTTTACTTGAGTACCATGCTTCACTATATTTGTATTTTTGGACATTTGTGACATTACATGAAAGGGTAAATTATGAATTAACCACTAATAGCCCATTTCAAATAGTGAAAATCACGCTACAATGTTGTGCGTTCTTGAGCTTGTAGATTATTTTTCACTATTGCTTTTTTTTTTTTTACTTTCTGTAAAACATTACAATACAATGAAATCTAAGAATAAAAAAATATGTACTTTTGAATACTTTTTAAAGTATATATTTGACTGAGCAACTTTCTCTATGAATCAAGTACTGGGGTTGAGTATTTTGTCCACCACTGCCAACATTCCTAAATATTTATTCTTCCGTCCATATTCATATCGAAAGAATTAAAACATTTCCGTTAGGAAAAGTGCGCTATCCTTTATTTTACAACTGGCTCATCTCCCACCCAAGAATAGATTTCCTCTTGTGCCACCAGATGGCGCAATTATTCACCTTCTAGTATCCTCAGACAGTCAAGTCCCTACTTTACAGGATGGCCTAAGCAAAATAACAAATTATAATGACCAGAATGCAAGTTATGCAACACCCATATTTAAACTTGATAAAAGGAAAATATAACAATTAAAATCTGTTTGGGGAGGTGAAGAAAATTGTGAGTTTAATATTGAGAGACTTGTTTTTGTTCCACAGAAACCCGTCTCTTCACTTCATGACTTCTTTTAAAAAGGTCCTGACACATCAAGCCGACTTGCATACAGCAAAGATTAATCTTGCACAGTGGTTCTTTGGTTTCTTTGGCAGTTTCAAATGGACCCTTGCAGGTCTGTAACGCAATGTACAAGTGGAACTTGTACACTACAGTTGTACACTACACTCTTGAGTTAAAGGGGGTCCTTGAAATTAAAGTTTGAGAACCACTTGTCTAGCATTCGCAACTAATCAGTGGAGAAAATGGGCTTCATTCTGACATCTGTTTCTATTCAATGAGGTCAGTAATTTGAGCATCAAAACAAGTAGCATGATACCTATATTCATGTAAATCTAACCAGTGACCTAATTTCTGAGACACCCCCTTACTTTATTGTAATCAAACACTTCAGTTGTAACAATGTTTGCTTTGGTGACAATCTATTCAAACTCTGGTCTCACATTAGTATGCAAGTGAAGACCGTACAGGACTCTTAACATCAACTGTTACTCTCCTACACACCTGTCTGGAGAAAGCAGGTGTGCCAAGAGACATATCTACAAACTAGAATTGCATGTTAAAAAGCATTTTAGCTCACATGTGTGATTTTAGGATCTTGTACAACCGATTTTTTTCTACTAGAGGCTAACCTAGAGGGTGACTGCTCTCCATTCCGACATGTCACCACTCCGACATTGACTTCTTATTGTCGGAGTGGCGACACTTCCATAGAGGTTAAGTTTAGGGTAAGGGTTAGAGATAGGGTTAGTGTCGGAATGGAGACATGTCGGAATGGAGACATGTAACCGTACTAGAGGTTCACATCCTTAAAATGCTTTATCTTTTAACTATCTTCAGAGGTTGTTGCTGTGGCAGTTCTCTCATATGTAAAAAGCTCCTTCTGGTGATCATTTGGCCCTAACATCAGTTTCACTGTCTGGACAAGTCTGTCTGTTTGACCAGAGCTGTGCTGACAACAGATGTTTTGAATGTGTGTTTGGTGTCAGAGCTTCTAGTGGTAATGGTGACTTAAAAACAAAAAAACAGTTTGCATGTTACTCTCACCTGTATGTGTTCTCCTGTGTCTCTGGAGCTCATCACTCCTGGTGAACCTCTTTCCACAGAACATCCAGTTGCAGACGAAGGGCCTCTCCCCACTGTGCCAGCGCAGGTGGGCTCGCAGGTGGGACGTTTTCCCATACACCTTCGCACAGCCGGGAATGTGACAGATATGTTGCTTCTTCTTACCCATGCCTGACCCCCTGTGAGAACAACAAGGTTTGAGAAGACTAAGTAACAGGTAGAACATCACCACTGGAAGTACGTATGTCTAGTTATCACTACAAACCCCACAGATCCTTAAATTACTGTCCGTAATGGTGAACAGAAAATAAAACGATGCATTCTCCTCTTTATGAATAAGCAGGTAGTACCTTGAAAAGAAATGTCTGGAAAAACGAGGTGACATAAATTTGTGTATTTGTGGGTACAAAACCATGAAATCAAAGTTTCGATCCAACAAATGCATTCGAAATCTCTAACAGCATAGTTAACGATGTGTCCGTGCGTGTAGGTATCAAAATATGTATTTATACTATTTGTGGGACCCACCTTCCTCCTGACTCTTTACAGTTGGGACAGGTGCAGGCCACCCTCCGAAGCCTCTTGCCCTCCCCCATCTGTCCGTCCATGTCCTCGTCTCCCATCTGGACACGCAGGTTTGACAGGTCACTGGTGTTCAGAGTTGAGTCTCCAGTTAAGTGCCACTCCTCCGAGTCTGGCTCCTCTTTTATATGGATATCTGAGGAAGGAGTTTGAAATAATGAGCAGCGGTGATTTGCAACTTCATCTAAAGATAAAAGCATAAATTGAATAGATATTAAAAAGTAAAAACATTTCAAACTTGTTGCAAGGTTTTTACATGGCAGCAATGAAAAAGACAGGGAGGGGATGTATGAATGTCCCTTACCCGCTGGACTATTAGCATCCTCTCCCTGTGTGTATTGCACCCCAGTCTGTGTTACTGAGTTGACAGTGACAGTCTGGAGGTTAGGCAGGCTGACCTGTCCTCCCTGGCCCAGTGGGAGTGTCTGGACCGGGGCTAAGGTTAGCTGCTGGCCTTGGCCCTGGGGCAACTGGAGACCCTGGAGAGACTGGACACCCTGAACCTAGAGGAACACAAGACCGAACTGGTAAAAAAAAAGATGGCACTAAATCTGCGTAACAAAATAACCCTGTTTACACCTTGCATTCAAATGAAATCTGCATCTGGATCTCTTATCAGTACATATTGTAAAAATGCATATTCATACAAAGTGTAAACATTGCAATGAGAATGCAGTCAGAACTGCCAGGCCACCACTGGAGCAGGTCTGGCTCACATTGAAGATCAGATCTTACAATATCCCAGATACAGATGACATTTTAAAGCAAAATGTAACTGGGGTCAGTGTGACACATTGCACAGACTTAAAATAAGCAAGGTAATCACTTAGACATTACAGGCAATTATGCTATCAAGACAAAACACTAATAACAAGGGAAATAATGTTGCGATCTATGCAAATGCACTGAATAAAACCCCAAACAAAAATTACCTGGAAGGTCTGCCACTGGATCTGCCCGGTAGCAGAGACTGTTTGGGCCTGGATGAGGAAGGTACCCGGGTTGATCAGCTGCACATTTTGTAGAGTCTGACCAGCCGATGTTAGGTCCTGTCCCTGAGCTACCTGGTTCTGGCCGTCTCCAGAAAAGTGCAGGATGGGCTGGGAGATGGTGGAGGCATTTGAAGTAGACACCTGCCATGTAGGACACAGTAAAACAAGCTCAGCCTCTCAAATCAAAGTCAGTATTAAAAGCACAGACAACAGTGAGTTCTGGTAAAAGCAGCTTGAATGAGCAGGATTTACAATACAACATTTTTAAAAAGCAATAGCCGCAAAACCACAAACTGTTGCTGTATTACGGCAAAGCTGATCTGACCTGTATTTGGTGCAGGTGGTTGTGGGAGTTGAAGTTTTCTGTGGATGAAGGGTCAGAGTGACCAGCAGACACAGCAGTTGCTTGAGTCAGAACCCCAGTGCCATCAATGGTTTCAGGAAGATGAGAGGAAGTGGAGGAGGAAGTTGTGGTTGGCACGTAGAGCTCTTGGTGAGCACTAGCATCGGTCTTGGCTCTGGTTTCCTGCCCCTGAGTCTCCAATGATTGGCCGCTCATGATCAGCTGACCATCAGCCGTTAGGCCTGTTGCTATGGACACTGACTGAGCACCCGTCAACCCTAACGACTCCAGGTCCAAGCTGTTTATAGGGACGAAGGTTATGTTGCCAGGCAGTCCAGTTACCGTGCTGGTGTACGCTGATCCACCGCTCAATGAGACACCCTGGATCGACTGCACTTGCCCTGCCTGTGTCAGGAGGTCTGTGGTTGACGATGTGGCAACACTAATACCAAGGTTGCCATGGCTACCATCAATGAGCTGGATGTGTCCCGTGCCATCATCCAATCCCTGCGCTGAAAACCCAAGCGTTCCATCTGCATGTTGGATCTGTGGGATAACCTGGAGATATGGATCAACAATTCTGGTCAATGTGGACTTATGTGTGTTATAGGTTCAATATAGCTGGTCTTCAACTGGTTTTTGTATTGGTGCAACTCAGCCATCCTATTGGGGCAACTTCTTGAACTTGGGAGTATTGCAGCCAATAACAAGTGTGTTTGTGTGCCCAGTGCCCACATGCATGTGTGTTTGTTTTTTCTTTACCTGATACTGAATGCCAGACACTCCGTTGGCTGAGGCATCATGCCCAGATGCTGTAACGTAGATGGGCTGGTTGTGGATACCCCCAAGAGGAAGCACATACTGCCCATTGGACGTGACAATTCCCGAATTTTGTATGTGAACAACACTGTGGTCTTCCTTCCCAGTTGAGACAGGAGTTAACACCTCCCATCGGTCAGAACCGGTTAGCTGAATAGCGGACATGTCTGTCGTCTGGGAGTGAAAATAGAATACATGAGAATAGATATAATCATAACCAACCCAACTGATTCATCAGAGATGGGTTGGGGGAGCAACTCAACTCCAGATGTGATCAAAGGGAGAGTGTGTTATTGTATTGATGTCTGGAAATGAACATCATGTGAAAATGGCATGAGCACAGACTGAATATTGACTAGATAAACAACCGATAAGCGTATAAACAGACAGACACCCTCATTTACTAGCAAACTGACCACCGCAGAGCCAAGCTGGGCATCCTCACAACTCTAACATCTTCAGTGTTTTAATTTGCCCATGTGTAACTCTGAGTGCACAACCCTTACGGGTCCATTGGGTTCCCTTTGTACATTCTCAGAGTTAGAGGATTTGACTGCCTTCCTTGCGCAGCAGTTCTTTGTGGGATCCGGAGACCCCCAGGGGTCCTTGAGGGAGTTCCAGAGGGTCCCTAGCTAAATCACAGATAGGATACAAATGGAACCAAACATAAATTGGGGTCCCAGAGATAGAAATGCCATTAAATGGGGGTCCATAGCCTAATGCATGTCAGAATGGGGGTCCTTGGAATGAAAATGGTTTAGAATCACTGCTAGAGCCTTAAAAATCTTCTTGTTGTGGTCCCTGGCATATCTTTTCAAACGGGGTCCACGGGCTAATAAGTGTCAATGTGGGGGTCCTTGGCGTTCAAAAAGTTTGAGAACCACTGGCCTAGTGCATGGGAACGCCAGAGGTGTGTGTGGGGGATGGGTGACTGTACTGTAGTGCAGAACAGAACTACTGTTTTGATATTCGACGTTATTTCACACAAAATCAACCCACACGACCCACGCATACCCTCAGTCCAAAGGTACACGGGCTATCTTTCAGCAAGCCGACCCAAGTGACTGACTCCAGTGTCCTACCCACTATGGGCGGGTTCTAGAGGGGTAAAGTGGGTGGCCGTTATTGAGGGGGAACACAGGAAGTATACGGCGTTCACCCCATGCATCAAAACCTTAAAACGTGTGAACTTCATTGCTCTCTAAAACATCCAGCGGCCGTGGGCTCGGGGAAAGCGAGAAAAGGCGATCTAAAATGTCGGGATATACCTGTGTTTCCGCTCCGCCGCCGTGTTGCAGAAACTCGCTCTGACTGCTGTCCACGTCCGCGGACGCCATTTCTCCTTGTTTCAGTGGCTGCTGCTGCTGAGGGGGAAAACTAGAGCAAAAACTCTGTAATCTTCACCTCTTGTCCTCCCAGAAAAGCTCGCAAAGCATCCCCACTCTCCCGTCCGAAGGGAGTTGGCCGCGAAACCCAACTTTGCAGCGACTGTTCCAAGGCGATTCCGACCCAGATTGAATGTTTACTTTGTCAACTCCGTCCGCGGCTAGCCAGCTAGCTGCTTAGCTAACCATCTCGCTGGAGCTCCAGCAGAAAGATTAAAAGACGTAGCGTCGCTCTGCTATAGGTAGCACAAACTCACCGAATAGTTGTACGCGTCGATGCGCTAAACGTTACGTACCAGTCATATCGTGATCGGTAGTAAATCGGAAGGTTATCTTATCAACTAAACTCCGAACATGATTATTTTATCAAAGGCGGGCTAGTGTTGATCGGTGAATTCGGGTCGATTTTTTTTCTATTTTGATTGACGGTGCGGGAAACACAAAAAGGTGGGACTAACAAGCTTGACCGTCAAATTTGCATCACATTACAGGAAGTCCCGCCCTTCTTCTCTAAAGCGATTGGTCGGCCACGTGGATAAGTGAGACGTCTATGGCCAACCAAGATGTCAGTCGTTTTATAAAGACATGAGCGCTTCCTGTTTGTTGTTGGACGAGAACAGAGAAGGAATGCAGGGAAGCCACAAGAGTAATACAAGGAACCAGCTGTGCTGCTGGTCCAAAAGTTTTGTACTTTTAATACGACCCCCATTGTTGTTTAGTCTATCTTGGGAGAAGTTGGGACATTTTCAGTCATTTGTTTGGGTAGTATATGCTGGCAGAGAGCTGCGACAGAAAAGTTTGGCATTAGTTATTGTCTACGTTCAGTGTTTCGCAATTTGCCATCAAGAGAGCTCAGCTCTCAATAACTACATAATCACATCCGCTCGCCCACATTACTTCATCCCCGTTACCCCCCCCCCCCCCTTTTGCCTAATGTGCACTAATCGCATCAAATGCATACTAATTCAATTACACTGATTGTTTTTTTTTCCTTCGTTTTATTGGGTGAAGTTGCAGTACCTACATGCATAGGACCTCAGCAGGATCCCTTACAGAATAAGCACATTTCTCCCATTGAGATATCATCTTTGCAAACTCGGTTAAAAGAATAGGGTTTGAAATAGCCTAACTATTTGGCAAAAAAAGGTGGTGTTACTGTGGACAGGGAGGAAATGCACTTCAAGCCATACAGTCCTAGTCGGGGGTTCTTTAGGTCGGGGGTTCTTTAGAATGTGCCATATCGGCTTATTTTCAAAATGTTATTTTATGCAGAGCATAGTGCAAGAATAAAGGATTATACAAAAGAAAATCTCGCAGTCTTGCATAGCCAGACACATTGGTAGGCGGACAACTTATCTGGCTACGCAAGACTACTCAATTAAGTCTAAAATAATATCCATCCCCACTCAGAACAATCCTGCCATTGATTTTAACATTGTGTGGTGTTTTTTTATTATGTCATATGGGCTATTGAATAGGAAAAATGCTCAAACTATTGCAGATTGAAATGTAGGATGGATATCACTAGAATGTTTCCGTGTTCCTCTTCTGATATAGCTCATCTTAAATTCCCTAAATAATCACCAATCCTCCTCCCACCTCCTGGTTCAGACCTGGCAAAACCCCATGGCCAACCAAATTAATTGTTCCCACAAATTGAAGAGAGAAGCATGAAAACCAGCAGGCAACAGCTCTCAAGGGCAGGATGGGTCTGTAGTCTTAGACCCCCCCGATACAATTGTCTGGGCAGCAGGGCCCATTATTTTTTCTTCGGTGCGGGTGCATTGGGTGTGTTGAATTTGAAAAAGATGATGTCTCCATCCTCCACAGTGTAGGTCTTGCCTTGTTGTCTGTATTTCCCAGCAGACTGTCAGAGAGGGAATGAAAATTGAGACATTTAAAACATGATCCTAAGAATATGGCCATCTTGTGTTCTTGTCAGAAATCTGTTATTCAGAACTGTGTTGATGTCCATCTTCAAGACACATACCTTAACCGCATTCTCAGTGCCCTCCTCTTTGAAGTCGTCAAACTTCATCACCTCGGCCATGATGAAGCCTTTCTCAAAGTCGGTGTGGATTTTTCCTGCAGCCTGGGGTGCCTTGGTACCTTTCTGTTGGAGCATAATAAAAAAAATGTAATTCCAATACAACTATGAACATATAACATCACAATTGTTTCAGATCAAGATCCTTACCCTGATGTTCCATGCTCGCACCTCATCTGGTCCTGCTGTGAAGAAGTATTCCAGCTGTAATGCTGCATAGCCAGCCTTTATGATCTTAGTCAGCACACTAACAACAAACATGCAACCACACAACAAATTAAACTTGTTAAGCAGGAAAAATCTCACCAACATGTTTCAGACTGCCCCCACCTGAAATGTACTGTATTTCATAGAAATGTGCTCTGAATATAGGCAATAGTGTTGCTACAATACAGGTAAATCTTTTTAACATTACAATATGAAGATTTATACAGCTTCCAAACTGACAATAAATGTAGGAAGTGGTGCAGGAACACCAAAAAACTCAGTTGTGTATTAGAGGCGTGTGAAACATCTCACCTAGCCGTCTTCTGTTCCTCACAGTATTTATTCTTCTCCTCCTCAGACATCTCCTGCAGTTTAAACTCCACTGCTCCACTCAAAGGAATGACCAGTGCACCAGGGTCATGGGCATCCACCCATTCTTTGATCTTCGCCAACCTACAAGAAACAGGAGGACAAGCAACCCACCATATACACACTTTAAAATAGCATCCCTATTTTGTGCATGTCATTTTAGGCGAACATTTTTAAATTAAAACGTTAAAAATAGCTTGTCGACCGGTTATACTGTAGGGCAGGGGTCTTCAGAGTTACTACGGGGGGCAACCATATCATTGGTAACATTAACCACTTGAACCCTAGCATCCCTATTCTGTAGGGAACATTCAAACAGGGGATGTGCAAACATGTACATACATAAGCCTTGACAGAACAAACATACCACTTGTTCTTTTTTCTTATGTAGTCTTTCTCTGAGAGATTCACCAGGTAGATCATGGGCTTCGAGGTCAAGAACAGGTATTTGTTCAAAACGTCAATCTGCAGAGACAGCAAAGAAGAGAAATCATGCAGGCAACTTAACAATTACAAAGTACAACAGCACAATATCTCAGGTAAAACCCTACTACTTCAAGGACCACCAGTATGATGGTGGATGTTTAGCCCATTTACTATTGCTCACAGCACACTGTTATTGCAAACCCTTCAGAGCATACCACAGTTTACTTATTTTCCAGGAATCTGTTGTATTCTATTCCTTTCAGTGCAGTATGTATCTTGAAACTTACTTGAAATAAGTAATCCAACAACACTTATTTTTGGGCAAGGTTACATTATTATCAATCATTGATCGTTATCGTGTATTTGAAAAAAGAAAATAGCCCTGGGCTAATAACTGGGCTATAAGCACAGCATTACCACAGATAAACTAGCCCGGGAGAACCCAGATTAGAATACAGTCAGAAATGTATAATACGTTTGAATTGAAAAGTCATACCTCTTTTTCATTCCATTCGGGGTAAAATCTAACATGTTTCTTTTCCTCCATCACCCAGTTCTTTATCTTTAACATGATATCCTGCAGCCAGGAAAAAAGTTAAATGAATGAAATACTCAGGTATATTACACATAGGATAGAGATAGATAAGATCTATGACCCAAACATACATATTCAGGCTTGAGTTTCTTGTCTGATCCCCTGACAGCGGTCTTCTCCAGTTTGTCAAGGATGGGACCAATCATCTCCTCATCCTTCAGCCTCAACTCCTCGTGGATGATCTCAATGTCTCTCACAGGATCAACATTACCCTCCACATGGATAATGTCCTCATCATCAAATGCACCTAAATCACACACATTGACATTTTACAAGGACAGCACAAGGAATGTCTTGTAAATGTCTCCCATACTGGAGACCCCAATTCTACTCTGAACGCTGCACTCTGTCGCGCACTCTCACACACACACACACACACACACACACACACACAAAGCCATCATAGCATACAGGTAATCAGCAACCTCGCATCACCAGTCTTTCCACGTAGATCCAGTCTAGGCGTGGCCTTAACTGGAAACAAAGGCGTCGCTTTGTTTTGGTCCCACCCGTTTGTTTCCCCAATCCCTATTTAAATGCTAGAGAAGTGTAGTCTTGTCAGACGCTGCGAGTTGGACTAAAAGATGGATATATCAAACAAACTTTTCAATAAATAAGTAAAACTACGCATCATCAAGGGTTTTATTGGGTAGGTCCTAAAATGATGTCCTTGAGTGGCTGAGCACGGGGAATTGTTTTGGGTTAAAACTGTTTCCGTTTTGGTAGTTCTGGCGAAAGTGTTGTCCGTTTTGACAAAAAAAAATAATACATAGGCTGTTTCCGCTCCCGACCGCATCAGAAACCCGAAATTGGAAGCGATCCCAGGCTAGGTAATCTGTGAGGTAATAATCTCCCCCCCCCCTTTTCCTTATTGCCAGTTCAGTTGTATGCTGCCACACGCACACGGGCAATTGTAATGAATTACTTAGTTTATCTTACGGGTCATGTGATAAATGCCATCACAGGCACTGATGTGAGAGAGGAAGGCATTCCCCAGTCCCTGTCCTGCATGAGCTCCCTTCACCAGGCCAGCTATGTCCACAACATTTAAAAAGGCTGGCACCTTACTAGGGAGACGAGAGAAAGCACAGAGAGAGGAACAGGAATGTATAATCATTGGCAAAAATAGCACAACGGCAATACACTGCAATAATAAGCTGCTGTATATATATAGTATACCTGAGTGGTTTGTGGAACTCGCATAGAAAGTCATAGCGTTCATCAGGAATGGGCACCCTGCTCTCATTTGGATCAATTGTGCAGAATGGGAAATTCTCTGCAGCAGCCTGACTTTTGGTGAGCACATTGAAGAAAGTGGATTTCCTAGAGTGAAAAAGGTCAGAATCAACGTTTCTGTAGCTCCCCTTAGCAACCTTGAGAGGCAAAACATTCATTCATGTAATCGGCATGCTTGACAATGGTGTTTGTGTGTACGTACCCAATATTAGGCAATCCCACAATTCCTATTTTGAGAGAAGTTCCAAACCTTCCAATTAGTGGTGGTGGTTTTGGTGCTTCTACCTTCTTCGGAGGCATCTGCAAAAGTTATCAACGGATACCGGCTTAGGTAAACCTGACACTCCATTCACATTACACCGGTCCCATCATTTAGGGCTGGGGGTGATTATTTTTTTAAGTGTTCGAGTTTGAAGCGCTCATTGGAAATTACTCAATGGTCCACTCCTGCGTACCACCTTGCACTTTGAAAAGGAGTGCTTCCAAACCCTTGACACTTCACCTGCACAGAATATATTGACAGAAAGTAGCTCATAACATGTCTACGGCAGATTTTTACTACAAACATTTGGCAGATACAAAGAGTATATTCCAAGCTTTCTGTACAACTACATTGTTGGTGAGTTTAAAGGTGTTTAATACAATCAGATAGACTTTTCTGTTAGGATGAATGGGCTGTCAAGGGTTGGTATTGCAACTCCAGATAGTAAAAATAGGATCCAAGAGTTTCTTTCAGCTAGATATGTATAGAATGTTAGTAGCATCAGTGATGCTAGTATTCCAAAATAAAATTTACACATCTGTAAAGCATTGTTATTTTGAAACATTAAAAAATGTGCAGTTTTAAAGACCAGTTCGCGCAGAATGGAAAGGTTAAAAAACACACATTTCACATGGTTAAAAACCACCTCAGGTAGGCAGTGTTCCTGCCTTGTTCAGTTGTTCAAGTCTATGAAGGGGGGGGGGGTACTACAGACTAAGACTTATAATTAGACTTATGTCATAAACACCATATTACTATAGGCATATCCCAAATTCCAGGTGTAATCCAGAGTAATATTACGATTGATATCATTGATATGTTGCCCTTGAGTGAACTGTACCGTCATGAAACTGTACCTTTTCCTATGCAAACTTCTAATAAAGTCTTCAATCAATCAATCAATGTACAGCTTTAAATTCAAAAACACCCATGTCAACGTTTCAGAAAAGCTTGCCAATAGACCGTCCAGTCCACTCAACAATGACACAATCAACAAATACCAACAATGGGCAGCAGAGTAACCCAAATGGTACTAGTACTACAACTCAAATAAATAAATAAAATAAAATACAACCAGCTGATCCAATAAATTAAGGAAGACCCTTTCTATTGTAAATATCTTTATTATTATTTTTTTTACACTGTTTTTTTTCTGACGATATCTATAGTACAGTACTGTGTGTGTAAGGTTTCCTGAGTAAATAAGCCGAATAGCTTACTAGGATCTCCTTTTAGTTGACCTTATACCAGTGAACTAACTGTACAGTCATGAAACTGTACCTTTTCCTATGCAAACTTCTAATAAAGTAATCAATCAATCAATCAGGTATCCCTAATTTATCTTAATTTCCTCCGTAAACCCTATTGTTCTAAACAGGGCGGTCTGGGTGTATGCTGTTACCATGTCTAGAAATAGATCCCATTGATTACTCGCTAGACTGAAAACGTGCAGACTGACGGAACCATATGACAGCATGTTAGCTAGCCAGTTGCTAACTGGTACAAGACTACAAGTCCTATAAGCAAGACCGAAAACACCAACCAAATCACTGGCCATATTTGCGTTTTCCATAATCAATCAAACGCGTGCCTTAATCCTATTCGATAGGCAGTATATAACTCGCATCACCTTTGTATCTGTTGGTAGTCCGTGGTCTACGTGGTTGATGTTTGCTCAACCGGCGGGCCGTTCCCGTGGAAAGGCAAGGCAGAAGGCATAGCGGAAGTATTTTGACATGGGAGGACTGTGATTGGTCACTCGTCGGCGTATCTCCGTCAGGCCGAAAGCCCGAATGCCCGCGCCGATCAGCAAAAACAGTTGAGTAGGCCCACCTCTCGCACCAGGGAGGCAAAACATACTGGTTGTCTTCCTTAGTTGACCCACTCATTTGGCAAAGTTATCAAACATATAATTTTGCGAATGTCTGTCTGTCTGTCTGTCTGTCTGTCTGTCTGTCTGTCTGTCTGTCTGTCTGTCTGTCTGAGTGTCTGAGTGAGTGTCTGTCTGTCACAGCGTTTCTCCTCAGTGGCTGGAGCAATTGATCTGAAATCGCATCACCATTAGCATATGAACACACCTGACATAACTGTGAAGCCCGTTTGTCACTTTCACAAATCATATGCTGTATATTAGCATATGATTTGTGTGTGTGTGTGTGTGCGGGCGGGCGGGCCCTGTTACAGATGTTGTCCAAAAATCATGCAGATCGGTACACAGTATCTCTGTAGCCGTTAAATGGAACGGGTATTTCTTACATTGATGCTCCTACATATTATCATGCAAGCACCAGTTAACCCTCTAAGGCCCAAATATAGAAATACTTGAAATAAAAAATTGTAAAAAATCAGATGGTGTTGTAGGAGTCCTAATCACAGGAAAATGTAATGTTTTTTTCAAAAAAATGTTTTTGTAAGGTTTTATAGCCATAAATCATAAATCATAAATCATGCTCTAATTTACATATGGGGGATATTTTTCACAATAATAACATATGTACATGTTCTAGACATTCTAATGATCACCAAAAAAAATAGTACAGGCATTTTACTTATGTTTTTGTGAGGAATAGCTTCCATGAAAAAGTGAGATGTTGTTCGTCAAAACTCTGGAATGTCAGCGGGTGTGGCGGGTGTGAATGTCAGCCCCTGTGGGGGGTATTTATATGCAAATATTGTGGCCAATGGCATTGTAATACTAAACAATAGAATCCAATTGTGATGTTTAGGTGGTAGGGGGAGCTAAAATAAAATGATTTAAACCTTTTTTTGGATAAAATACAAACGTTGTAATATTACAACCGTGGGCCTTAGAGGGTTAAAGTTACTTTCCATCCCTCATATACTGTGTGCACAGTGCACATCCCATAACCCACCCACTGCACATCATTTCAGAGCTCATATCTTTGAACGGGTAAGGGCTAGTTATTATAATTTAATGTTTATCAGCTCTATGATGGCCTAATACCATGGTATTAGAGCGTAGATGAGATTATTAGACCAGAGTGTGTGATTTGCTCAGACTGCACAGTTATTCATGTAGTTTTTATGTCCAAAATAATAGTTTGGAACTATAGGGAAAAGAAGAAGAGGAGAGAAGGGAAACGAAGGTGATTATCCTCAAGGTTGGTTCAGTGGAAGGTAGGCTCATATGTCATATCAAAAGAATGGGGAAAGAGGCTAGGTGGGAGCTGTAGGAGGGATGAGGTCGGAGGAGGAATCAACCATGGTGCACCTGGACCATATGCCCATCACAAGGGACCTGACTTGGAGATGATTGAACACATGTTCAATGCCTGTGCCCTGTACCCTGTACCCTGTACCACCTCAGGTATAGAGCAGTGGTTCCCAAACTTTTCAGGTCGAGACCCGAAAGAGAGATTATACGTTTGCCAGGACCCAGAACTAGTGAAAATAGCAGATCTACAAGCACACAACACGTTTCTTTGTGCCGCGTTGTGAGCTTGTACTGTAGATTTTCACTGCTTCTTACGTTGTTGTTTTTTTCTTTATATTTATGGAGTATCTTAGATTTGTTTGTTTTTTGTTTTATAAAATGTATACAAGTTTAAAAATAAAATAAAACATCTTTTGAAATATTGTATATATATATATTTTTTTAATTGTAGGAAAAGAAAATGTGATTTTTACTCGAGTCGTGATCCATAAGAATTGGTCTGTGACCTACAAATGGGTCCCGACCCACTGTGATGTAGAGAAGGTCCTGAAATGTTTCTCCTACAGCCCAGAGCATTTTGTCTCCATGACGGTATGTGCTCCTCCCAGGACCTACAAGTGTTGTGGAAGGTCGTGACCCTGAGGTCAACAGAGAGCTCTCTCCCATCCCTGCTATAGGACATACGACAGCAGGTGATTGTCTGTGATACCCCACAATTTTTTACGGGTTCCAAGCTAGGTTACCACATTAAACAAGATTGAATATGGGTTCAATGCCTCACTAGACTTGGTCTCTGAAAAACAGAGGAAATGTGCACAGGGATGAAGACACTGAACCATCACTTGTGTTGTGTTTCCCAAATCTTATCTGAGGGGGGGAGGGAAGCACCCTCAAGGTCTGCTGTAGACACAAAGGTTCCAGCTCTCCATCTCAAGTACAATACAGAATCACTACTGATATTACTTGATTTATGACTATTGGAATAATACAAATATTAAGCATACTGGACTTTAAATAATAAAATAATAACCATTTTCAGAAAAAATAAAAGGTTACTTCACATTTGTGAGGATATCACACTTGGGTAGGGAAATAAGAATTATGAAGGACAAACATTGTCCTAGTAATGGACTCTACTGTTTGTGATGGTGGGAAATGGGAAGCGTTGCAGGTGTCTCTTAGCTTAAGGGCTCAGAAAAAGTTTTTCCCTGTGGCTGTCAAAGCCACAACTATTCAAAAATCACACCCAGTGTGATGTGAGCGGTGTGATTTAATTTCATTAAGTGTCCATAAATGGAGCTATATCCATATCTGGAGTTTGTGATTTCAGAAGTAGAGTTATTGGCCAGCTCCATATATGGAGCTCTAAGTGATGATACAGTCATCTCCATGTATGACTATCAAGGGTTTGATGAGATCAGTTTCGTGATCTTCATATGGAGATCCAGGCAATGATAGTCAGTTCCATATGTGGAGAGAGAGACACACAATTAAAATTAAAACTTTTCCCAAATATGGAGATGACTAACATCATAGATGTTTGACATCATTAGACCACATGAGACTGAGACAGTATGGCCATATATGGGTATTCCAAGATATGGGCTTAATTGATGACATCAAGGATCTCCATATATGGGCATAAAAGGGACAAGGACGGAATTGTTTAGCAAACACGACATACAGAGATATTTATTTACAAGTCTGACTCGGGTCACTGCAACCACACTTGCAAATTCCAATTTCTTTCTAGTTGGTCCTCACTAATGTTATTGATAAAATGGCACCATTTGTTCCTACTCTGTCTGTGTCTCATAGGAAGGCTGTGGACAGTTCAGAAAGCCGTCGGCCAATGACATCATCGATGGGGAATCCAAGCCAATAGAAACTGCAAAAATGCTATTTTATCTTGAACATTAATGAGGACCAATTATATGAACATAGGTTAAAAGAATTTAGCTTAAAGGGCCAGTTCACCTCTGGGACAACCAGATCTTATTTTATTGTTGTTTGGGACACGATCAACACAATCCTGGTTTTTGCATCATATGACTCATCTTGCTGCATCATATGATGCAAAATGCATCATCATTCATTCTGAAATGCTAAAATATCTCAAAACACAGATTGAACACAAAAAATAACTCAGGATTGTGTTGATCGTGTCCCAAACAACAATAAAATAAGATCTGGTTGTCCCAGAGGTGAACTGGCCCTTTAAGGTTTGAGCCCCCTCCAGTAGGTGGCGGTATGTGCTTCACAGGCGTATCCGGTCAATACAAATCCACGAAGAAGACGTGGTGCGGTCCCCTTTTAACAGCGCACAATAGAACGGAAGCGCATTCTGATGCCCGCCTCATGCACGAGCTTAGCTAGTGTAAGACCGAGCAGAAAATAAAACATTACTGGTCGATTAATTTAAATAACTATCCGTTATTTGCAAAAATTCTGTGATCTAGCTGAAATGAGCGACACCGAGACTCGAGAGTTCAAAAGAGAGCGGGTGAGTACGGCGTAGCTTAAAATAAATGCACTCTTGGCTAGCAATTGCGAGCTAGCTAGTTGCGTGTTAGCCGTTAGCTCATCGGGCCTAGTGGCTCTGTACAGAGAACCACTCGTTTGTTACTTCGACAATCGACGCGGATTTTTAGTTGAATCGCCGAGGGCGTTTACAAATGACGTTAGTGAATTGTTTGTACGGTAAAAAATAATTACAAAAACTGGTAATGTGACTATTCATTCTAAGTAACGAAGTTGTGCCGCAATGTGAGGCGAATGGTAGTTGTTTAGGTCTGCTAATAAAATGGCTGCCTGGCGATTGTAATCTGAGTAAACGCTTATTTACATTTGATGATAACGTAGCTAAGAGTTAGCTTGCTTTTAAGCCTGATTTATACTTGATCGCACGGCGGTGTTGCACGACGAAAATGGACTACCCACAAGCTCAAGGGGGGGTTGTGAGCTCGTAGATGGGCTTTTATTTTTCGCGCGTGCTACCGTCGTACGACTGATTATAAATTAGCATTGGTATCTGATGTCTTTCCTTTTTTTATAGCCCGTTCAAAAAGTCCAACATTGCTTATGATCCTTGTTTGTTTTTTGTTAAGGTTAAGGTTGGAAGAAAGAAAAAGGCGGAAGAAGTTTCAGAGGTTTCAGAAGTTGTTATTGTTTGATGATGAAGCTGATGGTGTTGATGATGCATGCTAATGATGTATTGCCGTTTGGAAGCTGACAGAAGCAAGCAAGATTGCCCACTAGAGTGGTGTATTGGCAGATGGTAAAAGGGGGAAGACGAAAAAAAGAAGTCATGAGGTCAATCTGAAGAAAGAAGAAAAGAAATGGTTGTTTTGAAGTTACAGAAGTTATGAAGTTAAGATCAGAAGTTGTACGGGGGTATGAGTAATTTCCTAATAGCCCGCTATGACATTACTGTTATTCACCTTTTTTCTTTCTTTCTCTTTAAGCATGCATGGCATTTCCTCTCTATAACAGAAATATAATTGGTCTGTCACATCATGCAAACTGAACTTAAGCTATATCAGTTTGTTTAAACGAGTATGACAAACTTGTTGAAATGTCTTTGTATTATAACCATCAATTGCCAAACTTTTAGACTGATTATATGCACAGTACATTAACAGCCATCCTTTTTTAAGGGGCATGTAGAGGTTGTGATTGAGGTTTCCCCTCATGGTCCTTTTCTCTGCTCACTGGTTGCCTGGTGTCTTCTATGCTGTCTCTGACCTCTTGTGACTGACTTGTCCAGGAGTCTCGCTCTGGCTCCAGGAGCGCGTCACCCCGGGGCTCTGGGAGATCTACCAGTCGATCACCAGCCCATTCCCCGGCACGCTCCAAAGATGGATCCCGCTATAATTCAAGGTCCAGATCTCGTTCCCGGTCCAAATCCAGGTAAGATGTGCTTTGGTTGTGTTTAAATTAGTATTTTGTGTATATATATATATATATATATATATATATATATATATATATATATATATATATATATATATATGTTACGGGGACTTCGGGTAACTCAGTGAAAGCGTGGTAAGAGCGCTTGTTTTGTCGCGCTGACGTCACTCGTTTGCGACGCTCTTTCTTTATTTACTAGCCTAGCTCGGCGTTTATCGTGCGCTTGCCCAGGCCTTACGGCCTGGGCATAAATATAACGATTGCATTCACCACGGCTTCGTAACTCGCGCGGCGCTCCGCCGGCCGCGCGGCCCTGGCCCGCTCTTCGCGGCCACTCGCGCCTGCGGCGCTCGGGGGCGAAGAGCAGGACCAAGGACCGCTGGCCTTCGCGCCGCTTGCAGTGTCGCACGGCGCCGTGCAGCACGGCGAGCGCTCCGTTTCTCGATCTCCCTGTTTCTCTATATCCCCGTGACATATATATGCATGTGTGGCCTTGGCCTATTTTCCAAGGACTGTATTCCGTTGTATTTAAATATATGATTGTGTTGCAAGTAAAGGATGACAAGAAATGCTTCAGTCATGCTTCTCGTCCTTGTTCCCCAGGTCCCGTTCCCATCGGAGTTCACGCAGGCACCGCACCCGCTCGCGCTCCCACTCCCGCTCCCACTCCCGCCGCCACCGCTCCAGGAGCCGATCTCGTAGCGGGGAGTATCGTCGCCATCGGAGCCACAGCCACTCTCCCATGTCTAACCGCCGCAGACACATCGGCAACAGGGTATTCCATTTGTTAGTTTGTTTCCAAAAAATGTGGCACCCCTCCACAGTTGAATACACAGCCTTATCTAGTCATAAAGACATGGAGTAAAATGTCAGCACGTGGTGGCACTTAGGGTTTTGTCGTTAGGTCAGCTACTGTAATTGCCGCCCTCTGTCCCGTTAACCATATAATCCCCATTTATACTTTGTCATTTAATGGTGTTGCATGGCGAAAATAGCAGATCTAAATTTGTTTAAATGATGATCATCCTTTAATTTTATTATATTGTGAAATAAACTTCACAGGCATTAATTTTGCTTTCCCCCCCATCTCAGGCTAACCCAGACCCAAACCTTTGTCTAGGGGTATTTGGGCTCAGTCTGTACACCACAGAGCGAGACCTGCGGGATGTGTTCTCCAAGTATGGCCCTCTGGCTGAGGTGAACATCGTTTATGACCAACAGTCCCGTCGCTCCAGGGGATTTGCCTTTGTCTACTTTGAAGCCACAGGAGATGCAAAAGAGGTAAAAAATAATCACATGGCGGTGGAGAGTCATTACACACACAGTCATCATCCATGTTCTGGGACATTGGCCATTCCCTCCCAGCAGTGTTTACAGTTTAGGCATTTAGCAGACACTATTAATCGAAAGCGACTTACAATAAGCAGGTAATACATCAATATAATAAGCAAGATAATGTCAGTACATCAACAACAATACAACAAATGCATAGAAATATCAACCTAGAAAAAAATAACATGGGTAGACTATGCACCTAATCTTCTAAAAACTTCTAAAACCTAAAAAAAAAAGAAAATGCTATCCGTGTGGTAATCGAGGGAAGGGGAGTGTTACAGTAGTTCTATGGGTTTAGTGTTCCCCCACTTACTCTATCTAGTTGTTTTCTGAGCAATGAGCTCCTTGACCGTGTGAAATCTACACAGTTAGAAATTTAAATTAGCTGTTTTTAACCATTCCTTCCCAGTGTTGTGCCCCCCACTTTCTCTAGTTGTTTTCTGAGCAATGAGAACCATGACTGTGTGAAATCTGAATCTTTCTCTCAGTGTCACTTGCACACTGTTAAAAATTAGCTGGTTTGAACCAATGGCAATGGCTGTAATGTCTGTGCCTCAATTGGATTTTTTAATTGGAATTGATGAGATGAGTGGGAAGAGGAAAGATTCTACAAATGCATGTGTAATCCATACTTTCTAAACTGTTTTGGATTACAAGTTATATAATTACTAGATCCAAGGTCCAGTAGTTGCAACTGTATCTTATTTTTCAGGCCAAGGAGCGGGCTAATGGCATGGAGTTGGATGGACGCAGGATTCGAGTGGATTTCTCCATTACTAAACGACCCCACACTCCGACTCCTGGGATCTACATGGGACGCCCCACATAGTGAGTGTTTGTTGACCAGGCAATATAATTCTTCTATTGCATGCTTTGTGTACATATTGTAATTTTGACATCCTATTCTTTTCCATCTTGTGTGTCTGTATCACAGCGATGAGGGCCCCAGCACATCATCATCGTCATCGTCATCAAGGCGGTTTTCAAGGGATGACAGGGGTTATGACAGGGGCTATAATGACCGTGGCTATGATCGCTACGATGACCGAGAATATTACCGCTCATACAGGTAAGGTCCTCCCATTACTGGCCGAAAATCTACAGGTCACCTGAATGATCTATTCTGCTATATAGGTGCTAACTCATGTTCCTGTTCTCTCAGACGCAGATCTCCTTCTCCTTACTACAGAGACAGGGCCTACCGGTCTCGATCACGATCTCGCTCCTACTCACCACGTAAGTTTGAACTACATTTCTGTCTACAAGAAGAGATTTAATCATTTACAACATACTGTGATCTCTCACATAAGAACGGATTTAACGATATACAATGAATGGACTATGAACTCCCATAGCTAATGTATTGGTTTTGCATCTCTTTCTTTTCTAAACTTTAAATATTCACCAGATGTGGGAGAAATGCACATAAAATATATGTATATACATCCTTTCTGGCGGCATGCAGCAGTTATGTTTCTGAATTCCCATTTCATGTCTCTACAGGTCACTACTGAACAGAGGGAAAGAAGAGTACATAGGAGTTCAATCTTTTTTTCTTTATTTGTTTTTTCATTTTTTAAACTTTTTATGTGTGAATTCAGGTTTTGTCCAAGTAAACGGTGGAACAATATTCTTGCCATGACCAAATGCCACGATTTGGGTTCAGAAGACACTATACATAACAGCAGTCAGTGTATGAAATAAAGGTGGGTTGGTCATTGGAGGTTTGATTCAACAAGAGTACTTAAGAAGTACTGTATAATGTAAGTAGGATTCTGTGTTGCAAAGTTTCTGTATGTTATTGCTCTGTTGCTAGTGAGTTCCTTATCATCTACGTAACGGCTTAATGTCATAGCATATAGTTGCTATTGAATTTGATTCCAATGCTGTTATCATCCTCCATAAATTAGTATTTTTGTCTTCATTTGGTTTGCTGTATTCAAGCAATAAAACTCATTCCTTGAACATGGCCTTCTCTCATTTAAAGGGTATGATTTATATTTTTCAACCAGAAGCACCAGTCACAATGTAAAAACAAAAGAGTGAGTTTCAATGTTACCTGACTGAAATCTCTAAAACATCTGGGATGATGCTACGGATTTTAATACGCTAATGTTTTTGGATGTTTGAAAGCTTCAGTGTAAAAACTTTGAAAAACAAATGGAAATCATGTCCTGGCCTTGAGGCTACCAGTTCCAGGCTTCAGTCTTTCAGCACCCCATCCCTTGTAGTCGGGGGCGTTAGGGAGATGACATGGTCATTTCGTGCTAATTAGTCTAAAAGCGCCAAATTTTGCACAGATTTAGCCCAGGGCATGCTCTAATGATTTAGCTATGGCGCCTGAGTCTGCGACATTCGGGGTCGCCACAGCGGCCAAATCAAGTTGGGCTCCCATTGGCTTTCAATACAAGAGGAAAATACCCAGAAAAACACTTATTTTCTGGGTATTTAAGTAGGATGTGAGGGGTCTAACTAGGGGTTTGTCATGATGCTGAATCCATTGCAAGCATTTGTTTTGCACAAAAACATTCCTTGGGCTATAAATGGCGCCAGAAAATGATGGTTTAGTGATAAAGTGATGAATCATCACTCTTCAGAGTTTTGTGCGTGTTTTCTGGAGCTGTGGCGACCCCGAAGGTCGCCGACTCGGGCGCCCTAGCTAAATCATTAGAGCATGCCCTGGGCTACATCTATGCAAAATTTGGCACTTTTAGACTGATTAGCGCGAAATATTCCTAACGCCCCCGACTACTGAAAATATGGGATGGAAGATTGAGGACACCACTTTCAAACTGTCGTTATCTCCGGTTCCTGATGCTTCTGTGGGGCTATACCAAGGAGTTGTCGCTGTTTGGTACAATTAAGTATGAAAGGACAATGGCTAAAGTGTTATTGTCTCCACCAGCCGAAGGCAGGGGGGAGAGTATGTTTTCGCCCCTGTCCTTGCGTCCGTCCTCCGAGTTTGTTACCAGCTAATCTCCGGCGCCGTTGGCCCGGCCAAAATGAGCGCACACACTCCCTGGACGCCAATTCAGAACCTGCCCCACATTTTTCAAATGGCCCTGTTCTAGCGCCACCATGAGGCCGATGTTTGCAAAACATTTCTGTACACTACTACAGATTTTGTCCAAAAATCACGCAAATCGGTAGACAGCATCTCTACAGTCATGTGATCAACACGGATCTGTCTGATTGTCCATATTCCATCCTGATTGGCTGATATTGGCTTTCAAAGTTTGTAAGATTGGTCCATTTTGGACAAAATGCCTCAAATCACAAATGCAGAGTGCAATTAACATGAAATCGCGCACACAGGTTCCCACTAGGCCGAGGAAGAAATGCCACTTCAAATTTTTGAAATCCGCCTCATGGTGGCGCTATAACAGGCTGATTCGTGGTTTTACCTATAACTCCACCTATCGGTTTCAAACTTTGTAAGTGCACTCCCTGGATGCCAATTCAGAACCTCTGCCCCACATTTTTCACATGGGCCTGTTCTAGCGCCACCAGGAGGCCAATTTGTGCAAAACTACCTTTTGGCCAGTACTCCTACAGATTCTGTCCAAAAATCACGCAAATCGGTAGACAGTATCTCTACAGTCATGTGATCGACATGGATCTGTCTGATTGTCCATATTCCATCCTGATTGGCTGAGATTGGCTTTCAAAGTTTGTAAGATTGGTACGTTTTGGTCTACTGCCTGTCCATCACCGCTACAGACCTACAGTACTTCATCATGTTCTGGACGGTAAGCAGGCTCTGATATTTTTCTCAGTAATTTCATGAATAGAATGGAAAGAAGAAGTGTGGTTGCCGTGATGCGAGTCACACTTGAATTCCGCCCTTGTCGTTTTATGCCCAAAAATGTCTTATTTTTATTATTCCCAGTGTACTTTTCCACCCCCTAAAATACAATTTTAAGCCTTGGTTTTCATTTCTGTGATTTGAGTTAGTGTGTTCGAACAGTTCTATCCTGAAAAGGGGACTGGTGTGATGTCACACCAGGGCCCATTTCCTATTGGACCCCCTCGAGAAGGGGGTGGTACTTTTTGGGAGGCTATATTTTATTGAGACTAGGCCTATATGAGGTGGAACCATGAGGTAAAGTGGTACTAAAATTGGAACGATACAGAGAAGATAAGTATGGTACCATGCTAAAATTGGAACGATACAGAAAAGATTAGCATGGCGCCAATTGTTCCTATTTTTCCTGTTCTACTCTGTTACTGTCTTATCTCACCTCCCTGTGCTTGTTAGTTTTCTCCACCTGTGTCCTGTTAGTCTCTTAGCCAATCCCTGTGTTGATTGTCAGTTGTGTTCGCCTGTGTCTGGTTAATCCTGTGAGTATTTAAACCCTCAGTTTCTTGAGCTCTCTGCCAGTAGTTAAATGCTACGATTTAGTGGTCTCAATATATGCCTATGTTTATTCTTGGGATCCTGTGTTTGGTGGAAAAAAATATCGTCTATTAGATTTGCTCTGCCTCTTGACTAACACTTGAGTCACACCCTGACTAAAAGGTGTTTAGTATGTTTTATGGGAGTAATCTATGAAGAAATGTCACTTAACGTCATGCAAAAAAAATAATTGTCATACTTTCTTGTGAGGCTAAATTGTTTGCAGTAGGCCTACAGCTATCAGTTGTTTGTTTAAATAATTGGTATTTTTTGCAATAAATACATAAAATAGAAGTGGTAGTTTTCTATTTACGTAATTTATTAGAACAGCTCAAAGCAATGCAGTTCAGAAGTTTTCTCAAATAAACTTAATTTAGCTAATCAATGAAGCTATGGTTATAATACCACATTGAGAAACTACTTGCAAACATAGTCATATTTTTTTATTCAAAAGTGAAAACGCAAATGCACTTGATTTAACAAAAAAAAAACATTTAAAAAAAATAACTTGGTTGAAACTGCTATAGTCTTTCTTGATCATCTGAAACTAATAAAATGTGCTTTCAATGAACGTGTAAATCTGGATGTTCTAATAAGATCAGACCTGCCAACCCATACGCATTTTGCGTAGTAAGCACGCATTTTTAGTCTCTGTACGCAGGTACGCAAACTCCTCTAACGGCTACGCATTATCGGGTGATGGTAAAGTGAGGCAAACATTTTTGCTCCATGCCGTGTAGTTCCTCCCAGGCACCACATGAATGGTGTGTGAATGGGGCGCATGGCGCTGGGGAGCACTAGAACGGAAGCGATGCTCGTTTTATCGACAGAAGAAGAATGATTGGCGGACTGTTTGTTTTGGTAATAGAGTTATAGAAGAAGGTTTTGGTTTAGTTCAGCATGCACGCATCTCACAGCGACGCAGACGAGTTATCGATCGGATACATAACGGCGATATTAATCAGATTAATGTATAAAGAAGATGATACGGAGAAGGGCCGTGGTGTTGCGCGAGTCGATGCACAGCGACTGTTCGCCCTGTAGTGCTGCCAACGAGTCTAACAGGTAATAAACTTTTAAAACCCTCCACTGAGGTGAATTCACATGTCATAGCAGCCACGATGGTGAGAATTGGTGAAATCTTGTACTATGCCTAACCTAACCCTATCTGGCGACGCTGGTGAAACGAAACAACGAGCTGCTCCGGTCCGCCTGGAGTTATACTTCGTCATACGACGGTTTTGCAGCGAGCAACCAGTCGGAAAATGTCAAAACGTGTGACCCATCGAGTATGAATGAATGAATGAATTAGGCCTATGTGTATTGTCAAAAACATTAACAGTGAACACATTTATCACCTGTGAATATATGAATGACATTAATGGTCTATCAGTATCAACAATGAGTAGCCTACAGCCTATATGAATGCATATACAGACTAGGCTGTATGTGATCTATACACAATGTAGGCCTATATATCAATTAATGGATGGAATAGAAACCTACATGAGTTGAATACTTTCAACTTAATGCAAATCATGCACAGAAAGGTGGTTTTATTTAGGCTGCTCAATGAACAATGTTTAACAAAGACACAGGTAAATATTTAAAGGTAAATAGCCTACCTGACAATGTAAAGCTATTTTGCTATTTGAATAACATGATTATGTTGATGTATGTTCATTCATTAAGTCACTGGTGAGACTGTTTTGCTAGTCTATTGTTAACTAACTCTGAGCAAGTGCAGTTAGTATATTTTATTAAAGATTTGTCAACAATATTGCCAAAGCAACATTACTGTATTGCCTGGTAATACTAGCCTACTTTTTCTCCTGACCAAATGGCATTTTTATTTAAAAGGTTGTTCTAACATCTTGCCTCCTCCTATTAGTGTAAGTCAAGACATGCAATGTGCTACATTTCTGGTGTGAAATTTTGTTAACATAACTGTAAAGGTCCCACCCAAAAAGGTGCATGGAACCCCCCAAAATATACGCTGTTTTGTGCGGGAAAACAACAAAAATTGCAGCGCGGGCGCCGCAAAATTTGCCAGGGTTGGCAGGTCTGTAGATGGTTTTAAACCTAAATTGCAGTTGTCATAATGAACCCTGGTCATAAGAGGGTGTATCTAGTAGATTCAGTCACTCTGTCAGGGGTAGAGGTGTTTGCTGTGGATTCTCATCTATTGACCTGTCGGCTATCCTTTTCACTTTAAATATAACCTCCGACATATCATTAGTGTGAAAGTCCTGATGGTGCATTGGTAAAGCAGAGGACTCACAACCTGAAGGTTGTGGGTTTGAATCTCACTATTGGAAAGTCTTCAACTTTGCCTTAAAGCGCATGGAATCAGCCCACCTCCCTCGTCAACCCCTCTTTTAGCTCTGGTAGGAGAGGGAGGGGTCCAACCTCTTCTTCACGCCCTCTTTTAGCTCCGGTAGGAGAGGGTGGAGCATAGATAAAGCCTGCCTCCGGGGGAGGAGTTTAGGAAATGTACATATTAATTATATAATTACATTGTATTGTATAACACTTTTGAGGAGGTGGCTATTGTTTAATTGTGGTTTTATCCCATTGCAATTTTTTTTGTTCACCCTTTATTGTATTTATTATTTTATTGAGGCTTTTGAGTTTTTTTTTCTTATTTTCTTGTTTTTTTTTTGTTTTGTTTTTTTACTTTGAGTTTTGTTTGAGCTTTTGAGTTGTTTTATTTGAATTGACTTTTAGTTTTGTTTGAGCTTTGAACCTACAACCTTTGGTAGATGAACCTTTGATTCATCTTTTGAGCCACGCTGACATAGGAGTACAATCGGGAATGTTATATTTAACCCACCTTTTAGAATTCAAATGGACAGTGAAAATGTTTATTTTGAGTTTCGAACCCCAGATCTTTCATATATAAACCCTAGACTTATGTCTTGTGCCATGCTGACATGAAGAATTAATCAGGAAAGTAATATTTAACCCACCTTTTTGAATTCATATGGACAGTGAAAATGTTGAACATAAGTTTGAAACCCAGAACTTTCATATATAAACCCTTGATTTATCTCTTGAGCCATGCTGACAGGAGAAATGACAGAATAAAAGTACATGTGAAAATGGGTGGTATTCCTCTTTAAGTTGAAAGACTCCAACAGTGAACTACAGGAAGACTGGGATTTGAACATGGATTCTCTGTGCATAGAGTCTGATGATTAGACCACCACACCATCATTACAACCTTTCATAAATATGTCCTTTTATCTTAACCGTCAGTTAGTAAAAATAAAAAAAAAGGCAAATTCACAGGTTTGTAATAATACCAGGTTGGGAGAGCAATAAAATGGGCACGAACACCCTGGAGAGACTGAGACTACACAATGGCCAAGGGGGGTACAAAGTTACAACACTTTATTAGAAATTATCCTGGTACAAAGGCCTCTAATCACCATAAAACAATAAAATACAAAAAGAAAACCTAACACTCCTAAGAGCGCCGCTAACTAATAAAATAATTCAAAACGTTAACAAAAGTTAAAAAGGTTATTTCAAATTCCTACTAGTAAAGTGCAGGGTGCCTGGGATTGTATAGACTTTACTAGTGTTCGTTATTAAACGAGTCAGGTGAACAAGGGGGGTGCAGTGGGCCCAATACACAGCAGCAGCTTCAGCAGACAGTATTCAACAGCAGAGCATCCTACGCCTTATTCCATAGGCGGTTTCTGAAACACACAAAGGGATACCGCCAGCTCATCCGTTCACAGGTACAATATGGTTGATATCGAGAGTGCGTTGCTAGTTTTCAAGTGTCGCTGTAGACAGGTACTTACACGCCAGGCAAGCCTGTGCGGTGTATAGGTATGCGACACTCAGGACCGTCTCTCCCTCTCTCGCTCGCAGCTTGGCCAGGCTCCGGTTCGTCTCTCTCTCTCCGGCTCGCCAGTCTCTCTGTTGCTGCAATCTATACGTTTCTCATAATGTTACTCTATCGGACTCTATCACATAGGTCCCCTCACACACACAGTACATGGGTTCGTAGAATCCCCTATTGTCTCTGCTCCCCTGCTCTCTCGACTGAGACGCGCCGTCCCATACTCCCATTCATAGTCCTGCCCCGCCCCGCCCAGCCGCCCTTCCAAGGACCCCTGAGAGCCAAGGGCCCCTGGCAACGGCCCCACTGGCCCAATGGTTAATCCAGCCCTGACAGGCCCGGATTGCATTTATGGTAGGACTGGGATTTGGGAAACTGAAAAATCCATACCCCATGGTTGAATTGAATATCAAGAATCAAGGTTTTATTTGTCACCAACTTACACAAGCACAATCAGCAAATGTCATTGGGACTTATTCTGCAATGGATTGGGCAGACATTCTGAACATAAAGCAAGAGAACAAATATATAAGCAAATAGCGAGAACAAATATACCGTTTGTAAAAAACATTGTGCAGTTAATGTGCATACTGTACATACATTTCTAAGGCCAAGGACCCCTTAGTTGACAAAGAGATGAAGCAGGCACCATGTTCATAGATTCTTTAGTTTCATGTTTGACAGCACAATCATCAGTGTATTTTGGATTGATGCCAATTTGTGTTTTCAGATTTAACAACTTGAACCGTCAATACTTAAACTTGAACTTTCAATCTGTACTACTTTTTTCCCCTCTAAATCTGACCTCTTTGCCGATCTACAAGCTCACAACGCCTCACTTGCTATTTTTTTCAGAAGTTCTCAGAATTTGGACGCTAGGGTTCAAATGGTTAATCTAAAAATAGAGAAAAAAGGTTTCTATCTCAAAGATTTGGAGGACCCCCTGTAGTAACTCCTGAAGACCCTTGATCTAAACAATAGCAGCAGTACATAGAATGAGTCATTGTCAGTACCATCACTAATTCCTTTGTTCAGGTCATCATTTAGTGCTCTGACAGCTGCTGCGAAAAAAGCTTTAAGCATCTGAGGCATTGCCCATTTTGCATCATCACAACGTTGCTAGGATGAGATTTGTTCTTCTTTCGTAATCCCTTTCGCCCTGCTCAAGCACCTGCTCTCGTAAATGTCCCGCAGCCACAGAAGGGTGAGGTTTCTGTGGTGTGTTCAGCCAGATATATCAATTCATTAGAAGCAATTGTTAAGGAAAGATGGACCTCGATTAGTAACAAAGTAATGAGATACCAAAATTACCTTTTATTACAAAAAAATATTAGAATTTATTTAGCATGAATCAAACATGAGTGTAGACAGCTCACTGAAATAATTTAGACCTCATCTTGGCCATCCTTTGGGGAGGGGGGGGGGGGGGGACTACTGGTACACCTCACATGGCAAACCATCATATACTGTACACTTTTTCATTGAAATTAAGTCACATAAATATCAATGTATACAAAAAAGAAATTCTAAAGAAAAGGCCGACCACACAGAGTTTCTCACGGTCTGCCACAGCAAATTCTGAGATGGAAGTGTTTGAGGTCATAGCTCATAACATTCACAGCTTCAAAGCTCAACCTTCATGTCAAATCAGTTGGTAAACTCAAATACAACTCTTTGGCAGCGGCATGAGCAAACATTTCACCACAAACACTATAGTAAACTTGACCGGGGTTGGCTCTGTAATTGGTCCGCAATATTTTGTTTTCTTCCCTCCACACCAAATATCTTCATCAAAAATAGGCAATCTACAAGCTCACAATATTCACCCACTAGTAGTATCACGAGTCAGCCCATTGCCTCCAACAATTTACAAATGCTTCATCATACAGTCTGGAGCACATGAGCTCTGAACATATCTGACGATAAATGGGATGCGACACCTCTGCCCTCTGCAGTTTTAGTCTTTACAGTCGTGCAAATTGTCTTAATAGCTTGCTGCTTAGCAGCTGGTCTATATAGCATTAGTAGATTGTGGAATAGTTGTCTGGCTACATGAGACAATCCGCCCCCAGAATAGGGATGCTAGGGTTCATGTGGTTAAAAGGAGCACTTCCCCCATTTTCAACCTTATCTTCTTCCACACTAATGCTCATTATAAGATGACATCCCTTTTTATTTATACGTTTAGGCAGGTTTCTGAAATGTCACAGCTTTCCTCTGAGACACAAACCGAATAGACATAATGCCATCTTAAAGTGATAGTTCACCTATTTTTGACATAAAGCTGTGTGAAATACTTGCCATTAAAACAGTGGTTAAAAATGTATTAATTGATTACCAGAGTCCCGTGGTCAGAGTTCTGGTCAGTTTTAGATGAATATTAAAGCTATTTTTTTAGATTTTCTTTTTTGTGATGTCACAATCGGCAGATGACGTCACAATCGGCAGCAAATCTGGACAGCCTGTTTTGAGAACCCGTGGGATACTTTTAACCTTCGCCTTCTCAAAACCAGAGAAAGACACAACGGTCAGAAATGGGACTTTGTGAGGATAGAAGGTGCTAGTGGGACCCCAAAAAAAGGTTTTAAAATAGGAAAAGTGAAATTTCATGGTTTATCACCTTTAAGTATTTCCAATGGGGTGGGGGCCATTTGGCGTGGCCCAATCATTGAAAATAGATTAATCCACAAAATTAGCGCCATTTGTATTGTTGGCCTATTTCTACCATATAGAGCGAGGTTCATTCTGATCAGCTGCCTGCAAAGCACCTTGTTTTGGGGAAATACGTTGCAGCGGCGTAGTGATACTGGACACAAAAAAATAGTACCATGTGACAGAGGGGTCAAAGTTGAACGAAAGTTGGTCTATTTGGTAGAAATAGGTCTACAATACAAATGAAGCTAGTTTTGTGGATTCATCTATTTTTAATGATTGGGCCATGAGCCCCTGCCAAATCACCGGAACTACTTTATATTCATCTAAAACTGACCAGAACTCTGACCACGGGACTCTGGTAATGAATTAATACATTTGAAACCACTATTTTAATGGCAAGTATTTCACACAGCTTCATGTCAAAAATAGGTGAACTAACACTTTAATGAGCATTACAAAGGACAAATTACATAAAGATCTGTTGAAAATGGGTGAAATGGTCCATCAAAAAATAAATAAAGTCATCCCAGTCCAACATCCCACATTTGTATATAAATAAGTAATTTGCAGCAAAGATAACATTATTTTCATACTTGTGCTAGGCCTAAGAATCACATTCTACTCAAGGCACTTAAGGCTTAACAGAAGAAACAAATCCAAAGAAAATAAAAATAAAGTCAAGTCAGTGGTGCCAAAGCCTATATAAGACACATATCAATATACTCTCCAATTACAACTCAGAGATATTTCTATGGGGCCATAATAAACAAGTGTAATATTTCAGATCCCAGAAATAAGCGAGAGGGATTGGGTTTCAAATCCTCATCCTAGGTTTACTGTACCAGTTGTTTAATCTACTGTATAGTATATGTAAGCCATTTACCATGAGAGGGAGTGGGTTGTTGGTTGATTTACCACCGTTTCAGGGTTGTGTGCGGTGGGCACAACTTGCAAGGATCTTTAGTTACAATCATTAATTGTTTCAGTGGGCGGGGTCCATGAGCCAACTCAAGGTTGTTGACTGATTTACCACTGTTTTAAGCCAATCAGAATCCAGTATTTGAAAAAAGTTGTTGTTTTACTGTACACCAGTTGTTGCACAGACTGGGAATGTCCACGTTGCTGAAGGGTTCATTGTTCTGTTTGTGTAGTTCTATAGCAGCGTCTGGTTCAGAATCTCCCACATCATTAATCTCCTGAACAGAGACATGTGGCACTAAGGAGAGAGACACACACACGTTCATATTTGAGTGCATTAAAAACTGATTTATTATTTAATTCATATAATATTTCAAGTGATTTGCACAGCCTACCTGTTTGAAAGTAAGGGGCCTTCCTCTGGATATGTAGTCGGCATATTTACAGGCAAAAACCCCACAGTCACTGCCGTTCTTTTGCTGGGGGATCTCCTAGACATACACATGCCATTTACATTTAATGTCACTGGACAACACATTTTACCCAGATAATATTCATGAATTTATTCCATACTTACATTAGCCCTCGAGCTACCAACAGTCCATTTGGAGCTGTCCAGATCTCTGCCCTTCTTAACTCTGTGTTCCTCCCTCAAGTAGAGTCTGGCACAGAGAAGACATAACATGGTAGATAGTCTCAAATTAATTATGTTATATAAACAACTAAACACCTGTTGTGCATTTGTACACTCCCAGAGTTACAAATGGATAAACTAAGTGGGGGAGAAGTGGCTTATTGTTGGTATCAGCCGGTAACACGCTGGAGTCTGTCCCTGTTACAATGTGCTACACCCCTGGGAGATTTGACAGTGTGTAGAATATTCCTTTTAACAAAATATGTCTGGGGACAATATACAAGAAAAGACTGGAGCAGAGTGAAGACTCACAGTAAACTGCTGCAGATGTCATCATGCCTCTGGCCCATCGAGTCGTACGACCTTACTGAGCGGGATCTGAAATCTATCACCTGCAAAGGGGACGACAAAAGACTATCATTTATAGTAACAAATAGTAGCTAACTTACTTTGGTATAATGGAGCAGTAAACCAGTATGGCAGCAAAGAATGCAAAGCATGCCACTGCATTTAAGAACAATTGACCACATTAACCCTAGATGGGCATGTCAAAATAATGGCAAACATTTGGCCAAAATAGGTGAACAATAAGTGAAAATATCTTGTAGCGTAAATTTTCCTTTTGGTGTAGACAGAGTGAAAAAAGCAGGGAACCCAGTACATGGCCCTGGAGGAACCTGGTCAACCAAGTAAATAAAAAGTTAAGACTTACAGCCATGGCCCAATGGACACCAAGATGTAAGGGAACCAGTATGATGTCATGGACAAATAGGTCTACAGCCTTCGTCCAGCGCTTCACGGACGCATGTCCCCCAGCCTGCCCCCCTGCCCCACCTCGAAGCTTGGGGAAAAAGAAGGTGCTGAAAGAGTAGATCTTCAGTCCCCCTGCTTGACTGCAGCTCCGCTGCATGACAAGGGACAGGTAGAAGTTCATCACCTACAGTGGGAAGGAAGAAGACAAAGAAAAACTAAGAACAAGAGTAAACCAAAAGTCATTAAAAGGATACAGTACATTCCACCTGCTGTTAAAAAATACCAGATGAAATGTTGCATAGTGTAGCCATCTCAGGAATGGATTGTGGGTAACATTTTATTTTATTGTTTATTTATCTGGAAATGTGTAAATGGTGAATGTATTCTTATTTGAGTGACATGTTGAGTATTTGTATGGGGTTCGGTTGGTGTCACATCATAGTGCTAATCACAGATAAATGAGTCCACCAGCTAAGGTTCAGGTAATCAGAATATGAGAATTGAGTCAGACTGAATCTAGGAATCTAGTTGAAGCCATTTGTTGATGCTTGTCGTGCAAGACTTACAGACAAAAGAAGTGGCTAATGTCATCTGTCAGAAAGCTTTAAGGGGAGACTTCTCCGCAGGCAATTGATTATAAATTGTGGACTTGCTCGTTGTGGAAGTTGACCTTTTTACAACCTATGCACTGTGTGAAGTACAGACCTTTTTTCAATTGTCAGTTTGCTGGTGAGTCTTTATATCGTGTCAGTTTTTTGTGTGCGCTCATGCGTGCATGGCATGGTGACATTCACCTAAAAGCAGTTGATTAGATGCAACCATGTCTTTCGCTCTTTATCGCTCACTCTTGTATGCATCATGAGACTCACTCTCTCTCTCTCATATCCCGTTACTGTAAATACTGTGATTTGAGCCGGGACACAGCCATTTTTGCAATCTGGCTTTTTTCTGGACAATCAGGCCTAAAAAGACGATTCTATATTACTCTAGGACTGCCAGGCCGAGCAAATATCATCATTAAGATAAAATGCTGCGCTACAGGAGTAAGGCTGACTAGCTTCTAAAGCAGACTAGATGCACTTGGGAACTCTGGAGCATATGCTTGAGAGAAGAATCTGGTTATCAGGGTGGAGGACATGATATAATGTTGATCTGTCTGGTGATAGTTTCAAAGACAGCCAGGAGTGTGGGTGTTACGCGACTCCCTTTATTTCCACGGCTCTTTAGTGTTTGCAACCACATGAAACCTTCTTAGATGGGCAGTTATACTTGTTAGCACAGCTGTAGCATTAGCCTACCTCATCGTTCAGCCAGCTGCCCTCCTGTAGTGTGGCCAGGTCTCTCTGTGTGATGCGTAGTTTGAAGGCAGAACTTAGGACGAGGTTCGGATCACTTTGTAACAGAGCGCGATTCACGTCTACTGCCATTTCCTGTATGTACACACAGAGACAAGCACAATGATACAACCAAAAAGAAAAGTCGCATTAGAAGACAGAATCATCACTCCTTGCTGCAATTAAATTTACTCTAATATCCACTCCCTGGTTAAGAAGCTAGATGAGCTGGTACTGGCTCTGTACTGTGCTTCACCAAGACCTGGCTGAAGACAGAAACTCTTCTGGTGTAATACCGATTCCAGAACACTAACTACATTGAGTGAACCACAACAGACTCCGATAAGAAGAAAGTTCGAGGTGTGCGTTTCTATGTTAAATGTGAGAATGTTTCTTTCAGACAAACACATTTCTCACCTTAGTCATTCTAGGTAGATCCTCTTCACTGCGACGTGTATGGGTTGAGTGTGTAGCGTGTGGGTCAGTGTGTGTTAGAGAGGGATGCCCTCTGTCCACTAGCTGGAGGCGAGTGGCTACTTCTGTAGAGAGGTCCACTTCTGCTGCCTGTTTCTGATGAAGATAAAAATGTATACACTTTATGGAATTCTTGCAAGTGAGAGAGAAAGAAGTGCTAGAATAAAACAAGAACACAGTGGGAATCAGTGTCCGTTGGACACACTCAAGCGCAGTACAATATGATGCCTATTATTACTGTATGACTGATAAGAGTACAATTATAACTTTTATTTACCCTTTATTACCTACATTACTATATTCTATGAATGTTGGAGTCTGGTGGAGTCTCCCACATCAATATTGAACTGCTCATTCACAGCACATTTTAATTGAGAGAAGGATTTTTTTTAAAGTTTATTACCGTTACGCATCGGGCATATTGGGTCTCTTCCAACCCTTCCGATTTTGTCTTGCTGAAACACACGTCGCCCCTCCTGGAAACACATTTTATAACCATGATCAAAACATAACATATTAAAGCGATATTTTTTGATCGATTACTCACCCCATGGAGACCTGAATGCATGGATATTCTTTTGTTTTTGTCGCATTCCTAAGCCAATAATTTGAGGAAGTGAGCGGTGCTATTTATGAGTTAATTTCATCAAGCCTTCCGCTGGCCAATCACAGCGTGTCCTGTGAAGCTTGGCCAATGGGACCCTGGGCGTACAACAAACTCTGAGCCGTTTGTGTCAAGATGTAGGCCATATCAAAGTCAGATGTAGGCCAAGCTTCAGTTTACTTTAGGGCCCAGACATTTTTTGGGAACCAGACAAAGCCAGATGTTGGAGCTCTGGAATTCAAGTCTCCATGTGGTGAGCAATCAATAGAAAAAAATGAATTTGTGTGTGAACTCTAATCATATTCATAAACAACGCGATGGTGCATTTGGGCATTTGCGTGCAAGCACACAATGTTTTCTTTATAATGGTGGGTTCACACTGACGTGGAAGTGCTGCGAATTGCTGTGAAGTGCTGGGCGGACTGGGCGCACCATCAGTTTCCTTTCATTGCCCATGTTAACCCATTTGGCTGTTCAGCTCCACAGTTGGCGCTTGATGTTCAATAGTTTCGGCATCTGGTAAATTATTTTCTGTGTGCGTCGCAGCAATTTTAACCTCTCTTTTTAACCATACAAATGACCAGTCTTGTGAGGACCAGTCCTAAAACCAAATGGTCCAAATCTACTATATGCTTGTGGGGACACTTTCTTCCCAAATGTATCGTACAAAAAGGACACAAAAAACTAACCAACCTGTCTTTGGCCTGCTTAGTAGCAGATGGATCTCTCCAAGTAAAAACGGTTGGAGCAGCTGAAAAATAATGGGAGAGGACGAAAAAAAAACATGTTAGCCTGGGAATGTGAAGACATTACTTTGCATCTTCAAAGAGTCAAAAATGTTTTTTGTTTTGTTTTAAATTCTACAGCTAGACAACCTATCCTGTGGGTCTCTACCTTTGATGGGTCCAGTCTTTCTGGGTACAGCCTCACAGGGCTTTCTGGGTACAGCCTCACAGGTTCTTCCCATTCCAGCAGTTCTTTGCTCACACTGTGATAGTGATGCACTGATAGGAAGGAAGTAAGAGAAAATCTTTCAGAATCAGATGGGGAACACTTGATGGCATCTTCTAGCTTCAGTAAGTAATGTGATTACACCACCATCTGTAATCTTATTACACTAAAGTCTAAGGTCAATAGTAATCCGATTATTCCAATGTCTAAGAATTTCTGGTAATCTGGTAACACCAACAAGTCCATACTCACTCTTGTGGTTTGGTTCGGTTGAAAGGCAGAGGCTGGTTTTTGTTGTATTTCTCCGTCACCATCTCCAACAAGCGCCTGTACTGCTCTTTGCTGCTCTGCTTTATTGTCTGGGGGAGGCATAATGCAAACCAGTCTTTGTCAGTATCCATGCATTAGCTGCGTTTACACCTTACTTCCAATCTGATCAAAATAAACCAGATTGAAGGTTTTGGATCAAGTGTTAGTGTTTACATGTGGTCAATCCGATCTGGTTGTAAAAGGATTAGAATTTAAATCGGGTTGAGCTTGATCTGGTTTATTTAGGTGTATAGATGGAGAATTTTAAATCAGGTTTATTTTAAATCTCGTATTAACCCGATTAAAAGTGTCCATGTAAATGCAGCTAGTGATAGTTGAAGCATGGTCAGTGAGAATATTAGATGATGTTTGCTGAAACAGAGTATTTGATTGCAGACACATGTACTCGTTAGTTCACACACTCTGCAATAAAAAATGTTAATACAAATCTATTCATCTATTTTATGTTAAAGCCGACTGACTGCCCACTTACCTCTTCAACTGTAAGACTGGGTTTATAGCTGCGGTTGTTTCCAAAGCCTGGACATGTTAAATCTGGGTGGGTGGCACTTGTTCCCATTCCAACACCCAGAGCAGGCCTAGAAGGCAGCAGCTGGAGGGAACTTCTTCTATCCCTGTCCTTGCCCCTTTCAGGGATTCCTGTAGGTAGCCCGGCCCCACTGGAATCACAGCATAATGCACAGGTTGAAGGTCATATACAGCAGACCCATACAAACTTCTTATGTGGATATGGAAAAATAAAGTTAAAACATAATATTGCATGCGTCATGCATAATATAGCATGTACTTTCTTACGGACAATGAAGGCCATTTCCCGGACTTTCAGACTACAATTATGCCAGTAATGCAGGCCTTCCAGAAAGGCAATAACCGTTTCCAAGAGTAATACAAAAAAAGAATCAAACGCGAAGTTTATTTCACAACTTTATCAAAAATGTCCCCAGACTCCCCACTCTACAGTCAATAATACAATTCAAGCTGGGATACATTAAAATAAATACTTAATTTCATACCTGCATCAAGCCCTACCTATTTGATCAATTTCAATACACTCAACTGTTGTTTGACTACGAACTGGCCAATTAGTGGGTAATGGGATGTAAACTTCATTCGATTCTGTGTGTGCGGTGAAGTTAAGTTGAGATGTGTTGGATTATTAAATACTCCTTATTTGGTCATAACGGAATCGGCGAGTATGCCACCAATCTGATTCAGGGGTAAGGGGTCAACACTATGGCAGGTAAATAAAACTTTTGGGCTGGTGGGAGTTTGCTCTCAAACGTACATGCGCACGGGAGTCGGGTGATGTGCACGTTTGAGTCTGAGGACGCAACAGTCTTTAGTTGGCAGTATAAACACAACACGAGATCTGTCTAAACAGCAGAGTGCTCCGTCTCCCCTTCTCTCCAACACACACGCCACACTCAACATGCAGTAAGTGGCTCCAAAAGCTCATTCAAACATTCTTTCCCAGTAGATAAAAATCACACCCGTGTGAACTGAGCGGTGGTCGTGGGGGGGGGGTGTGTGTGTGTGTGTGTGTGTGTGTGTGTGTGTCTGGCCTGGCCTGAACAACAGCGCCCCTCCCTTAACATGTGTGGTGAAAAAAGGTACTTCAGGCTACATACAGACGCGCACACACGCACGCATACACACACGGCCACGTATAGGAGACGGTGTAACCACCGCTCAAAAAGCGACTATTTAACTCTAGTGAGACAAGCACGGCCACATCCCACCTGTGATATATAGATTAAAAGAAAATACCCGCAGACTTTTGACACATGTGCTGCGGTTTATTACTCGTCCCTGAACGACGTGTGAAAATACAAGAATGCAGCAAGCAGCTGAAAACAGCACTTTACCAGGGTGCATTTTGAGCACCCTGGTATCTGATCAGTATCGGTAGATCCGGAAGGAAGAAAAAATAAAAGGTTACATGGGGAGTTTTAAGTTCACTAAAGTCAAGCAGTGATATCATTCAAACTTTTGAACCATAACTGGCTACAGTTCTACCATGCAAACTTTTAGAGCAGAGCCGTGGTCATAATAGGGATGTTTTTTATATCACAAGTCCCTAAAAGGCTCATCTTAATCTTCCTGTGAACGCAAACGTACTGCTTGATGACATAAATAGACTTATGAATATAATGATTCTCTATTTTCATTCATCCATTTGATTACCAAAGCTCATGGTCCTATAATCACATCATTAACACGTTTTCAGATTTTACTGCACTTGGCCGCCATATAAAGTATATACACCCGCAATAATGCAGAGATTCAATTAGGGGCTGATTATTATTAAGTCTGATAATGGTTCACATCATGTATACTTTACATTGCTTAAGACAATTTTGTTTAACATTCTGGACAAAATAGCCAGAGCGAGGTGCCCAGATGTTCCTAGTGCCCACCTATCCTGTATCCGTGTGTAGAGACAACTGTCTTTGGGACATAATATTCCTGAATTTTTATTTTGAAAATGATTATGATGGTGCTGAAATGGGATTGTGATAGGGCTGTCATTCTTTGGTGAGAATCCTGAATAGAACAATGTTGCATAAATGGAAGGAAGATAGAAAACGGCAACACTTGCCTGTATTTCCTCATAAAAGGAGGTGAGGAGCTCTTGAAAAGATTCTTCCCACTCCACTCCCTCTCATTCAGTCCACCTGCTTGCTTATCTGGAGAGATCGAGAGTAAAACATGGGACATGGGGAAAAAAAGTCAGTTATATGCTTAGATTGATAAAGTAAGATATACTGTATATAACACAACTAAATGTGCTTTGTTTTTCCAAAAAGTAATTTGCCACCTGCAATTGATTGATTACTTTATTAGCAGTTTGCAACAAAAAAAAAGAAAAAGAGAAAAAAAGAAAAAGAAAAAGGATTTTTAAACCCAAGGAAGCTTATGGCTTGTTTCCATTGGGGTCCAATGGAAACAAGCCATACAAGTAAGGTCCTTTGTATTTTAATCATATTTACTTACCCATTCTCCAATCAGAATTGCTCATCCATGAAGTTTGTAGTTCATCTATGCCCATCAGTGTAACAGTCAAGCTCTGAAGACAGAAGGAGAATATAAAGGATGAATATACCATTTGGGGAACTGCACTGTGTGATAGTAGCTGTCCCCTTATGGTACACTTTATTGATCCCTTAAATATTAAATACAGTATAAGGTTTCCCTTAGGAAACTTCAGGCTGTATTTAATAACTTTAGCTCATCTTAAAAGGACCACTTCACCAATTTTCAACCCATACATATTCTATAATAATATGTTATGCTGTGTCTCAGAGGAGGGCTGTGTGTGGACAGTTCAGAAACTGCCTACCAGTGACAGCATCAAGAAATCCAAACTTAAGAAACTGCAGGGTTTCTATTCCTGGAAAGTAGTAGTTTTTTTGTAATGACCAAACCTGCCTACCGACAGAGCTAGTGGCACATGTCAATCCCTCCTCTAAGGCGCAGAGCACATGAATTAAATCTGTGACAGCATCAGGTGTTGTGTGCTAAGCGAATGAGTGGGAACACCCACCTGGGTCTGCTCATAGGGTCTGCACTTCTTGCACTTGCTTGATAGTGGATTTCTCAGTCCGAGCAGACCAGCTACCCCCGTCACAGTCTTCTTCACAAAGTTGATGACTACATCTGAAACACAGCGACCAATCAAGTTAACAATTAGAGCATGGGTCTTCCACAGGGGGTCTGGGACCCCTAGGGGGTCCTCAGAGTTCCAACAGGGGGTCCTCCAAATCTTTGTGTGATAGAAACCTTTTTTTCTCCTTTTTTATATTAAGCATTTGAACCCTAGCGTCCATATTCTGAGATCTTTAGCCAAATATAGCAGATCTACAAGCTCACAACGCCTCGCACTGTGTTGTGAGCTTGTAGATCGGCTATTTTCGGCAAAGCGGTTTGGTATAGATGGGGAAAAGAGCAGACTAAGTACAGAGTGAAAGGTCAAGTGTATTTAGTATTGACAGTTCAAGTGGTTAAATATCTGAAAACACATATTGACATGAAACCAAAATGCACTGATGATCGTGCTGTCAAACAATGAAACTATATGCAATCTATGAAAAGGTTGAGGGGGTCCCTGACTCCCTGCTTCATCTCTCTCTCAGCTAAGGGTTCTCTGGCCTGAAAACATTGAAGACCCCTGGGTTATAGTTTACAAACCTCTCTTCCGTCTCTTAACCTCCACTTGCTCGGTCTGGCAGACATTATCAGCCCCATAGATGCTGAAATGAAAAAGCACAATAACTAAAGTCAAGCGTTGGATACAGTAGTCATCAAGTTAACACGAATCTTCAATTTTGAGGTATTTTTGCTTTGAGTGTTTGTAGATTTTGATTATTGTTGCTAAGCATACATAACCCACTTCAGCCCTATATATACATTTTACAAGTTCACATTTGTACATTTTTATACCAGTACTTTTAGTCAAATACATTTTGAATTCCGGACTTTTACATGTAGCAGAGTATTTCTATATTGCAGTATTGATACTTTTACTTAAGTTAAACATTTGAAGAAAAAAAGTTTTGGACGACCAATAGGTCGGTGGTTCAGGTTCTCTAAGTGGATTCCAGGGACTCTGTGGGTTCTTTAGGTTCTTTTAGGGGGGTCTAAATTGACCCATACAAGTAAGTAACTCTGACAGTGTACAAATGGAACCAAATGAACCTGAACACGTTCATTTGGTACCATTTGTACACTGTCAAGAGTTAAGGGGAGACCTTGAAATGTAAAAGTCTGAGAAACACTGCAAATAGGTAACCAACCTCTGATAGTTGCGTTTAGCTGGTCTACTAGCTTGCTGCGGCTCCTCTGTTGTCACTCCTCGCGTGGGTATCTGTCGGTTACCTTTCCCAGGCCACTCTGGGGGGTTTTGTCCCCTAATGGGCTCAAACAGCGACGATATTCCGTCAATTATCCATCCATACATCCCAGACACATACGAGACAATGGAGGCCAGGTCTATTTGACAAACAATAGAGTGGAAAGAGCTATATAACCTACGACACACCACCAGTTACTCTCTAGCTCAGCTCTAGCTTTTAGCATGCACTCCACCACTGGGCTCTGTTGCTAGTGATTAAATGTGAAAGGATGTGCGTCACGAGAGAGTGTTTTTTACTGGTGATTCAGTCAGAGTGTATGAAAGGGTGCGCTCGTTTTATTGTCCACGACATTGCAAGCGGCGCGAAGGCCAGCGGACCTTGGTCCTGCTCTTCGCCCCCGAGCGCCGCAGGCGCGAGTGGCCGCGAAGAGCGGGCCAGGGCCGCGCGGCCGGCGGAGCGCCGCGCGAGTTACGAAGCCGTGGTGAATGCAATCGTTATATTTATGCCCAGGCCGTAAGGCCTGGGCAAGCCCACGATAAACGCCCGCGCAGTCCGGTGCGCATTTCCGAACGCACCCTTTCCCCACACTCGGACTGAAACACCAGTAAAAAACACCATCCCTGTGCGTCACAGCGCGTAAGGAGCGAACGTTTTGACGCCGCAGATGGAGAGGGGGGGGCGGCCAAGCCCACTGGTATCCAAGTGCATTTACTTAATTACTGTACTTAAAGGACGACTTTTAGGTACTTGGACTTTGCTTTGAGTATTTACAATGCTTCTACTCCTACTTTTGTCTCGACTACATTATTTGGAAACTAGTAGTTGTAGTTATTTAGAGGCTACTAGTTATTATTAGGTCTACTTTGTTGATATAACATATTATTAGTACAAAACATACATTGACCACTTCAGCCCTATAGACTTTGGCTATTTGAAAATAGCAGCTCTACAAGCTATGCGACGATTTCTGCTTTCATGAGTACCGGTACTTTTACTTTTGGTGCATTTTGATGGCAGTAATTTGTACCTTTAATTTATACCTTTACAGGTAAATTCTGAATACCAGACTTCAACTTGTAACAGAGTATTTCTGCATTGTAGTATTCATACTTTTACTTAAATAACAAATGTGAGTACTTTTTTATTTTTTATTTTTTTTACCACCACTGGCCAGGCCAATGTAAACACTTCGTGTGAAAAGAGACGACGGCGAGCGGGATGGCGAAACGAGCGCACCCGAACCTTAATGCAAGCTGCAAGCAAAGAGCGTCAGGATAAAGCTCAATGCTCGGGAAATCATTGGCTCTGTGGCGTAGATAGAAACTGTTGCGTCATTCGGCCATTCTTCATTACATAACACAAAAGACACATCTTGACCCCAGCAGGTCAAACCCCCACGTGTGACACAAAGATGTAAACAACTTTACAGATCCAATAGGTTTATTGCGAATTTCCGTGGTATGGTAAAATGGACATGGAATTTGTTCATTACTGGCACAATATGAACGCAATCGGCTTGATGCATGGGGACAAACGGGACAATATATACTTTCTTTGTGGTGGTGAAATAATTATATATGGCAGTGGTTCTCATTTCGATTTCATCCCCCAAATTTGCCTGCGGACCTCCATTTGAAAAGATATGCCAGGGACCCCCCATTAGAGAAGATTTTTAAGGCTCTAGCAGTGATTCCCAACCATTTTCATTTCAAGGACCCCCAGTTTCACATGAATTAGGCTTTCTATCGCTGAGACTCCAATTTATATTGTAAAATCAATTTTAATTTAACTCTGAGAGTGTACAAATGGAACCAAATGGACCCATTTGTACAATCTGAGTTACATACCCATAAGGGTCCATTTGGTTCTAACTATGATATAGCTGGGGACCCTTTGGAGTTAGGTCAAGGACCCCAGGCTGGGGGTCCCCGGTCCCCACTTTAAAAACAAATGATATAGGCCATAGCAGTGGGCGTTGTTTATTGGTGCCACTAAAAATAATCTCCCATTCATTTCCACCATAGACTTTTACAAAAATATTTATATCGATTATTTTAAGCCTAGAATCAAGCTATCCGAGTTTAAATCAAAATTTCCCATCCACTGGGCCGAGCAAATATCCTCGGTAATTGCATGCACTGCAGTTTGTTGTCTGTTGTTTGGTGAGAAAGGTTCTATGGTGCAAAAACTAAGTGGGATTAAAATGTGTTAACTTTTTAATCACGTTCATCTTCTGTAATGAATGAATCAAAATTAATGAATCCATCAAAGTCCCAGTCACATACATACATACATATATGCTAAATGCCTAAACTATATATATATATATATATATATGTGAATATTTAATTTTTCAATCATGATATAGATTTAATAAATACCCTTTGTAATAAATACCCCCCTTTTTTATCAAAAAAAAAAAAAGCTCACAGCACATTGAGATGTGATGCATGAGCTTGTAGATCTGCTATTTCGATTTCTAATCAGCCATGGCAGCAACTCAATGGCCTGTAGACATGGTCAAGACGATCCGCTGCAGTTCAAACCGAGCATCAGAATTGAATTTGTGTTCATGTGCATTTGGCCACCTAATAAAGTGTCCAGTGAGAATTGCACGCATACACGTATATACGTGCTTATCAAAAATGCACACGCCTTTAGTCACTATTTACAAACGGCTACTGAATTGGCCCAATGTAAAAAAAAAAAAAAAAGGATAAGAAATTTTCATAATCACAATTTTCATAATCACTTAAAATATTTATTGGTTTTATTGTAGAAATACATAACAAATAACATAACATAAAAACACACGTTAAAACCTATGTGCATTTATAAATCAACTACAGTAGTTAGATTTTAATTCCAGTGCAAATCCATTGACACATATGATGAACATCACTGCCAATATCAGAACTATGTACAGAAAATAAACATATAAAATGTATGTAAAAAAGAAAACAAGCAGCACTACTTATAAAATATACACATTTGTTTTACTTTGTAAGTGTGGCCTTTATAACAGATAATGGTATTAAGAAAATCACCATAGCAACTTAAAAAATATATAAGTTATGCTTATATAAAAACAAATCACACCTTTTGTGAAAAATGCAATACTTGGGTATTCCCTTGTGCACATGTACCTGTACATAGATTAAAAGCATGGACAATTTCTGGACAAAAAGTAGACATTCATTCCGTCAGCGGTCAGACTTCTTTGGGTGGGGGAGGGGAACTGAACCTGTACCAAAGGGGGAAAAAAGCCAGCTAATCAGACAAGGCAGCCATCCGTTTTCTTCACCCTTACAAACAAACCTGCCATAAACTCTTGCAACCAACATCAGATTAGTATTTCGTATTACATAAAAGTAATGTGTAAAGTGTAATCCTACACTTTGAGAAGGGGACATGCTGATGGAATACACTGTAACACAAGTTGTTACACCCTGCTTTTAAGAGTAGTTCACCCCCAAAATGACCTTTCTATTGATTACTCACGCCATGGAGTGGGGACACAAATTTGGGTCCCCATCCTATTTCTATTGATTACTCATGCTGGGTGGGGACCCAAATTTGGGTCCCCATCCCAAATCAATGGGGGTAAATGTATTGAAATTAAATTTATTGTCTTAGGAATGTGAAAAGAAAAGAAAAACTAAAAATATTATTGAACTCAAGTCTCCATGGCGTGAGTAATCAATTGGAAAAAAAGTCATTTTGGGGTGAACTACTTCTTTAAAACATGAGTATGCCATTAACTTTGGTTCATATGACACCAACGTCTCTCGTCTCCTTCCCTGAGTTGACAGTACTGATACAATTATTAAAGGCAAAAATGTAATGTGGGGGAAATGCATTTTACTATGCTGCCACCATAATATGGGCCACCATAATATGGAATGAACTACCAAAACCCAATAAAGATCTCGTCCCTACCCAAACTCAAAACCAAACAAAAAGAACGGCCTCCTTCCCCTGTAAATATACCTATTAATGCTGCAGTTTTCTACCAATATGTATTGTATGTATAACTGATGAACTGAGTACAATGGACCACAATGGCCCCCCTGGGGATTTTTATGCCATCCTTTTAGCATAACCTTTGACTGTACTACTAGTACTGTTAACCAACCTGCTAATAAAGTATTCAATCAATCAATGTACTTCATAGCAATATTACAAGCATGCAACATGAACCTCCAACACCATCAATAGGCAAGTAGACCTCCAGTAGAGAAAAAAAAATAGGAAACACCTGTACTGTGAAACACCCCTTGCATGACAAACTGTCCCCTAGGAGTGATGATCAAAAATCACAGTCCCATCCAAGGTGCATTCTGGTATATGTGAGTTTGTTGGTGGAGTGAGTATGTTACACTCACACTCACCTGGGCCATTCAGGTAAATGGGTGACAGGCAGCTCAGATACAGCCATGTCCTATTCTCCTGTAACCAGCGCTGGCGATAACCAATCATATTGGGGGAACAGGTCGTGTGACCTTCCCTCCTTAGTTCTTCTCTTGGAGGCGAGGATAAGTGATTCTCTCTTGGAGGCAGGGATAAGTGCTTCTCTCTTGGAGGCGGAATTAATTGAGTCTTGCTAACTGGGGTTGGAAGATCATGTAAGGGCACAAACGTAGACATAACATGGTTCTGTGGTTCCAGGAAGTGCTTCTTAAAAAGCACCTAAAACAAAATTCTTCTTTGATTTAAAATCTTTTTGCCTCATTTTGCGATAAAGACCATATTGTGTAGTGGTACTGCATGTCACAAATAAAGTGAAAACACTTCCAAGAACCAGAGAGGCCCAACAAGAGGGCAGCCATCTCAGAAGAACTATATATGAAGAGATGTACCCAAACTGGCAAGAGCATTTCCAACTACATACTGTACTTATGCGATACCATATGCCTTTGTTAAACATAAACGGCTGTTCTGAATTACAATTGTGGCCATTATTGTTGTGGGACAGGATGCAGGGAATTTCAAATACACCATCACCACACCCTTGTGACTTGACCCTTACAACTCATTCACTGCCAAGAATATTTAACCAAATAACTAACCACTGCCAGCTATTTTTCGTTTTTCCTTACCTTTTCAAGTAGTCACAGAATATTTTTCTATTTTTCGATCGACCCCCCCGATCGTTCACGGACAAGGACATGGTCTCTGTGCTGCCGTGAAAAAAAAGTGAGTCGTTTGGGCCAAGCATTCCCTAGTTAGATTGAAAATGCCATTAATTTTTTTGTTGCAACATTTGAAAAAATGCAACAAAAACTAAAAAAAATGTCAATTCAGTCTTTTGCTCTCAAATAAATCTGTCCATAAGACGTTTTTGGCAGGGAATGAGTTTAATGAGCTGTATGCTACAGCTCATTACAGTCATAGATAGTCAAGTAAAAAAATAACCAACACATTTGCAACTAGGGTGACAGTTTGTCATAGAGAAAGTGTTCCATAATTACACAGACAGGTCTAAAGATTGGCGGTGTATCCCAGTCCTACAAACCTCACACCCTCACCCTTTGTTTTTTGGTGTTGATTCTCACATTTCCCACTCCAAGTTTCAATGCACAATAGATGTATTGGTACTCTTTAGTCTTCCTCACCTGGTTGCGTTCCCACCAGTCGTTGCTGGACTTTCTCTAGATGGTGAATGTATTCCGTTAAGGATCGCTCTGGATCCTGGGATGTTCCCCCGGATTGCCCAGAGGCTATAGTTGAGCTGGAGTTTGCCCTGGGGTGCAGAAAAAAAATAATGAAGAAAAAAAAAAAGTATATTTAAATAACACTCAAACCCCAAAAAGTACTCAGATTTTCAAACTTAAGTAGCCTTTATTTGAGAGAAACCTAACCTGTTGTGCAGCCTGAAAGGGGATTTCATTGGTGGTACAAGTGTTGATACTGTTTCTCTACAAGTGGGGTTACTGTCTCGACTTGGTGGTGAAGAGTTTGATTGGTGCTGCTGCCTCAAAACCTCAGTTCTAGATCCTATAAGAAATAAGGAGATGGAAATAAATTAACTTACACATGCTGACACATATACTGTACAGTATTTGATAGAAATACAGTATGTTGTTTAGGCTGACCTGAGGAATGGTCATTTACAATCCCAGATCCAGACAGTCTTTGCATTGCTTTTTGCCATTTCCTGGTCAGGAACTTCATTCTGAAAAAAAAAGTGAGTGATAATTAGTTAATAGCAAATGTCCTGTTTACCAAGTCATTATGTTATTATGCAAGATGATCGTGCAAGGCTGCAGAAAATAAATCCCTTTTAGCCTGGCATGCTTCCTACCTTGAGATGGCAATGACAGCTCTTACAGCACCTCTGAAGCGTGTGATGGGTCTGCGTTGGGAGGTCAGTGAGGAGGAGGGGCGAACTCCCATAGTAGCAATCAGACACAGCGTGGCATTCTCACACTCCTGGAAGCCTCCTAACAATAGCAGCAGGTAGCGCTTCTGGTATACCAGAGATTTCCTGAAGCTCTCGGCACGCACATAACGCTCATAAAGACGTTGCACCTACAAACAAACAGTGCCACTGGTCAATAACAAAACAGTGTTACGTTTGTCTCATGACGCTACATTTTCAGTGTGGAGAAGAATGACAGAATGGCATCCGTTATTCCCATCTCACCTTGACCTGGCTGAATGTGACGGCATCATTAATGGGTCTGTTCTCTGTTTCTGCTGTGACCTTGGCGAGCTCGTTCTCAGTCCGACGTAGTTGTCGCTCCAGATGGGACAGCTTGTGTTTGAGGGTCACTCTCTCCTGACTCAGTGTTGTCACACGCTCTGTCAGCTCAGAGTTCTCCTTCAACAACCTCTTCACCAGCCCAGAGGAAGGCAAGGAAGATGCAGAGGACTGAAGAGAAGAATACAATATAAGTCAAAACAAGACTCGGTAAGCATACTTGAACTGGACCCTGGAGACAGCCAGCCGATTCCCTCTCATTTGTAATCTAAACTCGTTTCTTTTCTAGTGGTAGGAGTGGTAAACAGGTCATATAGTAATTCTTACAAAAGATTATCCATTAGGTTTTTAAATGAATGCGTTTAATTTGCCACAGCCAACAAACTGCTCCACTCCTTTGGTGCAATTACCTAGATAGCAGAATTTACACAAGTTTTAAAAGCAGAGCAAGAGAGTGTAAGTGAAGGTTAATTAGTGTAATAATATAGATTTATGGCAGGAACAGTGGGACCAATTAAACCTATTGCTAAAACCATTAGGAAAACAAATAGAACAATTTGAACAAATGAATGCATTTCAGCGCCTTGTGTCTGTTTCATCCGTTATAAAAGCATTGGAACTTTCTATCCAGTTACTTGAACAGTTACTTGGGCCATTTGATTTGATTCCCCAGTAAAATATGGAATGGCTGCACATCACTGGCAGTGGGGTAATGCATTAATGATGAGTTTGTTGGGAAAGCAGACAAGGAAATGGGATACACTAAAGGTACATCACTGCCTTTTTGTAGCACACAAGGAAAGGATTGTAGCACCGACATTGACTATTAAGGCTGGCCATCCCCCCAGGGTCCAGTAAAAACAATCTGCAACACCCCATAAATGCAACAAATGGTCATTTGTGTACCTGTACTGTGCTACTGGCCTGTGCAGTGTCAGTTTGGCTGTTCTGCAGACACAGGTTGGATCTGGTCAGTCGTTGTGCTGTAGTTGACCGAGAGAGTCTCTCAGTAGCCATTTCTCTCTCTGACCTCTCCAGCTCTGCAAGAGTCTGCTGCAGCTCTCGCATACGCTGCTGATCCTTTTGCCTCAACAACTCCACCTCGCACTGAGGACAGACATTCAACAGGTATGGGGTTGTGTACATGTATGATAGTTTAAAAAAGTTTCTAGCTCCATGATATTGCAGGAAAATACTTGACTGTGTGAACATGATTGTCTATAATCTTACCAGTCTATTGTTCATCTTCTCCTGTCGCCTCTCCCTCTCTACCTGCTCCTGTCTCTCCTTCCTCCTCTCTTTCTCCCTTTGCTCCTCCCTCTCCCTCTCCTTGTCCTTCAGCTGTTGGAGCTTGTCCTTCAACTCTGTGAGTTCTGTTCCTTGGAGCCTGACACGCTGTCTCTCTGCTTCTAAAGCTCGACCAGCTTCCTGTTTCTGCTCCTTCAGGGTCTCCACGGCGACTCGGAGGCGGGCCGTGGCCTCCTGCTCCTTCTGTGACTCCTCTCTCCTCTTTCGGTCCTCCTCCTCTCCTCTACGCCTGCTCTGCAGAAGCTCAGCCCTCAGCCTGTCTGTCATGGCGGCTAGCTCCTCCCCTTGTGTCCGCTCCTGCTCGAGCTGGGAGCGCATGTCGGAGATGAACTTCCTGTCTCTGGCCGCATCTGCTTCCTGCCTGCACATCAGCTCCTCCAGTTGCTTAGAGCTGTGTTCTCTCTCCTCCTCCTTCTTTCTGTGGGTGTCGGCAAACTGAGAGTGGGCATCGGTCAAGCGGGACTCTGTGTCATTCAGGAGACGCTCCAGACGGCTACGTTCATTAGACTGGAGGTCCCGTTGCTGGGCAGAACGTTGGCGCTCGTCTTCAAGTTCCTTGCAAGTGTCGTTTAAGCGTTTCTCCAGCAGCTGGCTACGAGAGTGTTCTATCTGAAGCTCACGCCTAAGGTTGCTGCAGGAGACCTTCTCCTGCTCCAGCTGACCCTTGATGGCAATGACCTCTGAGCATTGTTGCTCAAAAGACACTCGTACAGCTTGGAGCTCTTTCCTAAGGTTGCTGCAGGCCACCATCTCCTGCTCCAGATGGCCCTTGAGGGCAATGACTTCAGAGTCTTGCTTCTCAAAAGACACTCGCAGAGCCTGGAGCTCATTCCTAAAGTTGCTGCAGGCCATCTTCTCCTGCTCCAGCTGGCCCTTAAGGACAACAACTTCTGATCCTTGCTTCTCAAAAGATGCTTGTATAGCCTGGAGCTCATTCCTAAAGTTGCTGCTGGCAGCCCTCTCCTGCTCCAGCTGGCCCTTGAGGAGAATGACTTCTGAGCCTTGCTGCTCAAAAGACACTTGCACAGCCTGGGGAGGGGAGGGTAATTTTTCAGTGTGTTACAGGTAAAGTTGGAACTAATAACAATATTGAACTCCATTCTATGCTATTAGTCTCAGGGGTTAAAGCAAAAAGAAATCCCAAGACTGAAATTTATTTTCCAACCCCCCCCCCCCCCCCCCCCCCTCGGCACCGCCGCGCCGCCGTTTGAAAAGCGTCTTTTTACCGTTGATGCCATAACATAGCTTTCTGTTGCACACCCAACAGAAACAGGGACCTAAATGGCTTTCCTGTGTCAAACGTTTCATCCAGCCAACCACAGCTAAACAATCCACCCATGTTAAAACAAAGTGGGGATGCTATACAGTACTGCAGTTAGTTATAGCTGCATTAGTATAGAGTCTGGCCACCTCCATTTGTTTTTGACTGTGCAAAGCACGTCCGAGACGAATCTTCATTCACAACTAAACCAACCGCTCCATATTGTCGCTGACTGAACCACCACACGTGGGTAATGTTATGAGAGAAACACAGCCCACGTAGTGGAGAAACCTCCGCCTAGTACAGCCATGAGCACCAATCATGATAGGCTGCGCTGCGTCGGTCCCAAATGAAACACTGCCCCGAAGTTTTGAATTAGCATCTGTATGGATACAGGGGTTAAAGCAAAAAAAAAAAAAGACCCCCCCCTCCCCCCCGCCGCGCTTGAAAAGCGTCTTTTTATCGTTGCTGCCATGCTGCCATAAACAGATTTCTGTTGCACACACAACAGAAACAGGCTCCTGGTTCTCTCACCGTTTGACACCAGGACCTGAATGGCTTTCACCTCCATTTGTTTTTGACCGCACAGTCCGCACTGAGCACGTCCGAGCCTTATTGTCGCTGACTGAACCGATGCCACACGTGGGTAATGTTATGAGAGAAACACTGCGATGCAGTGGAGAAATCTCGCCTATTGCCATGGACAGTGAACACCAATCACTCACTATACGTTGCTTTTGGTACCAATGAAACACCACCCCGAAGTATTTCATACATCTGTATGGATCACTTTTGTGAGTGACAAATAAATCCCCCCAAATCTCTGATTTGCAAACATAACAAGTGTTCCGTTGCTTATTTTAACGCAGAGAACGTAAGCAAACCATAGACTGTAGGAAGCAAACGCGTATTGTCAATTACTGCTGCCCCCTGTAAACACATATTTAGATAGTATAGCCTACCTGCTGTTTACATGTAAAACTCCAGTGACTTCATCTTTTGACACAGCCATCCATACATTACAGACAGAGCGACGTCTCGTTCCTTTACAGCATGATATAATAACACCACCAGTCCACTCATCTATTGGAATTCAGCGTAGGTCCAAAAAGTATAAAAACTATTGCGAGTAATCGAAGTGTTGTTTTGTTTATCCAGCAGCATGCATCGTCGCAGTTAGCTTACAGCAGCAACAAGTAGCTACAAAGGAATTTCCTCTCAGTGTAGGGCGGATTTCAAAATAAGAGCCTAACGTAATCTGATCAAGTCAAGTCAAGTCACGTAAACTGGTTTTATTTTTAAGTCTACTTACAGGAAGTAGTTGATCTAAATTAGAACTACATGACACACCAGCAAGTCTACCGCACCACAGTAGTAACTGATGCCATTATAATTAGCGCAGACGGTTCAGCTTTTTTTCTTTTTTTGCGAATCTTCTCTGATCTCATCAATAGCCCCTAGGGAATCCTCAAGACGGAAATCCGTCCCCAGGACGGAGAACTTTAACCCCTGTATTAGTCTTGCAACTGGTCAACAACACAGTATCAAGTATGATATTTCACTGGGTACCCTCAAAATATTTTCTTAATTTCTTCTAGATCACACCATACCTCTCGCTGCTCCTCTTCTCTCTCCCTGCGATTGGCAATAGTTTTCTCTTGTTCCAGTTGCTGCTGGATCTCTTGGGATTTGGTCAGCTCCCACTTCAAGGCCTCCTCTCCCTCTTCTACAGCCAGGCTGGGAGAGAAAATAACGACATTATTTTGAGGCATACTGCTTTTATGATCAGTGTAGTGTGATGGCGAATGCATGAGATGGCGAATGCATGAGAGAGGGTAGACCACGAACAATTGTCATAGGCTGGAATTGAAACCAAAATGAATATGTATACATACTACCTTAATGATCTAACAAGATGCCTAGCACATGATTATCAGTACAGGAACGATTTGTGGTTATTTGTGACAGAGGGCCATGTGTGTATCATTTCTACATGAGAACGAGTTCATACACCCAATGAAGAGACCTTGATTTAAGTTCCCTGGTGATGTTGAGTACCTGCGGGACTGTATTCTGTTTTTCTGTTCTTGCTGCCGAGTGTTGTGGGCAGTGTTCAATCGTTTCTGGTTGTCATCGAACTCTGCTCTCAGCTGGGATTGACATGGTTCGTCCTCTCTCTGCAAATCCTCACCACCTCTGCAGACAGTCTGAGGAGAGATACATATTTACATATTTGGTCATACGTGGTATGGAACTCCATATATGGGCATAAAGGGACACAGACCGAAAGATACATGGGCATAAAAGGGACACAACAGGTACTCTGACAAACAGGTATTGCATAACTGGGTGATGCATACATTTCCAACTTACATTAATCTGCCTATTGCCATAGGTAATTATATTGGTGTGATTGCTATAGGCAACACACTATTGTTCTAGGTCTGAGAATATTTAGCCAGCAAAGTGAACCTACTTTTAATAAACCTTTGTACAACAGAAAAGTGAAGCTTTTGGTCAAGCTTCACTTGACATCACAATATGTATAATATCAATAAGACAGAACTCATTTCCCAGCAGATTCCTCGTGACTCGCGTCAGTGGAACCACACTTGCAATTTCCCAGAATTGCACCTAGTTTCTAGTTCTAGTTTATAATGATGTCCTTTAATGTTCAGTCAGATTTTGTAAAAAGTGCATGAATGAACCTATACCTGCGTGTCCCTCTGAGCCATTCGACAGAGCAGCTCCCGGAGAGCTACTACAGTCTCCTGCAGGGCCCTCTTCTCATGCTGCCAGCTCATTGGAGGAGCAGAGGGTGTCTGGTCAGTCTGGTCCAATGACATGGTTTTAGAGTTTGAGAAGTGGAGTTGGGATGAGGGCATGCCGCGGTGCTGGGACAGGGCAAGAATTCTGCAGCCTTCCTGATATACTTTCTTCAATAGAACCTGTAAAAACAAGAACACAAGAGAAACTGTAAACAAACTGACCTATTCACAACTCCACATAGTGCAGCAACATGGGTATTGCAATCACCCCTGTCCCTGTGCGTGTCTGTCAACACTATAGGTCTGATTGGACTTAGAAGGAAATGTGCAAATACGTTGACAGAGAGCCATGGAAAGGACCTGAATTCTCAACACAGACAAGGAAAGAAACTGAATTCTCAACACAGCTCTCAATTGGTTAAATTGATATACTTTGCTAAAATAAGCATTAAATAGCTCTATATTCTGATAGTTCTCATTGATATAAAAGAGTGTTTCTTCAGTAACAGGAGTCTCCATCAGTAGAGAATTTGCTGCATGGTTCTGGGTTTGATCCTGTCTGGGCACTGCCAACTCAGCTTGTGTGAGTAGCACGGCTGGGGTAAGTAAGCCTTGCCGAGCCAGGAGGCCCATAGGGCAAGGCATCTCCTGCTTCTGTAGCGTGAGGCAGCATGATGTACACCCCCTGGACAACCTTACTTTAACCCATTTAGTGCCCTTTCCTCCCATAGGTGCCCGCTCTTATTTTGAAAAGCCGGGGTGAAAATGCGCTGTGTGTGTGTGTGTGTGTGGTCCCTGCCTGCAGCTCAGGTGACAGCAGATCATCGCTGTAGCTCATACTGCCCGCAGCACTGTCTGTGTTCGCTGTGGGATTCATGCCTCGGCAGCGAAGGTACTCAACAAACTGAGCATCCAGACGTTCTGTCTGCTCCAGCTCTGCTCTCAGCCTCACTCCCAGCTCCGAACTCACATCTAAAAAAAAAGAAAACAAACGGTTAAAGGACAGTACAATGTCACAACATACAAGAACTGCTGTTTAAATTTAATGATAGCACATGCACAGAGATACTGCTGTAAAAACCCACTGCTGCCATATCCATCGCTGGCCCATTCTGGTGCCGACATAGAAGAGGTAGAGCCAAGAGGGGACGGTGGGGCTGTCGGGTCCATGGTTTCTGAGTCATGCATCTTGGAGAAAACAAAAATATACTTTAAAATTAAAAACTTGACCAAGTGAAAAAGTAGCAAATGTTAAAAATGGGTACAAAAGGCACAAAGGCAATGCTTTCTTCCAAGTATACCTATGAGGCAGTTTAGAGTAGAACTTAAAATATATAAAATAAGTGTAAAAGATGAAATATTGATGAAAAATAAGACGCATGTCAGTGCTGTGCGTGTTGTATTATGTAACGGTCTGGATTAGCATACTTTATCAATATCCAATGAGTTGATCATGGAGAGGTTGTCCGAGGCAGAGACAGAGCCTGGGGAGTGGGTACTCAGAGTGGCTGGCTCTGGGGTGATGGTCCTGGAGTGCAGCACATCCATCCTGCCACTGGGCGAGGGCTTGGTGTGGGGGAGATGGAGGTCAGAGGTGTTCAGCTCAGACAAATGGGAGGCCTGGAGAGAGAAAGAGCTGTGGAACCTCTCATGGAGTCTGTCCATAGAATGTCTCCTTAGGACGTCTGGTGAGCTCAGTGATCCTTCGTCACGAGAAACACACACTCTGTCCCCGAAGCCTCTCTCAGAATGATCTGATGAAAGAAAATATGAATTATAATCATAAAATAAAATTAGATCAACTCATTGACTGTGTGTGTGTGTGTGTGTGTGTGTGTGTGTGTGTGTGTGTGTGTGTGTGTGTGTGTGTGTGTGTGTGTGTGTACCTTTCTGACTGTATTCTTCGTTGTGAGCCAGTATCTCCGGCTGGTGGCAGCGCTGCCGGAGGTGCTGCAGTTCTCTTTGCTGATAGGCCAGTTCCTCTTCCTGAACAGCCAGGTCCTCCTGTAGGCCTCGAAGCTCTGCTTTCAGACGCTGGTTATTGGTCTCCAGCTCAACAAGGGCACGGTCTTTGGTCTAATGGACAGAGAAAATAACATTGACAGTTGAGATTTATGTTAAAGGCATTTCAAATCTGAAGGGATGTTCTCCATATTTCTGTGTCTGCAATGAATCCACCTAGGTGCAGAATGAAAACATAGTAGGCAAATATAAATACATATTAATGTCCCTTTTAGTTGTTGTTGTTTAGTACATTTGCACATACAGTACATAGACATGCCTTCTGCCCTTACCCATCCTACATAGCAGTGGCTGCCATTAATACAGCATCTGGAGGAGAGACTAGTGTGTTGTTTTACCTTTGAAGCCAGGAGCCACCTCTGTGTCTCATTAGTATTAGTATCATTTATTTAAAATTTTTAGTAGGTTTTCAGAAAACTGAGGTTAGGTTTTAGATGGCCTTTTTAGAATCGGCCTCAGGTCTAAATGGGTTAAGTTGTTTTAACAAATACATACTCATCTCCTTCAGTAATGAAAGCGAACACTTGAAACAGAGTCTAATACGGGTCTAATAAAATAAATCTCACTTTCTTTTGTAGAAATCTGCATCTGCACCCAGAATCACAGTTACTGTATAATAGGTCTTAAGGCAATTAAATGTTATCGGCCAAAATGTTAATGTTTGTTGTGCATCCCAATCAGAGGCACTTCGCGACAGACTGGGCAGACCATGAGTGAACCGGTGACCTTCCGATTCCCAGACGGTGTCTCTACCCACTCAGCTACGGCCACACTCTCAGTGATAAATTAAATAATACTGTAAATAATATTCCATGGTTGTACCTGTCCCTCCTCCAGCAGTTTCTCAGCTCTCTCTGTACTGGTACTAAGCCCCTCTTTCACAGCAGCCAGCTCTGCCCTCAGGGCCTGTTGTTCCACGCCCAGTCTGGCTAGCTCCGCCTCCCTCTGTCTCAAGGCAGCAACGGCTTTAGCCAGGGTTACCTCAGTATTGGTCTGGAACAGAAAAAAAAATCATTTGCATTAGTATCATCACAATCAACCGCCCACTTCACGAGGATGCTCGGTAGAGGCCTTTAGTAACCAGCAAATCCCAACATTCACTCTGATGAGTGAATTTCTGAGGGGCGTTCTGCTAAAAGACGTGCCACTTTAGCACCAGTAGATGAACCCACTGTAATTCAGTCTGACAGCATTTCTTACAGCAGGCAGCTGAGGCAGTCAATGTTTTAATGAGTGCCACATGTGCTCTAGTCCTGTATAAACAAACGCAACATTTACGGTTATACTACACTTTGACCAAGCTGGCTCTTTCCACATAGCTAAAAACAGTGTGCTACTGTAATAACACACAACTTAACAAAGCTAATGAAATGTAGTCAGCAACGATTTCTTTCTGAGCCCGAAAGTATTCCTTACCACATACAGTCAAGATGAACATTCAAAACATGAACCCGTCGTAGGCCGTAGTAAAGCTTCAAAATGAACTGCTCTAGCTGTGAAGATGACGGCCCCAACTTCCTCATTCGTAAGTCACTTCCTCCGTGTCCGTGTGTGACTAAGATTCTGCCGTCTCTGTGCCACAACACATCCACGTCTCCCTGTTCTCTAACTATAGCCAGCTGTGGTTTGGCCTGCAGCCGCTGAAACAGCTCCATGCCCACAGTTACAGAGCAGGCAGGGAATGTTAGGTGGCTAGCAAGAACAGAGTATCCTCTCCATTCTTATAAGCTCTACTTCACCTGTGATATGTGAAATGATATGGTCCACACGTGTATAAAAAAAAGAAAAAATGAAAACCTATGCACCAGACATAAGCAACATAGTACCATCCGTGTGTTACAAATCAAGTTTTCCTTAACTACTGGCCCCCCAAAATTGTTTCCTAGGTGCAGGGTGTACTGTACTGGGTTCAAACATGACCAAAGATACTCAAGTTGAGATGCCACTCACCAGCACTTCAGTTTGCGCCCCTTCATGCTCTTCTCCCCTTTCTTTCAGCTGAAAGCTTAGTTCCTGGATGCGGACTGTATTAGAGACCACTTCCTGTCTGAGGCGTTCTATTTCCTCCTGCAGTTTTCCTTCTCTTCTCCTCAATGCCTCACGTTCTTCAAAGAGCTCTCCCTTCACGGTTTCCAGGGTTTTGATTTGCACCTTCTGTTCAGCTGCTAGTGTTTCCATGGCTACCATGTCAGCCCTAGCTTCTTGTACCTGTCTCTCCAGAGTCAGGGAGTTTTCTCTCAAGGCATCGATTTCCCTTTCAAGGCCCCCTTCCCTTGTTTTTAGGCTCTCCATCTCTCTCACCGTTTCCATCTTGTCCCTCTGTAGCTCCAGAACCAAGGTGTCAAGTTGGGCTTTCTCCCCACGCAGTATGCTCATCTCCTGGGCCTGGGCTTCCCAACGTTCCATCTCCTCCTCCAACATTTTCCTTTCTGCTCCTTCCTCCTCCAGCTGTCCTGCATTGGCTCTGAGAGCCGTTAGCTCAGCCTCTTTCAGTGCGAGCACAACGCGCAGCTCCTCTGCCTTCTCCCTCTCTCCTCTGAGCCTCTTGGCCAACTCCTCCCCATGTCCTCTGTACTCTTCCTCCTGGGTGAGCAGCAGTCGCTCCAGAACATCTTTCTCTGCTACTGCCGTCTCTAACTGACTCTGCAGAGCATCGAGGTGAGGATGAACAGAGGGAGAGGAGGTTGAGCGAGTCTGACGCAGCTCTTGCTTGAGGCTGCGTGGCCTTCCCTTCCACTCAGAGCCTTGGTGGTAGAATGGTTCAGGGCTGGGTGAAGGGGATGCACCAACGCTGTCACCATCCTGGGAGTCGCTGACTTCATGCACCATCGGACCCAGCGTGGCGAGCTCCGCCTGCAGGGTGCTGATGACTTCATGCAAGCGCTCCATTTCCTCCTGCTTGTCCTGGCGCAGCCTGGTGATGTCACAGTGGAGATGTTCCACCTGAGAACGAAGATCCTCCAACTCAGCCTCTAAAGCCTGTCAGAAAATAAAGAACATAACCAAAAACAATCGTATTGAGATAAGCATACATGTCCTAGCATGTCTTAATATTAACATGGACACTGTTTCAGTTGTTTTGCTCTCTGTTGAGCACTGACCATGTTATCTCCCCCGCTCTCGAGCTCCTGCTGCAGTCTGTAGATCTCCTGGTTGAGATTATCAATCTCCTCATTCTTCTCTTGAAGGAGCGCAGAGGGCAGGCTCTCCTCCTCTCTCTCCTCCGTTTCCTCTTTCTCCTCTCTTTCCTCTTGGAGTATGGTGAGGCTGGACACGTTCTCCTGCAAACAGGGTTGTTGAAGAATTTGACATGCACCTTTGTGACATGCACATTTTTACACAACAACGCATTAGTTCAGTAGATCAGTTTCTGGCATCCCTATATGTAATAGTGCCACACACACACACACACACACACACACACACACACAAACACATTTCATCTCCTATGTTTGTGAACGCAACTTCAGGCAGGAATCAAACTGATGCCAGTTATATGGTGGGTGAATTATCAGCTTGAAAACAAATGAAATTACTTAAGATATGGTATGAAAAGAATGGTGGCTGCTCACCTTCAGGGCTGCGATCTGTTCCTGAAGCTGACAGACATGAGCTTCATTCCGATTGGTGAGCATCTCTAGCTGTAGTGTCAGGTGTTTTAGTTCTGCCTCTTTGATGCTCAGATCACTCTGCACCTCCTCCAACTGGCTGAGCAGGTCCTCCACCTGAGACACAGCATGTCTGTTATTTTTCTCTTTTTATTTTTAACACTTCCGACACCAAAAACTTCCAGGGATGTATTAGCTGGTTACCATGGTAACCAGGTAAAAAGGGCTGGTGAGCGAAAAAACGTCATATCACATGATGCGTCGCGAAAGCAGCTCCTGCTCGACTTGTTTATGATTGTTTGGTCGGAGCCATTTTCTATGGACTGTATCTCATGCATCGCTGCGGTTTTATTTTTTATTCTCCATGTGAAAGACAAGACGTTGACCGGACGTGAACAGGAACCGCGGTGTGTGCACTCCGCCACCGAAAATCAAGTAAAAACAATAGGAAAGATACAGTGTTAATCTTATTTATGACAAAACGATGGCATCCCAAGTGTTAAGTCTAAAGCACTTTTGATTTAAAAAACAAATAGGTTTCTTTTTTGTTATAAGAATTATAATAAAATAACTATTTAAAAGTACATCCATCTACCATTTAACAGCTTTCACTGCAGAAACTGCTAGAGGACAGTGCACACACACACACAACCACCAAGAGATGGCGCTACAACCCAACCCAACACCACAACCCACAACCCATCCAAACCCCTTTCATTTGACTTTTGAATGTGCTTATATTAGCTTGTTGTCACACAGACCTCTTGCTCTTTGCCCTGCAACTTGTGCTGAGCCGTGTCCAGGGCGTCTCTGAGTTGCTGGGTGGGGTCAGGTGTGTTGTCCTGGTAGCGGTGCTTGGTCTCGTCCAGTTTGGACTGCAGGGCAGAGATCTGAAGCCTGTTGGTCAACTGCAGCTGCTCCAGTGCTTGATTATCCTGACAGAGAGGGGCAGTGGCATACTGTAGTGAGCAAGTGAACAACCAGGAACAGTTCTAAGCCTGATGTATTATTTGACAAAGAAAATGTTATGTGTGAGAACAGATCTAAATTCAGCAACCTTTTAACCCATTTAGGCCTAGGATTATTGACTGCTTTAACTATTCAAAAATAGCAGATATACAAGCTCACAGCGCGCGCTGCGAGCTTGTAGATCTGCTATTTTTGAAAAATCATGATTTTTTTTGCAAGTCTTTGAATATATCTACTTAAAAGCGAACATTCGTAACTCAAATATTTACTTCTGGGTGGTCCCTGGGACAACATATTTTGAGATGGGGGTCCGTGGCCAAATACCTGTAATTTTGGGGGTCCTTGACATGAAAAGGTTTGAGAACAGCATGATTTAGAGGGTCAAAGATCGGGTCAAAGATATTCAAAGACTTGCACTCATTTTCACGATTTTTCAAAAATAGCAGATCTACAAGCTCGCAGCGCGGCACTCGGTGCCGCGTTGTGAGCTTGTATATCTGCTATTTTTCTAAAGTTAAAGCATGAAATAATGGTTAAAGTGGTTAAAAACTAACGCGACTCGGGCGCGTTCCAGGTATTTGAGAGTTAAAAGACAATAGATGTGTACGTGTGTTCGTACCTGTGTGAGCTCCTCTTCTCTGAGCTTCATTCTCTGGAGATCTTGTTGAAGCTGAGTGATGGACCTGTTGGTCTCAGAGGTGCTGAGCAACGCCTGCTCCAGCTCTCTGATTCGCCCTGCCAGCTTGTCAATTTCCTCATTGCGCTCGACAATGTCGCGCTGGGCTTGCTGATTGACTGCGAGCAATGAAGCATGGTCCTCCGTCTTGTCTTTGATGACAGCTTGGAGATTCTCCACCTGACAGCACAGATGTAACCATTTGGGATTTCAATGTTGGACAGTTAGAGCTGTTTGAAAATCATTGAGGCGTTCCATATGACATGGTTTTGACATGATTGGTTACTAATGAAGCCATCCCAGATTCCTGCAGCCATTAGTATTGAATTAATGAAATACGGTTGTATTAGATTAAATAGACAATGGCTAAAGGACAGATGAAAAGAAAACAGTAATTATGCTGTTAGCAGGAGAGTAAAAAGACAGAATATAGAAATCTAAATGACAATCTACGTACTTATAGAAGTCTAGATGAAAATCTACATGCACTTTCAAATGCTCAAGGTCACCATTAAGCTCTAGATGATCACAGTGAATTAGGTGGCTAACACACAGCATGCACAGGAGTTGGACGGCTACGAGAGTTAAAGCTACAGTGAGATTCCATACCTGCAGAACCAAGTCCTCAATCTACAGCATTCCATTCAGAGCATGAACAAACACACACAGCAAACGTCAGGTTCATTGGTAAACAATGAACAATGCATACAGTACTTAACAGTTTGAATTCCAAGCTGAAGTTTTCAAGTTAGGGTTTCAATGCAAAACATATGGGGTATCGGGATATGGGGTTTAAAATAATGGCAGACAAAAACACCAACGCAATCACACACACTACAAACACGGCAAATACTGAGTAGTTTCAGCATCTTTAAGCTGATAGAAATGGCTAGTGTGCCTAGTATGCAGGTTCTAATGCTGGTATAATTCTAATGGGGTTGGTGAACCTTACCCTCTTTCCTTTGCTGTCCCCAGCGCTGTGGCCTTTGGCTGTCTGGCTGAGCTGAGCTTCCAGCCTGAGGATCTCCTGCTGGAACTCATCTCTCTCATGCTCACGCTCCACCGCCTGCTCCTGTAGGCGTAGGATGACAGCATGCGTGAGACATTTTATGTTGAACAATGATCATGAACAACATTTGTGAGACCAATTAGTGACTTAAGAGTCAAGACCCAATTTGCCAGTTACATTAAATGCAATCCGATTCTAGAAATATCTTACATAGATAGCACCCTTTCACCCTTGCCTTTACACCGGAGATCTAGACAATGCGCACCAGGCCAATGCCAGATGTGGTCTGGCATTTATGATAACATTCACGTCACAATGCATGCGGAATGCGTTTACATTTTTGTGTTAACATGCATTTATTCATATCCAAATATGATATCCCGATCTCATTTAAAGATGCAAATTTACTAAATTAATACAAATCTTCAATAAATGAAAAAAACTCACATCTATAAACTGCCGGTTGTGTTTGATCTGTTTTTCGAGGGCTTGGACCTGCTGACTGAGGTCTTCAGTGTTGGCCTTGTGATGCAGCTCCATCTCCAGAACTTTGGTCTCCTGTTCCTCCAGCTCCGTCTCCAGGGCCTTGAGGCGCTGCGAAAGAGAACTGCAGTCCTTCTCTGCCTGCCGCTGCAAGTCCAGCCTTTCATGGACCAAACGCTCTGCCTCAGCCAGGAGACCTGGAACAGAGCGGAGAAATGGCATGAAGTACGATGCGTAGATGACATGAGAGAAAGAGATGTTAAAAACTAAAATCATTAAAACATACAGCACAAATCATCCTGAGCTGCCATGTCTTCAATGACTACTATCTAAAGTAAATCACCGTTTTGGAACCATGAATCCAAATGACACTGCACTTCAAGAGCCATGGTTGCCAACTACAGGCAATGGCAGGGTTATGAACAGCATCTGCAAACAGCACAGCAAACGTAATGTGCACTCCCCTCCCCCCTTCACACATAAACCACTCTGACCCACAAACCTGTGTCAGGCTCTACATTCAGGCAGCGGCCTAAAGAGAAAAGACACACCTGAGCACAGAATTACATAATCAGGTCATGCTAGGAACAGAGTACATACATTACATCATATACATCTTAATGCATGACTGACTGGGCATGTCCTAAACATCCTTTTGTCCCTTCCCATACCTTTCTCCCTCTCCCCCAGGTCAGCAGTTAGATGGTCTCTCTGGCGCAGGAAGATAGCGTGCTCCTCGCTGAGCTCCTGGTGCTGCATCCTGAGGCTGTCCATCTCCGCACTGAGGCCCTCCATCTGGTGCACCTTCGCCCTGAGGCCCTCCAGCTCCTCCACCAGCCTCTCCTCCTGTGCCTCCTTCTGCTGTAGAACCTCCTCCAATGCTGCCTTTTCAGCCACATAGCCATCCAGAAGCCCTAAAACACATAATGCAACAGTGCTGCTACTAGCCCTGCATCCTGCGTCCCTGACGCATTCTTTTTTTAAAGGACACATTAAACTAAGCATCACTGCATCCCGGGGATGCATATCCTTTAACGCTATCCTTTCTGCTATCCGTCATTTCACAGCACCAGCTGAGCTGCATGTGGTGGAGTCTCCACAGCTGTGCGTTCTGGCATTATTGATGAGATGATTGAGAACATCTTGTAAATCCATGCTTCTGTCCTTTATTAACTACATACAAGTAGTATTTGCCACCATTTGTTTAAATCAAAGTCCTTTGTGTGATGTTTTCACCGTTGATACATAATGCGTGTATCGTTGCAGGACCCATAAAATAATTCTGGGCCCATTTGAATGACCAAATGTGGGTCCCGGGACCCATTACATTGAAAACCTAGCAACATCACTGATGCAAGGAATGGAAGTGCAGTAGTTAAACACTTACAATCTGGTGTCCCGATTTTGGGATTGACAATACAAGTCATCTTGTAGATCTACCATTTCTGAAATTGTGTTAATGAGGTTGTACAACTCACCCTCGGCCTTATGGAGGTTTATCTGAAGCCCGCTCTTTTGCTGCGCCTCCTGGTCCAGCTGCTCCAACAGCAGCTTGTGCTGCTGGAGGAGTTGAGCGGAATCTTCTCTGCCCTGAGAGAATCGCTCTTCCAGAGAGACATGGACGTCACGTGTCTGTTCCAGCTACACACAACAATAAAAGCAAAAACAGTAGAAAATGAAAGAGAAATAGAACAACTGTGCATACGGTAAATGTCATCATAAATGATCATAGACATTCAAATATAATTGAAAAGTGTCAATTTCGGTCAGTGCGTGCTTTTAGAGTGTGCATACAATACCTGTGAATTGGAGTGGTTGAGCAGGTCCAGCAGTGTGTTCACGGTGTTACGCAGTCTGCTACAGGCACTCAGTACAGCCTCCTCTCCTCCGGGTTGGATCTGTGTCTCAGACACCAGCAAGCTCTCACACAGCAAATGAGTCAACTCCAGGTCTTCTGAGGTCATGTCAGTAAGTGAAATGCCTATTTAAAAGCAACATGAAAAAAGTAATCAGCAATACTATGTCAACCAGTTGATCCCTGTGCGATGACCACTCTGGTATCTGACCAGGCATCAAAAGTACAGCAGCAACTAATGATTATTTTAATAAATCGATTAAGCCGTTGGTTTGTTTAATTATTCGAAGTGATTAATTTAAACCATAAAATAATGCTCAATAAGGTAATAAAGAACAGAATGGTACATGGTCATTAAATGATACCTGATCCTAAACATACAGTATTCCTTAAAAGTGCTTAATGTTTACAGAGCCCTAAAAAATACTTCATTTCATAATATGGAACAAAAACAAGCACATTTTGGTGAAGTTGTAAATAGTAACTAGGCTAAAAACCAAACCAAAGAGCTTTTGCTGCAGCTGCCCCCCGGCTATGGAACATTGGAACAACCTGCCCTTTCATATTAGAGCTGCTCAGTCTATAAATATATTTGAAGACCTTGCTCATTGCTACTGTTGTGTGCCCTGTGCTGTTTTTGTTTTCTCTTAATTGCATTCTTACTTTTTCCTAACTTGTTTTACTTTATTGTATTGTATTGTGTGTGGTATGTTGTTGTGTTGATGGCCTGTATAGCATTTTGGTTGGCTTCTGTCGTTTTAATTTGCTTTACAAATAAACTTTGCACATCATTAGACATGTTTGCATCATATATCACTAAACCAATACAAACATTTAAGATACCTTAAATCATTTAAATCCTAATCAAAAGAGCAGGCCCGGACTGCTGGCCTATCAGTCTGGGAATCTAGGCTCCTAGTAGCCTGAGTGCATTGCAGGTTCGAGTGGAAATATTTTACCATTGGTACACTCACCCGATTCCTGCTTTTCTATGTTCCCTGATGAGTCCTTCTGATTGTTTGACTGTTCTGATTTCTTGGCACAGACATTGATCTTTTGGCCAATGAGGTCCTCTGTCGCAACAGTGCTGCGGACCACTTCGATTAACACCTTTCTCAACGTCTCATTGGCCTGGTGCAGCAGTCGCCTGGGGACACAGGTCAAACTTTAGACAGTATTGCCACAAACACCTCTATTCATCACCAGCCAACATTTGTCTGGTGTGCATATTAATCACCCAGAAAACAAGATTCACAATCTTAAATAAATAAATAAATAAAACATATTACAGCTGACTTTAATGCCATAATGTTTTATGTCATATCACCCAGCTCAAACACACACACAAATACTATTACACAGAGAATTCCCATTACCCCTCCTCCTTTGCAGTCTGTAGGTCCTCAGTGAGCATCTTGAGAAGGTTGCCTCCCTCCTGGCTCTCTCGCTCTCTACGCTGAAGGAGTGTGCCCAGAGTTTCCATCTCAGCACGCTTCCCCTCCAACTCCCCCTGTAGACAGTCCACCTCCGCGCGCAGCTACACAAGAGAGAGAACAGAGTGAGAGGAATAACCCACTAATACACACAGATCGATTAAGGCCATGGCTACACGGAGCTGGATATTTCATATATCCAGGTTTTTCAGATATCCACATAGAAAAATATCTAGGTCCACACGACAAAGATATCTAGGTCTAACAAGCACGCACACAGTAAAGTCTTCAGAGATATCCGGGTTCCCTGTCTACACGGATCCAGTGAATTGGATATTTTTCAATCTCTCCACTTATTTATCCGGTATCAAAAATATCCAGCTTCGCAGCCGAAATATCCAGCTTCATGTGGCTGCAAGCCCCAACAGCACAAAAAATGTCTAGCTTCAGAAATATCCAGCTCTGTGTAGCCATGGCCTAAGTATCAAAACAAAAAACAGTCAATCACTGGCACAATGCCAACTCTTTGCCCTTCCAGGTTTGTTCCAAAGGCATCAGATGATTTAACTCCTAAGAGAATAACTAAACCACATGGCCACTGGCATCCTATCAGAGTGAAATAGTCACTCCCTTGTGTACGGCGAGAGAGAAGGTGCTATGTTGTACACAAAAGGAAGGGGTGGGGGGTCCAAATCAGATGTGATCAGTGCAGAGCACACACTGATTAGACAGTCCATAAATTAACTCAACATCCTTTGCCAAAATACCAAATGGACCTCCTGTCCCTCCTGTAATGTTGCAGCTCATTAGCTTCAGCAATACCCCATTTTCAGCAAGTCTCACTCCCACACAGGTCTGGAGCAGTGTGGGAGTGAGAATCATCTCTGCTACATCTTCTATATTCCTTATTTATACTTCATCACATGACAAACTGATTTTCTAAACGCATCACTTTTTTTTTGTAAAAAAAGTGTTAGGAAAGGCTATAATGAAGTAAATACAGTATGCTTTACTCTTTTTCTTCAAAGTCTGCCATTATAGCTTACCTTTCCTTCTTCATGCATGGTTTTCCCTTCTTCTAGCATCCTTTCCCTGATTTTCCTTTTCCTACCTACCCAACTCCCTCTGCTTGTTTCTCCTTCCCTCCCTTTCAGCCACCTGTGTCAGCACAACAATGATGTTGCCCAGACAACAGAACCCACATCCCCTTTTAAGCTTTGCTCCGCTTTAAGCTCAAGGGGGTTGAGGAAGCGTGCGTGTGCGTGTGTGTGTGTGTGTGTGTGTGTGTGTGTGTGTGTGTGTGTGTGTGTGTGTCAAACACACGCACGCACACACAGGTAGAGGAAGTTAATATTTTTACAACTAGGAGGCAAGCTGGTGGGCAGGTGCCATGGATACAAACAGATACACAGATAGGACAAAGCTTTGGTTTGATGTAAAATAAAGAAATAAGAGGGCTTCAAAATCATATCCTGTATAAACCACTATTTTCTTTACTCCCATGCATGCAGTAAAAACTAAAGATCTGAACCAAAAAAAATAAAACCTACAGGGGATTAACCCTTATTTTGGTAATATCGAATATGGGCCTGAATAATCATTAACTGATTTTGCGTGTCACCATAACAACCAACACGATTACGACAAAAGCAACAACGTTTTTGTCACAGTGTTATTCAGTGCAATCTGTAGCAACTAGAGAGGATGAATGATTGATTGAATGAAGATTACCACTGAAAGGCTGGATGGACACACAAGTGGAACGAGGGATTATAGATAATCCTGTCTGCAACAGTTACACATTTCCACCCAGTCTCACCCAGCATAAAGGATTAGTGTGGTGATAAAACGCATGAACCCTAGCACCCCTATTTTGGGGAGAAATCTGTGAAATCTGATCTACAAGATTTGGAGTGGAGGGGAAAAAGGATGGGGGTGTGTGTGTGTGTGTGTGTGTGTGTGTGTGTGTGTGTGTGTGTGTGTGTGTGTGTGTGTGTGTGTGTGTGTATAAAGTACCTGAGCCACCACAGCATCCAGCTGTTGGAGCTGGTCAGTGAGCTGGCTCATCTTGTCCGTGTAGCTGCGCTCCTTGTGCTCATGCTCGGTTGTGAAACTCCGCCTCTGCTTCTCAAGCGCCGCTTCCTTCTGCTCCTCTAACTCCGCCTTCAGAGTTAGCAGTCAAACAGTTACACGAGCTCAGAGGTTCAGGTCCTCAATTCAAGAGATAATAAAATCTCCCTCTCTCCCATTGTCTTTCCTTGTTGCCCAGCCACAAAGATCACGTGAGAGTATCTGGTGGGCTGATGGCTAACGATTGGTGGGATTAATGTGGAAATTGGGTTTGATTAAAGCTCCAGTGGGAATGGGGCTGGTGTTTTCAGAGATTAAAAGGCTCTTGTTAGAGCATACACCCATACACAGCCCCCAGTAATCCAAGATGTTACATACAGTAATTTGGAAAAAAGACTCTCACTGAGCAAAGAAATCCAAATTTGATCATATGTCGGACAAATGTTTATGTTGAATGTTTATGTAAATTAATGCCCTACATAATCATACAAGAGTGTCATGCAAATGTATCTACAAGCTCACAATGTATAATGCATTCTAAAGCCTAAAATCATCTGCATCTTTACCTTCAGTTGGTTTAACCGGTCCTGAAGCCTCTCCTCGGACTGAACCTTAAGAAGCTCCATCTCTTCCAGGAAGTGCAGACGTTGTCGTGAGTATTCCTCCTCAAGCTCCCTGCGACAGGCCTCCAACTCTCTCGCAGAAATACCCCTCAACTCCTAGAGCAGGACACACAGTAAACACTTAGTTTGACACCACAGTATGCAATTGTTCCCTCACACACTCACACGGATGCTCCTTCTTTGACTAATACAAATAAACAAATTCATACAAACAACCAATCCAATGTTCTGGCAGTAGAATGGCTCTCTGTAATCCCTGCTCTCTAATGGGCTGTAAGAGCCCCATGATACAAGAGATATACTGACGGCAAGATCACAACATGGGGTGTACCCTCACTCTGGGGCATAAGCACGCGCACGCGCACGCGCACACACACACACACACACACACACACACACACACACACACACACACACACAGTGTCACCAACCGATGCATGGTGCAATTATTCCACACATACTTGTAGCAGGAGTTGGTGCTGATCTTTCTCAGCAGTACATGTCTGAGAGAGCTCCTGAAGAGCTGTGCCATGTTGTTGTTCCAGCTCTAGAACCTGAGCAGAAGAAAGACAAAAAGTCCAATTAACTCAATTATAAAACGTAATCAATAATCAATAATCTAATAAAATAATTGATTAATAATGAATCCCTATTTGGGCATAATTATATAAATATACAAATAGCTGATCCACAGGATCACAACGCATGGCGATTTGACACATTGTGAACTTGTAGATTGCCTTGTTTCACCATTACTGCTGTGTGACTACAGATCTCAAATTAAAGGACTCTTTCAATCTTAAACGATTTGGAACACATACACACACACTACACGATTTGGAACACATACACACTACAAGATAATCTCGCCAGATCAGGCTAGAACAGGGACCGCCTTTCCCGACATCACCCTGATTATCAACTCACAATGTGTTGCTATGCTGCAACACATTTTGAATTTATCGATTTTTACTCGCCTTTATTGCAGTGAAGTGTATAATACAGGGTTATTGGGGTTAACCTGACTAATTGATTTAGTCCATTCTAAAAAAATCTTTTCGTGCTGATTTATGAATTCATAAGGAGAAAAAAAAGCTTCTTGATTAGTCGAATAACCTACGGTCATTAGGGCTGGGCAATTAACTGAAAATATATCAATACCAGAACCAACTTCTATGTAGCACATTTCAACGGGACAAAGTTCCAATGACTTATCATGTAAACATGAAATGGTGATGGATTGAGAGTACCTGCTTCTTGAGAGAGTCCAGAGCCTTGCAATGTTCTGAATCCATGGTCTCTTTTTGAGCAGTTAATTCTGCCTATGAGAACAAAACATTGAGACATTTTTATTTCTCATGATACATTCTTAGTCAAAAGATTGAAATGAAAATGTTATGATTTATTTTTTCTGACATTCTTAAGTCAAAGCCAACTTGTTGGACGATAATCGATATTATCATTTATCGTGATAAAAAACTCGTCCTCCTTTTATTTGCAGAGCTGCATATCCAGTACCACTTAAACCCTCTATAATTGGTGGACCTGTAAATTAGGTACTTGATAGTCTTTTTTTTAACACTACCAAATCTCTTTGCCAAAAAATAGCCGATCTACACGCTGTGAGCTTGTAGATCTCTGGGATAATGGACTATGGGGATATTTCGATTATCGCGATAATATCGTAAATCGCAATTTCTTTGGTCACAATAATCGTAGCCTCGGGATCCAGGCATTTCATTCAAGAAAGAAAAGCTGGGTAAAGCCCCCAGTAACTGGTTCAGCCAATCACAAGCCGTGGCCGTCAAGCGTCAAGGCATAGTTAGGCACAGAGATCGGTGAACAAATGCTATTGGCTGGAGACTCCCGGAGAGATTCTCTGGCTAGTGTATCCCCGCCCTTCTGCTCCAAAGAATGGCCGCGCTCGGTTAGCCTAAATATAATCGTGACATGACATTTTCATATCGTCCCATCCCTACTTGTGGCCATCTTTTCTCACTAACCTGGTGAACATGGCTGAGCTCTGCGGCCATGGCACTGAACTTTTCCATGTGCATCTGGGCAAGCTTCCTCTTCAGTTCCTCTCTGACGGACAGCTGCTCTGCCTGCTGACGCTCCATTTGCTGTCTGTGTTCCATCTTGTGGCGATTCAGCTCTTGACGATGCCTTTCTTCAAGCGGCACCATTTCATCACGCAGTGTCTGTAATAACATAGCATAAAGAACTGTGCTATGAAGTTTTATTTCCACTGAAGTTTTAATCATAATTATGAATGGCTTATAGACATAGAGCCATACTTTTGGCAGATTGAGAAGTGACAAAAGTGTAATCTTTTTGCAGTTACTCACCTGGACTTCTTTCAGGTAGGTAGCCTCCAAAGTGTCCATATTATCCAGCATCCTCCTCTCCAGTTCATCCTTCTCTTCCTGATGCTTGCGTTCTAACTCGGCCTCTTGTGCTTTAAGCTGTGCCTGATTAGTCTCCTGAAACACGGCCTGCAGGCGGTCGAGCTCCACCTTTTGTTTGGAAACGAGGGTCGCTTCCAAAGAAACAAGCTCAGCTTTGTGCTTGGAGTCCAACTCAATTGCCATAGCAGCAAGTTGCTCTCTGTAGGTGGCATTGAGTGAACCTAGCTGTGCTTTGTGTCCGGCACACAGTGTGTCCATCTCTCCTGAATGGTTCTTCATTAGAGCAGTTCTCTGCTGTTCCAGCTCAGCCTTGTGTTTTTCTCTAAGCTCTCCCAGAGAGACTTCATCCTTCTGGGCCAGACCCTGTTCCAATTGTGCCTTCTCTTCTTGGAATCTGAACCCATGCATCAAAAAGGAAAATAAATATGACATTTAAACCACATAAACTGTATTAAATACTCAGCATTATCAGAGATGTGCATTTGGCAAGTTTAATTAAGTAATTAATAAACACTTAAACAAATTATAATATTCTGTTTGAAAAGAAAGGCAGATAGAAAGGCTGAACATCCTCTGCATCATGTTTTATTAAGTATGGTGGTGGGATGTTCTTTGGATTAAAGAACTCCAGGAATACCCAAATACATCCACCCTCCAGCAGATCTTACACCTCACCTGTCCTGGGCTTGATGTAGACGCTCCTGACACTGTTCCTGGATGAGAGCAACGAGCTCCTTCACCTCAGCAGACATTGTGCTCTTGGCTTTCTGCAACTCATTGTCCAACTGGGCCTCCAACCTCTGTTTCACTGCTAAGACCTGGGGGCCTGGGAGACAAGATGACCAATTCAATAAAAAACAAAAATACAAATTTTATAATGGAATTACCAATTTTCTGCAATGAAGTCAACTTACTCTGATCATTTTCCAGTGCAGCCTGCAATGACTTCAATTTTGCCCTCTCCTCCTCCAGTTCCCTTTCCAGGTGTCTCCTCTGCTCTTCCATCCCTCTCTCTAGGTCTGCTTTCATTGTTTCCTGCTTCTCTTGAAGCTCCTCTCTCAGGCGCTGTGCCTCCCCCTGGCTCCTGTGGGTCAGCTCCACTTTCACCCTTTCCCGTTCCTCCTCCTTAGCCGCTCCAAGACGAGCGTGCAGCTCCTGAGCAAACTCCTGTTTCAACTGCAGAAAATTGCAGGGAATCAGAGTGAAGGACATATTGTGAGTGTTTGATCAGAATGTATGTTTCTATACTGTTCCTAAACTATGAGCCATCAAAGCCTGCCCGCATGCACGGCAGGTTTGTGTTCAGTAAGTCAGTCCTGTCTGTGTGAGTGTACCTGTTATGTTTGGAAAAAGTCAAGCGTTATGGTCACAATCAACGTCACAATCACAAATAGATGGGAGAATTGGTCATGTTGAAATTTAGAATAGATGGGGATTATCAGTAACTAAGCTGCCCTGAAGAGATAATACACTTTTTGTGCAAAACAACCTAATCAGTCACATCTTGGCAACGGATGTAAAGATGATAATTGCAAAGATGAAAAGTAGGTCATAATGATAGAATAAAACAGATCTGTTGCAATATGGAAAATAAATAAAGATGCATCTTTCCTGGTTTTATAAACAGTCCGTTGTTATTGTTACTTATTGCTTCAACAATTTCAAAAACCTTTTAGTAAAAAGGCATGTTTTGAGTAGGTACTAGTAAAAAGCTTTGTTTAAATTAAAGCTTTAAGTGATGTAGCTCTAATGAGTTTCCATTCATAATTCCAGTAAGTAGAGAGTGTACCTGCTGTGTGCTCCTCTGCAGCTCTTTTTCGTGTTGTTTACTCAGGGAAGACAGTCTGCTCTCCAGGGTTTGGATGATGTTCATTCTGGTCTGAAGCTCCTCGCTGTGACGCCACATCCTCTGCTCAACTTCCACCTAAACACAGTCAAACACCATCACTGTATCAACTCCTACATCTCATAGTTCTCAATGTTTAACCTCTGGAGATGTTATTTTTACATTTAGTGCATTCAGTGCATGCTAAATTTAATTCTTCACCTCAACCTGCCTTGCTGCCTCCAGGCGAACCCGTGTGAGGTCTGTGAGAGAGAAGTTTTTTTTTCCATAAATTTGACATCAAAAAGGCATGATAAAAGTGTAGTGCTCTTATATGAAGGGGTGTGTGTGCACAGTACCTCGGACGTGGCTGTCAGAGAGTCTGGCTCTGAGCTGTTCCAGTTCCAGCGCATGACGAGTCTTAAACTCCTGAAGGTCTTCATAGTAGCGGTCCGTGAGGTCAGTGCGCACCTTAATAGACAAGCCATGATGATTTCAAAATACAAACCAGAACATGTAAGAGTGTGTGTGTGTGTGTGTGTGTGTGTGTGTGTGTGTGTGTGTGTGTGTGTGTGTGTGTGTGTGTGTGTGTGTGTGTGTGTGTCTCACCTGTAGCAGTTCTTCTTTATAGGACAGAGCCATGGAGGAGCGCAAGTTGGCCTGCTCCTCCGAGTGTCTCTCCTCCAACTGCAGACGCAACATGTCCATCTCCTCCTAAAACAGAAGCAGTATGATAGACATATAATTACCAATAAGAAATGAGAAAACATAATACTGCTCAAATTACAGATTACGTAAGACGTATGTATGCATTACCTTGTGATTCTCCAGTTTGAGAGTGATCTCAGCGAGCATGTCGCTTTTCTCCTCTTCACACTGGCCTCCGGACGTGAAACTATAAGAGACCATCACTGCCATCAACCATATGTACCAAATATTAAAAGTCTTCTATAGCTTAAACATGGGCCTATTATTGACATACCTAGCATCCCCAGTCTTGATAACAGACTCCTCCAGGGCTCCCTCCACCAGCCGCAGCTGCAGGAGAGCAATCTCCTCCCTGTGGTTCTCCTCTGCTGTCCGCAGCCGCTGCTCAAAATACCTGAAGGACCAGGAAGTAAAGAAACTGTTCAGTGTTGGTTTAAGGTTTGTCTAGGCCGGGTTCCTCAACGTGATTCCAACTGGTAATTGTGATTTGATGTCAAAACAATGAAGACAAAATCATATAGAAAGTGTATTCTATGAAGTTAAATGTTAAGTCCTTTCACTTTCTAGCACATCTACAGTACATCCTCAATTGTGAGCAGGATAAACCATTGATTCGACCAATATTTTTTTGTTTTAGGTTAATTTGAATCAAAACAAAGATTTGTTCAGAGCCAATAGATTTGAGCCATTCGAAATCATTTCTGCCTACAGTATAACAAATTGATGCTATTTATAATTACAGTTTCTTTCTGACAGTTGGCAGCTGTTGCTAGGTTACAGGTATAATACGGCAAAGTAAGTGATAATCCTTCAAATGCCACTCAGCCAATCAAAATACAAGGTTGGTAAAACACATTTATAAATAACACCAGAAACATGTCTAAATGAAAACACGACCAACATACTGTATTTAAATGATGATATACCAGTCGCTGACTTCTGTAATACCGGTAATTAAATGTTGAGACACAAGTTAAAACCTATGCAATAATGTGCCTGGTTCTTTAGCAAGAATGGATCTAAATTTTAGACCCATTATAGTTTGCCTATCGGTCTGAGAGGGCTTTATTTCTCTTGTCCTGCACACCGTCCGTGAACACCTCGAGGGAAGTAATATCTACTGGTATGCTATATTGTCAAATTCATACACTGTATACATACATAGACAGTAGATACAGAGCAGACCATGTCAAATAACTTGTCCAAAGAAAGAAATAAGCGATTTCAAGAATAAATGATGTCAGCCATTCTCCAGTCATTCTCCAGTAACTATTACAGGTATAGATGGTGAGATTTCCGCCAATTACAAGATCCTGTTTTTTACTTTTGAAAGCATCCTCACAGGAGGCTCAAAACGATCAAAAATTGATTACTATTGGCGTTATGCCGGCTTCTAGAATAGGTAGGAAGTTACAATCAAATGAGATATATGCACTATATCACCCACAACATGGTGCAAGATCAAGGACAACACTCTCTAAGACCACCTTTTTACATTACTGTCAGACAAATGCTACAGTAGGATCAAGAACCACACTACTCATTTTACTTTTACCCCAAGACGGTCAGTTAGACTGAGTAACTGCCAGTAATAACCAAGTAGCCATTTTTATTGACTGCTCCCTTACAGGGATTAACACTAACGGTTGCCCGACTGCCCGGGGCAAGTAAAAAAAAAGAGGTCGGGCAGGTGAAGTTTGTTACTGGATTTCCCGACCGGGCAAGTGCACATTTTGAGTAAAAATAATGAGATCTGTGCCTACTTGAACAGGGCTAGTATTCCGTCTCTCTCCATCTCACTCTTGCCACACACTCACACTCACACTCACACTCACACTCACACACCCCAGTGTTGCCTTTTTGTGTGTGTGTGTGTGTGTGTGTGTGTGTGTGTGTGTGTGTGTGTGTGTGTGTGTGTGTGTGTGTGTGGGGGGGGGGGGGGGGGGGGGGGGGGGGGGGCAAGTGGCATGACCGACGGACAAGTGCCTCTGAGACCTTAGTGTCAACCCCTGCCTTACCAGAGAGCACAACTTTTTCATTGCTTTTGAAGGAGCTTTTTTAATGCATAAAACAATAAAGTAAGTGTGTGTGTGTGTGTGTGTGTGTGTGTGTGTGTGTGTGTGTGTGTGTGTGTGTGTGTGTGTGTGTGTGTGTGTGTTCGTGTACCTCCTCAGGCTAACCAGCTCAGACTCATTCTGCTCCCTGATTTGTCGTCTTTGTTCATTAAACTCAGTCTTCAGGCGTTCCATGTCATCAACACGAGATGAGCGGGCGAGCAGCTGTTCCTTCAGCTCTGTTGGATAACGAACAGTACTAGGATTAGAATAAAATATTTTTGACACATGCATTTGAGTATGTATTGTGCACACGCATGTGCGGTGTGCGCGTTAGTTCAGCCCCCTCACCTCCCAGTTCTTGCCGACTGGTCCTCATGCTCTCCAGCTGGGCCCAGAGCTGAGCCGTTTCTTGTTCTGAGCTCTGTTTGAGCAAGGTCTGTTCCTCTTGGAGACGAGACACCTTGGAGATAGATAGATATTACATAATATGAATAGATATACAGATTATGATCTATTAACAAGACCAAGAGCCCCTAGAGGCCATGGTGCTCCTACCACCTTCCAGAAATGATGGCTAAAGAGTGACTAATGGAAAGGCCATGGTGGCACCAAAATCTGTAGGGTTCAACTTGCACTCAGTATATTAGATTACAAGATATATTGTGTGTAAAGTTGCGCTCAGAAAGTTTCTTTTTTTGTGTGAATGGACATTTGGGTCTAAGAGAGGTGGTGGAGGAAAGGCCATTTGATCACTAAAATCACAGAGGGGGTCATCCTCAAGATATGCCGTTTGGGACCAATGTGGCGGGTGGACAGACGGACCTACATACACACTTACACAGCCATTCTTGGAACCCCATTACACTAATGAAACTAAAAAGTGCAAGTAATTCATAAATCTTCTGCATACTGTATTGGAAATTAGAGTCATCCAAATCCGTTACATGTTTAAAACATTGTTACTTGTAGTATCAGTTTGCAAGTGTTTGCAAAAGAGAAAGAATTGAGAGATTCACCTCTTGCTGCAGTTGCCGTTCTTTCTCCTCTAGGTGGCATATGTGTTTCTCTTTCTCCTGCAGCACAGTCTTGTGACTAGAGACAAGTTCCTCCACAGCACCTGAAAGCAATAAACCATCTATGTTGAGACCAGAACACAGTTTACAACCCATTCATTATGTCACTGACACCACTGAAGATTTCACAGAAAAGTTCAAACTTCTGTAAACTAAATGTACTCCATTACTATGCTCCGTTTTACGACACTTAGCATAGCACGACACGTAGCATAACACGTAGCATTAATGTGATGTGTGGCTAAACAATGAAGAATGGTTGAGGTGGTGGAACTCACAGTCAGCTGCATTTCTGTCAGCCAACGTTTGGTTCAGCTCTCCATCTAGTCTCTGGATCTCCTTCTCACTGGAAGCCTTGCTCTCCCTCAGCCTGGCCTGGGACTCACGTAGGTCACCCTGTGTTTGGGAGAGGTCTTCCTGGGCTTCAGTAAGTGCTGTCTGGGTCTGACTGAAGGAAGCATGGGTCTCCGATAGCTCTATCTGAGTTTTGGAGAGAGAGGCCTGGGTGTTGACAAGTTCTGTCTGGGTGTCAATGAGGTTGCTCTGGATCTGTGAGAGGGATGTATGTAGATCTGATTGGGACCTCTCTGCCTCCTCCCTCTCAGCCCGCAAAGCCTGGGGAACAGCAGCAGTGAGAAAAGAGTTCTTTGTGTTCTTTGATTTGTAAAATGTGCAAGAAAGACCAATGTGTATAGAGGTATTGCCCTTATAACGATGAAGAGAATAAATAAAGAAAGAACAGTCATTTTGCACATTTTAGATGTGAATCCAAGTGTGGTCATGGCATCAATTAATCTATTGTCTTTACCTGTGTGTCTTTGGCGTGCTGTTCCATGGAAGCTCTCTCCTGAGAGATACGAGTCTCACACTGGTACTTCAGCTCTTCTGTACATACAGACAAAAACCACAAAAAATAAAAATACAAAAATATACCTCTCTACATCATCAACACTTCCAAGAGCAGCATCGGTCTTCATGCTCTACATTTTCCTGAATAAAGCTTAAAATCACTCAGGAGGCTGATTCACCAAAATGCTGCACAACCCACTCAAAGAAGACAAAATAAAAGACAAACACTGACTGGGTGATGATACCATCTCGGAATCTCTCTCTCTCTCAATACTGACCAACATCTCGCTGGTGCAGCTCTCGAAGCCTTTCTTGCTGGATGTGGTTCTGCTCTCTGATGCGGTCCAGCTCAAACTGCTGCCGGGCCTGGAGCACAACGCTCTCCTGGGCCCACTTGTCCCTGAGGGAGGCCTGGACCTCGTTCAGGGCGGCCTCGCGCTCCCGCTGCAGGTTGGCCTGGGACAGCTCCAGCTGGGACGCGTGGAGGTTGGTGAGGCTCAGACGCACAGTGTCGAGCTCTAGGGCCCGTTGGGTCTGTGTGTGGGCACAGTATAGATACATGGTCACAAGTGGTTCTCAACCCGTGGGTCGGGACCCCCCCACATGATTTGGGGGGGTTCCCCAGATGACAGTGAAGTGACAATTTTGGATTTTAGGTGTTGCATTTGTTTACCAGAGCCTGCTGTAGTTCAGCCTGGTGGGCAGCCTCCATGTTCTCTCTGAGATCTGATGTGAGTTCTGTCCTCAGCTTAGTGAGCTCTTCACTGTGTTTGGCACAAAGCTCAGACACCGTCCTCTGGTGCTCACGCTCAGTGACCTGGAGAGCAATAGAAGAGAAGCAGAGGAGGGAGCAGAGGGAAAGGACAGAATATAAAAGTAGGAAGGACAAAAAAGAACAGACTAAAGAATAATCCAGGGCCCTGTGTTTGAATTCAATGTGCCTGCATTTCCCCTTTTCTTTAGTGACAGTCAGTCTACCTGTTTGATAAGGCTGATCTGTCTCCTCTGGTCCTCCTCAAGAGAGGCTTTCTGCTCCAACAGCTCCCTCTCCAAGCGCTTGGTGAGTTCTGATACCTAGATATTCACAGAAACCAAGATATCAAATATAATATGAGCCAGAGCCATTTAAACTAAACTGTGTAGTGGAAAAGAGTTATATTTGAGTCAACATAGCATTAATGGGATATAGAATGTACAGTATAATCAGTTCAACAACACTTGTCATGTGTCATGTTTTGCCTCGTGAAACGCACCTCCTCCTGGTGTCTCTCTTTCAGTTCATCCACCTCCCCTTGGTGAGATGTCCTGAGTCTCTCCGAGACCTCCTCCACAGCCAGGAGCTGTTTCTCCAGGAGAGCCTTCACCTCCTCCTCCCTTTCCCTCCTCTGCCCCTCCAGGAGTTGCTTAAAACCCAACAGCTCTTCCTGCTTCTCCTGGCGCTCCACCTCCCATTTCTCCCTCTCCTCAGCCAACTGGGGCAAGAAAAAAAAACAATACTTAAAGGATAACAACAATTATCTATGTGGTTATTAACCCCTTTTGGTGTTTTTACCCTTTAGGACGCGAACCTCTTTTGGGGTTCTTGTTGCTATGTACAGTATTTAGCAGCAAAATGTTTTTGAAAAACAGTTTTTCAGAAAACTGACAGTGACAACACAACTCACCTCCTCATCTCTGGCCTTCAGCAACTCTTCAAACTGCTCTAGCTCCTCCTCTATAGCCTGCTCCATTTTCCTCATCTGTCCATCCATCTCTTCCTCTTTCCTGTGGTGCTCCTCCCTCTTCTGCGCAGCGTGGACCTGGGCCTCCTCCAGGTTGGTCAGGTTCTGTCTCAGACAGAGGAGCTGAGACTCCAGGTCACTCTTCGCCCTCTCAGTTTCCTCCAGAGCACCTTGGATCTCCTCCAGCTGCTTTTGGACAGTGTCCACCCGCTGCAGAGTGGCGTTGAGCTCCTTCAAAGCATCGTCCAGCGCCTTGGTTCTTTCATCCAGCAGGGCGGATGTGGTTTTATATTTGGCTTTCGTCTCTTCTAACTCTAATATGACCTGGTCATGTGGAGAGGGGGAGAAAAGAATTGTTGTTGTATTTGTTTATTCCTTTTTCACTCATACAATTATTGCTTGTTATCTTTTCTTTAAACGGTTTTCTTAATTAATGAATGTATGAAATCAGAGGCGATCTCTCAAAACGTAGTTGCAGAACCTGAATTTGTAAATCTAAAATTGATTCATACAGAAAACATTTTTGCCTGGTTATTTCAGACGTAGCACAAAGTAACGAAAAGATGACAGCTGCTATGTGAGAGTAATTCTTAAATCTCATTAGAGGACTACCTGTGGTGCTTGTAGCTCATTGCCAAAACGAGCGTGGACCTCAGAGGCCTGCTTCACCTCATGCAGAGAAGACAGGAGCACAGCCTTCTCCTGCTGCACCTCCTGCAGCAGCTCCTCCGGCTCGCTCGCAGGGAGGGTAGAACAGAGGAGCAAGGAGGTGTCTCTCTCCCTCGCACTCTCCCCCCCACTTGTCTCTTGCTCTATGTCCCTCTCTTCCTTTAAGGCACGAAGTTTGTTCATGAGGTTGTCTAGTTTATGGCTCTTCAAGGAAACATCTTCCTCTGCAAGTTTTCGCTTTTCCTTTTCATCTTCCAGTTGCTCCTGGCACAGTCTTCCCTTTTCCTTTTCCTCTTCCAACTCCCACAGAGCCTCCCTGAGTTCTTCTGTGACCTGGGCCCACCTAATGCATCCAAAACAAATGATAAAAAATAAAGAGATGAAACATGAGAAATAGGTGTATTCAGCTAAACTCTGTTGGGAGATGTTTTTAGACTACTCCAGCTTTTTACAAACACCAAAACACAAATATATCAACAGGCAATCATTTCACATAGCACACATTAGGCACAAACAAGCTTAACATATTCGACAAAAAAGCAAAATAGAAATACGCGTACATACCGTAAAGGAGGACACACACTATTCACCAACTTACTAACCTGTTCCTGGCCTCCTCCAGCTCCTCTGCAGTCTTTGTAACCTCCTCCCTCAGCACGTCCTGCTCCTTCTCCACGCGGCCCATCTCCTCGCGGAGCTCCGTGCACTGCTGATGGAGGAGCTCTTTTTCCAGGTCAGACTGCTCGCACATCTCACCTGTCTCCTCCTGATCAGCGAATGGGGACTGGGAGTTGTTAAACCACTGGGACGGAGACTGAGGGCCAGAATTAAAGGCATCAGGGTTGCCGGGGGAATCCGCCGCGAAGTCTAGGAGGCCAGAGAAAAGCTGGGGGCTGCCAGGCCGGGGGCTGCCAGGCTCCTCGCGGACATAGTGCAAGGGGGACTCGTCGGCTAACACGTCACTGTTTAGCTCAAAACTGTAAAAAGAAAAGAATGAGCAAGAGCAGACACATGTCAATACACTGTACTATACAGTTAACCAAAAGAGATAATGCTTTTGTAGACATACTGTAAAACATCATATTGGAATAAACACATTAGGTATTAACTACAGATTGGGCGGGTACACACCTAACCATGTCAATGAAAATAAATCAAAATCACTAGCCGTTTAGGATTGATTAGCCGACAATGTTAAATGTTTAGATAGAGAGACAGAGATAGATGTGTGGAACCAACTATACCAGCATACTTGGTTTAGGGCCGGCCCGTGATATTAACTTTACCCTGTTCGAAGGCTTGTGTGCTGCAATGTTAATTTGTTTTCATATGAAGTCAACACTATGGTTAACCACTTTAACAGCTTAACACTCCAAGTATACACACAAAATGTGTGCTATATGAAACATAAACCACCACCACACAACTACAAAGATTTTCCTCTGACCTGTTGACAGAGTTGTCCTGGAGACTGCCCTCCTCCAGGCTTTCGTTGGTCGAGTTGGAGCAGGAATGTGCAGGTTGTGCCGAGGACAAGTAGCGCTCCATGAGGAGGTCTCTGTCCACAGACCCGTTCAGACCGTCCTCTGCAGGTTCATCGTCCACATCAGACTCCTCGCGGACAGAATGAGCTCTCGCCTGATTCTGCTTATTCTTAGAGGCTTTGACTCCAACCTCTTCTGCCCCTGTGACCCCAATTCTTTCCACCTCCTCTCTGTGCTCCTCCTTCAGCCTCCTCATCTCCTCGTCCAGACTTTGGAGACGCCTTGCTGAATTCTCTGCCTCTTCATGCAGCCTACCCCTCAGCTCCTGCACCTCCATGTTCAGCACCTCCTTCTCCTCCTTGTACTGCCGCATCTCATGGCATAGGGTTTGGGCTTGGCTCAACTGGGTCTCGAGGTCTTGTATCTGCACCTCCCTTTCTTTTCTCTCTTCCGCTCTTCCTTTTCTCTCTTCCTCCATTAATGAAAGCACATGTTGGTGGTTCTCTCTCTCCTCCTCAAGCTCCGTCCTCAGTCTGTGCAGAAGAGCTTCCGTCTCAGTGTCAGAGTCAGTGTTGGAGCTCTCCAGGCTTGACGACCGGGAGCTGAGTGTCACACCCCCTGGTTCGACTGATGTAGGCTCCTCGTTGTTGAGGGCTGTGTCCTGGGAGCTGTGGCCAGGCTGAGGCTTCAGCCGCTGGCCACAGGGGACCTCAGCACCCGATTGGCTTTTGATGCGCAGGAAATCCACACTTGTCTGTGTTAAAAAAGAGTTGAGATAATATTTTAGATCAGCTGTAGAGTGGACCCTAATGAGGGTTTACCGTCTGAGGGATAATAATGCCAAATTTGCCAGTTTGTAACTTTTCAGTTCAGACATCAGGAAACTGTCAATTCAAATTTATTATAGAGCCAAATCACAAGAAGTTGTCTCAAAACGACTTGGTCATGCTTAATTGGTACTAGTGATCATAGAAAGAAACATCCAACACCATCCACTCCGTTTTTGGGGCGGTATAGCTGAATGGTTAGGGAGCCCGCCTGGGGAACCAGAGCCCCTGGTTGTCCCGGTTCGATTCCAGGCCAGGGTAGCAATGTCGATGTGTGTCCCTAGGCAAGACTCTTAACCCCTAATTGCTCACGCGCTCCTTGTGGGCAGCGAAGCAGCTGGGTTGGGCTGCAAATACTACATTTCCCTCGCGGGAGGAAATGGGTATCTATGATATACTCAAATAATCTACAACCTGGGACTGAGCCAGAATTCTTATTTTTTACAAAGCTCTTTATTGAATTTTTCAGGTAGTGGAGACCAGTATAATTTTCTTCTTTTTTTTCAATTTTCTGAGATAAACAACATAAGTAACGTGACAAGTAAAGCGTAATAACTATTTAATAACTATTAATAACGAATTAAAGAGAGAGGTTGATTCTCATCGAGAACCATTCAACAACGAGATTGGTATTATATAGACGCAAATGTTGAGCTAGAGTTTCACAAATGATGGACAAAGAACGTGTTCCAATACGGATACCAGGTTTGGAAATGCCTCCGATACTGCTGGTATCGGAGGTTCTGGTGTCGGCATCAGTGAGTATGCAAGTTTAGTATTCACTGAATGGACCATTTAAATGTCTTGTTTCTACTAAATTGCGGCTGCACTATAACAATTTATTAAAGGAATTATTTATTCCCAGATGCATTTGTTCCTTTTCAGTTATGACTGTCAAACAACAATAAATAAAAATAAATAAATCAAATAAAACCATGTTACTCAGTATCGAATGATACGCAAGTTCAGAACTTCAGGTATCAGAATCGGTATTGAGAACATGTCTACTATTACTATATAACATAGTGTACCTGTACATAACATATGAACAAGTAACCAATATGCACCTGTGCATGCAGTCCAGTCAGGAAATGGAAATAGGCAACAAGTATTATTGATACAAGGAAATGCAGAGTGTTAGGGGCATAGAGTTATAAGAAGAATAGAGAGGACACCAGATATCCTCGCCCATCCACTTGCATTGAGTTGCTCACCTAGCGCATGAGGCGTTTTCACCCCTTCTTGCGGGTAGTAAAACCGTGACGTAGTGGGGCCTATGTGACGCGTTTTGCGTCATAGTTTGTGTTCATGGACGCGCTGGGGCTCCAATTCATGAACGAGCACTTCCGGTATGAACACGCATCAATACAAAGAAGCCTAGATGCGTGTTCATGTTTCTGGCCCCAACTGCAGTACCTCAAAACGGCCACCATGTACATGGCGCTTCAGAGCTCACCCAAGGTTCTGGGGGCTTGGTTAGGGGATAAGGTGTGTTTTCAGGGCAGGCTAAAAATGGGATGGGACTCTGAAGTCCTAACTGAGGGGATGGTCATTCCACAGCTTGGGAGCCAGGAGGGAGAGTCACTTGGAACGTTGGCCAGGGTGTCATAGGGACAGATATCCTGTGTTTGCTGGGCTTCGTAAGCAGTAAGGGTTGTTGGATTGGATCATGTCCAGAAGTTAAGGCGGAGCCATGATATGGATTGTCTTGTAGAAGGTCTTCAGTGTTTTGAATTGGGAATGGGTAGCAATCAGAAACCAGTAAAATGGAAACACTGTGACAATTAAAAGTTGGTAAATGGCCCTTTAAAATTACCACTCCAGTCCACACACACACAAAAAGACAAAAATATATGCTTCTAATAGTAATAATGTTGATATACTCCTATATAAATAAAATATGACATGTAGCTGACTTAGCCAGGTCAAGTTATTTGTGTATGTAATTTGTGCATGTGTAACAAATACCTGCTGTGCCTGTCTCTGTAAGGCCTGAATCTGCCCAACGAGTGACTGTGTCTCCTTTTGGAACTGATCTCTGCTTGCCTGAGCATGCTGCAGGTTGGAACTGAGCCTCGCAATGATTTCATTACGTTTCTCCACAGCCTTCTGCAGCTGCTGCAATTGTAAAAGCATGTTCATGGTCAGTTTTATTCACTCACACACATCTTGCTACAGTTCTGTCGGAATAGACAGTATGAATATGAAAACATTGTACGCGAACAAAAGAAACAAAGCCATTGACTATCTGAGCTTGACCCATATGGCATTACATATGGCATGGAAATTCTTATCACCCCACACTACATTCCCTGCTGATAAGACAGATTGTGCTGAATTGGAGCAGGCTTTGAAAATCTGCCTGGCAATATGACACTGGATCCAGGCTGTGAAAGTGACAATTTCCATTGCTTGCTAGACATTTTCTCTGCCATGAGGAGAGCATGATCATGATAATATTAATCACAATACTTTTTTCAGCACCACACTGCACACCCTGAGAATTTAACATGCCTGGTGTTGAATTTAGAGAACATCTCACTCAACACAAGAAAGGAGAAGGCACAGAGAATAGTTTGAATGCTTCCATCATCATATCTCCTGCATTTGTAAAGCTGAAATGCTTGGCTCTCTAAATGTCTATAGATAATATTGCATTCAACTGTGCTTCATTTCCACACCAAAGCAAGCAGAGGAGTATTTCACACCCACAGTGGAATGAACACAGCAGACACACACACACGTATGCACTTACACACAGCAATAATTACAGTCACAGGGAGTCCCCTGAGCTCGCAGATAAATAAAGCATGAAAAAGAATTAATCCAAATGACCAAACACATCTAGCTAGCCTACTTGGGGCATTCCATGTGATGAATGCGTTTGCAAGATGGGTGCAGCCACTACATCATACATAACCCAGTTTAAGGACCAAATTTGCATGTTGTGAATTCAAAGTGTAGAATAGGATTGGAAGATAACTGTTTAACCACTTGAAGCCCATATGGTTGAGCGGAGTCCTTTAGGGCTCTACTAGTGTATGTTATGTTATTATAGGGAAAGCCTTTCACTGAAATAGTAGTGGATCAACAAGCACGCGTCACGTTGTGAGCTTGTCGATCTGCAATTTTCACTGAAAGCTTTCCCCACAATATGGATGCTGGGGTTTAAGTGGTTAACTGTAGGGGTGTAACAGTTAATTGGATTAATCGATTCAATCAAATGTAAAAAAAAAAAAAAAAAAAAAAACAGTCAATAGTTTAATAATATTATCAGTCAATAATTGATCTCTATTTTGGGCATGTCAAAAGAATCTCATAACATTAAAAAGAAATGGTGAAAATAGACAATGTACAAGCTCACAATGTGTTGTATCGTATATATATAACCAATTAATCGATTCATTGAAAAGGTAATCAATACAGTATCAAAACTAATTGATAGTTAAAGCACTGCACTTACTAGGACTGCAAATAAAGTCAGCTGAACTGTCTCATGTATTTCGTCCGTTTGTCTATTTCAGCTCGAAATGCACTCCGACTCCAGACAGGCAGCGCTTTTGTGTATTGTAAAACACCGTCATGACGTAATTGTTTCTTTTACAGAGGCATAAATACTTTGCTTCAACTGCTCACCTTGAGCTGCTCTTTGCCAGTGAGCACAGATAGGTCTTCCTCTCCCAACTCTGCCACAAGAGAAAGGCTTTGGTCCTGCGGGCTGGACAGGTCCATCTGCACCCCGTTGCTCTGGGCCTCTGGCTCCTTAGACTGTTGTGTTTCCTATAAAAACACACAGAGCAAGATATTCTCTGTTCAGACTTAGGGACTGCTTTCCTGGAAGTCTTCGGCAATATACTGTATGTCAAGTTCTCCAATAATAGATTTAGGATATTGCTGTTTAATGTTAATAAATTGCTAGATTAATTTCTTATTATTACTTGTTTAGATCATCTGTGTTATTCCTCAGATGTCGGTTTCTATTAAGTTAAGACAGACCTGTATAACTTGAAGAAACACAATAACAATTGACCAATAAACACTACGGTATATCAACACTCTTTTGGTCAGCAGTCATCACCAGATTCCTATGATCAAATCTACCGACCTCTATTGCAAAATACTAATGTGGTGATCCATCTTCCCCTTTAAAGCCAGCAACAGTGCTACATACAGTACAATCCTGGTCGGGTTGCTATGGCAACATGCCCCCCAAGCACTTTGCGTTTGTTGACCTATTTCTCCAATTTATGTTTACTGAATAGCAGCCCATAGGCCACTTGTTATAGCATGCAATGAATGGAGTGGAAAAAAGATGGTGAATGACGAATACTCCAAGGCCAAAGAAAATCTAAAATATGGAATTCTGAAAAGGGCAAACTAACTATATCATCCCAGGAGAAGAGAACAGGTGCGCTTCCTCTGTTTGCTGCCACTAATTTGGGCAGTGGGTGCTAGGCTCTAGGTACAACTGAACCCAAGGATCCACAGGAGTGGAAAAAGCAGCGCACCAAAATGAAGATGCAAGACAGGTTCAGATACAGTGTTCCATTTTAATCCGAACGCTAACGCGTTTCGGCACGAAGCCTTGTTCAGACTAGAGCAAGTTAAAAGTCTACTATATCATGCCCTTAGGCAGTAGTGCAGTCAGCTATGTATATATAGCTATAAATCACCATAATGTGCAGAAATTAGTGACATACCTCATGGTTGATTTTACTATCCTGCTTTGTGTCATTGGATAGTGGAGGGGATGACTCTAGGTGTCCGTCTTTCGTTGAGCAGTCATTCTGCGGGACATCCTGGCCCTTCCTCTTCGCCGTCTTTTTCGGCGCCCCCGCACCGTCACCTTTCGCACGCCTCTGTCGGTAGCTAGCAAGCTGCGCAGGAAGGAGAGTGAGAGGTAGATGGACACGTAGGTTAGGACAACAGAACACCACCACACTATCAGCATGGTGGTGCTCAGAGGGACCTAATAGCCACTGTTCATCTTCTCAGAAAACTAGGTGAGCAAAAGTTCAGGTGTTGATTTCCCCAGTGATGTATAAGAACCATCTTCAGAAGTCCTTTCTCTGACGAGTCATGAGAATGATTGAGCAAAAAAGCCACAAGAAATCCCACATTCAAAACATTAGTCCCACAGGCTAAATGGCCCAACCAAGTTCAAAATGAGGTTAATAGTGTTTAATGTTCTCCAATCTCCAAACGGGATATTTCAAGACGATGGGAAAGTTAGTAGATAAGAGAAAATCTGGACAAAGACAGAAACACTGCAATCCCCAAATTCAGCTACATGCAAAAAATAACAAAAGAAATTGGGAAAATCCAATCATATTGCGTCATTGTAAGATACTGAAAGTTCAGATCATAGAAAGCCACGTTGGTAATCTGCAGTTTTGGAGCATCCTTTTGGCTTCTTTTATGATTGTACATAACATTTAAATACATAAATATCCAATCAGAGAGGAAGTTCATTAATGAGCAATCAAAAGAAATAACCGCAAATAGCCATAAGCAGCTATTATGATTTTTGCGCAATATTCAGCTTCACCCAATCTGGTACAAAATCCACTTCATGCCAGGTCTCAATCCATCACTTCCCTCTTGATTTCTCTCTCAATCTGCCTCTGTCTTCTTTAAGCCGCTTAAATCAGATCACAGTGTTTTACAGTACACTGACTCACTGTAGACTTGTACCCCTCATGAAATTCTCCAATCGATCTCTGACAGTCAATCACTGACTCTCTGCTTTGTTAGCAGTCCACCCAAAGCAATCCTTCCCTCATCGAGTAGCCGTCTGTGTCACAGCCTCAGCCAAACCACCAGCTCGACTGATCATATGCATATATCCTCAAGTGAGTGGGTTGTGGAGCACTCTTCTTACTGTCACAGCATACAAGACAACTGAGATCCACCAGTAGGTTGATGGTGAGTGTCTAGACTAACATGCAGAGGGTGGAGACTGGGAGATGCATCCACATGGAGAGGAGGAGGCAGAGCAGGAGTGGCGAGAGCAGTATCAACGTGTGCAATGTTGAATTTAATTTGAGAGACCACGTGACCTCAGGAGTTACACCATTGCTCTGAGCAATGAGTCTGATTCATGTGTGCACCACAACACAACAGTGTTACGTCTTCTGATTTATGCCCACCATCTTTACACTGTTTTAAGTGTTTTCTTGTGCATTCGACCCACTCTGCTGCTTCACTCAAATCTATACTTCCACCAAACCTTTAGCAGAATCTTCACCCTCATGTCTAGATCTGTCAAATCATGTCACTTCTATCATCTATCAAAATGATAACTCCTCACCTCACATCTAAAATCCCTATCCTTACCACCAGCGACACCACCCACACTTCTGTCCTTCTCTCACCCCATTTGCCACCTCTGCTTGTCACCATGCTTATCAGTCCCAGAAATACACATCAGCAACGATAGCAGTGTTTGGCCTGAGGCAGCCTCTGTACTGTTCTGTTTCACTGGCTGGAAAGAGCTGCATACGGTCACATCATGAGATGTGACTGGATGCAATGCTGCCCAGTGCCAACCTTGTGCTCTCAGCTATACTATAATACAGTGAGACAGGAACAAACTGATGTGACTAATAGCCTACCCTTTCATGCTATATGTTGCACACATGACATGGATGCTTTCGGATCGGCTAAGAATAGGCACTCTTAATGCGCTTAGCAGAGTAAAAGACAACTGAACTGATGACATGGCATTGCCATAGCAACAACATCCATGTAAGATTGTGGTACCATTAAGCCTTAGCAAATGTAATGGGCTTGTTGCACCACCTGTTGGGCTTTGCACAGAATGACAGAGTGCTCTCTACACACAGTGGCAAGCAGGGAGGGATGTAGTGGGAATTATATTATTTATTTTTGCTGTGGGGGCACACGACGGTGCATGCATACACATGGTTGCCGATTGAAATAACCTCTTAAATATATAGGCGTACTAATTATATCAATCTTCTTTTTACTTCTATAATGGGGATACTATAGTGTTATGCATTATGCAATATACATGATCTACCTTGCAGAGCTCTGTAAATTTGTGAATCTATCAGCCACCGTTATACCCAAACGTTCATATCTTAGGAATGCTTCAGAAAATCTAACAGCTATGCCTCTTTTAAAAGGAAAGCTTATAGTTAGTACTTCAGGTCACACAATGGATCATTCATTGATATGATAATTGATATGATCCATTGTGTAACACACAAGACATTCTCTGATCAAGCATAGGCTCTAGTCTCCACAAGTTTCCAACAATCACAACCCAAAGAGCAGAGGAAACAGAAGAAAAGCCCTGATTCACCAACCCAAAAAAAGCAAATGAAATTGCTGCAAACTCATTCCATCCAAAGAGGCCAATGTCCCTGATGCTGATCAATGCCACTCTTTTTACTTACCGATTGACTTTGTGGCTTGCTGGAAACTTTCTGTCACAGGAAATAATAGGTTTGGAGTTATTTGCATCCACAGCTGATAAGTGCCACTGACTAGACATGCTTTGTTTTCAATCAAATTCCAATTGCACAGTGTAAGAACATCTGGAATTTACAATGACCAATATGCAACCGGGTTGTCGAATTAGTTGGGTATGATGGGACTTGGGAGTTTACCATTTGCCTACTACAGCACCTTGCAAGTTCCTAATCGGTGTTGTATTGAACATGTCACACAGTACCACACCGCCCGAGTCTTTTGAGCAGGAGCACGCACATGGATCTATTAAAAACAACCCTTAAAGGAGTAGTTCACCCCCAACATGACTTTTTTTCCTATATTTTAGTCATGCAATGGAGACTTGAGTTCTATCATCTCTTTTTTTAAATTTACCGGATATGGAATCAATGGGGGTAATTGTTTTGTAATGAAATTATTGTCTCAGGAATGTGACTAAAACAGTCATTTTGGTGAACTACTCCTTTAAGTTCACATCTCAACAACATTTACAAAACCTAGCGTGCCCCCAAAGATAAATTCACCAATAAACACTGTTCCTAATATTTCCAATCCATACCCACTTTGTAATGTGACCACAACAGCAACATTTCTCAGATGGGTGACAAAATGCCACATGAGATAAACAGTGAAGCTAATATTACACCACAACACCTGTCAGCTCATGTAGCTTAATGTTACCTAGCTTGGCAACAAGTTGGAAATTACTAGCTCAACTGAAACACACTATCAACACTAATTCCAATTGTTATTGTAGTGGTCACTGGTCATATACAGACATAAGACTAAAAAGAGGAGTTTAGGGATATTTTCTTCTAATAGTTAACCATACTGTATGAGAAACACCCTACTTCTGGCATTGAAATACCAGTCCATTTCGAAGTTAACTAAAAAGGTAGTAGCAAAATCACTAGGTGATCTTTTTTCACAGCTACATTTTAATGCAGTCCAGTAGATGTTTAGTCTCAAGTTTGCAATAGTTTTCCGCTGAAAACTAACGTATAAGAAGAACTAATACGAACAGCACCTAAAATGATTATGGCCAAATAAATGTTGGTCTGGCCGTCTGGGACTTTGAATAGGCCAACAAATGCATGAATATATTCACGTCAAAGGACAGAAGATTGCCGTCCACATCACATTCCTTGTGTCTGTGTTTAAAAAGTACAAATTCTATCAACTTTATTCAAATTTAAACGGGACAATACAACAGTCTTGTTCTTTAAAGATTAAAACTGTTATGACAAGTGCGTTCATAGTCGTGGGAAATTATCTGCACTCCAAACCAACAACGAAAACCAGGCAGACAGTTTGTAAAATTCAAATGACAACCAGTATTTTAGTAAGTCTGCTGCTAAAAGCACTTTAGCATTTTACTATAAGAAGACATGACAACCAGTATTTTAGTAAACACTAGGCAGAAGTCTGCTATTGCTAAGCACTTGAGCAACAATAAATGAAGAGGACACTGGCATTGCAACAGTTTGTGTGGAAAGGCAATGGGGGGTCCTGGCACTGGACAATGCAATGTTACCACAAAGCGACAAAGAAAGAGTTGGCTAAAGAAAGTGTTAGCAAGCTACCGTTGGTTAGCCTGCGTTTATGCTTGAATTATAATTCGCCGCATGACGGTGCCGCGCGCCGAAAACAGTAGATGTACAAGCTCACACCGCGTATCGATCGCGACAAGTTGTGAGCTTGTACGTCTACTATTTTCGTCGCGCGTCACCGGCGTACGGCGGAGTACGAGCTAACGCTCTAGCTAACGTG
>NC_137827.1:30990542-31028042 GCF_963921795.1 Nannobrachium achirus | reverse complement strand
GCATTTGATTACCTTTTGTGTACCTTGCTTATTGTAAATCGCTCTGGATTAAGAGCGTCTGCTGAATGCCTAAATTGTACTTTTCCCAAACACAAATGATTAGAAAAAAGGCATGTCTGTCTTCATTTTAACTTCAGAATAGTTTAAAATGTGGTGGTCTACTATACGCCCACTGTACATGGATATATATACAGTCAACAAACGTCTAGTTCATATAAGGTCCAACATCAGTGTAGGCCTATTTTTTGGAAAGATGTTAAATTGGACTGTGCAATTCTAAGTTCAATTTATGATTCATAATTCTCTGCAGGATGGTAAACATCTTAAAAGGGAGAGAACAATTTGGTAGACTCACCTCTTCAGACTCCACCTAAGCCCATAGCACTTACCGTAGCACTCGCCTACCCCCAATGTCCATACATGAAAGCTAGATAGCTTTTTTTATTTTACGTTTTTGAGCGGTGGTGACGCCGCTCCTTAGAATGGCCGTGTGTGTGTGTCTGTAGCCTGAGGTGTATGCAGGAGTGTGTATCGTATATGTGTCTGTAGCCTGATGTTGAGTCTAGCCTGAGCATCAATTGCAACAAACACGCACGCACACGCACACACGCACGCACGCACGCACGCACGCACGGCCATGTGTGTATCAGTGTATGTATGTATGTATGTATGTCTGTGTGTGGGTCTGTAGCCTGGAGTGGCACTGGTTGACCAAAGAGGGTGCTGTTGCGTCTAGCCTGAAAATCAACTGCAACACACACACACACACACATACACACACACACACACATACACACACACACACACACACACACACAGGGAGGGGGGGGGGGGGGGTCACACACACACACACACACACACACACACACACACACACACACACGGGGAGTAGAGCCCCATGCAGGGAGGGGACACACACACACACACACAAGCACCCCCCCCCACACATATTTTTTTTTCTTTTTTTTTAATTATTATTATTATTATTATTATTACCCATATATATATATATTTGTTTTGCTGTTGTGCAGCCTCCACGACCACCGCTCAGTTCACACGGGTGTGATTTTTATATAAAGCTTTTTACTGATTAGGTGCTCGGTCTAACTAGTTATTTTTTCTAGATTGATATTTCTATGCATTTGATGTATTGATGTTTTTGTATTGATGTATTACCTTGCTTATTGTAAATCGCTCTGGATTAAGAGCGTCTGCTAAATGCATAAATTGTAAATTGGGCAAAAAAATCAAATCCATTGATTAGAAATTAATAATCATTCAAAATATGCTCCTCATTGACTTACATTGTATGGTGAAACAGCTCTCAGAGTCACTTTTTTAGCCGGTATTATTACAAACAAAAATGATTCAGACAATATAGTTTGTTTTGTAAATAAAATAAACTCAGTTTGAAGTGGAGTGGTGCATTTGAGCAGTTTATTTCATTAAGCTGTGCGTGAGCGTGTGTGTGTGTGTGTGTGTGTGTGTGTGTGTGTGTGTGTGTGTGTGTGTGTGTGTGCGTGTGTGTGTGTGTGTTTGTGCTCAACAGCGGTCACCCAGCGGTATTGCAGCTGTTGGTACTGGATACATACATAGGGACATAGGGATATGAATACATATTGTACACACTAAGTCAAACGTTGGAAGTTGTTAAAGTGATCCCTGACTAATACGACAAATATGTCTTAATACATTATAATTGTCCTCTATAACTACAATGTAAAATTAAAAACACCTCAATTATTTTATTTCTTCTAGAAATAGCTAATCTTTCACTCAATAGGGGAAATGCCCGTCGCAAGTTGATGATGTCATAAATGTCAAGTGTGATCTATGCCTATGGAATTTATGGCATGCATGTGAAAATAAAAACAAACTTAATACTTCCTATGGTTAATATGAGCATCAAATCAATATTTCAAATGTGTTTGTGTTTTGTTTTTTTGCACATGCATGCCATAAAAATGACACATGACATAAATGACATCATCAACTTGCGACAGGCATTTCCCCTACTGAGTGAAAGATTAGCTATTTCTAGAAAAAATAAAATATTTAAGGTGTTTTTAATTTATAGAGGACAATTATAATGTATTAAGACATATTTGTCGTATTAGTCAGGGATCACTTTAATGTTAGAAAATGTTAATGGCTGCCTACCGACCTTTGCTGCGTGTCACTACTCCCTGTCTGTCTGTCTGTCTGTCTGTCTGTCTGTCTGTCTGTCTGTCTGTCTGTCTCTCTCTCACCCTGTTTCCCTTCTACATCTCCACTGTATACTATCAAGTATCAATAGTATAGTAGTGTGGCAGAGAGAGTCGCAGCCCCAGCCTGATGCCTCAAAAGTCTAGTATCTGCCCTTATACCATAGGGATATCCCTTTGGAATAATGGTAAAGATATTTGACTTTCACGCGGGTGACCAAGGTTCGAAGGTGGGTGGGGAGGTTTGGATCACCTCAATATATTTGAAGAACCTTAACTATATATATATATATATATATATATATATATATATATATATATGTATATATATATATATATATATATATATATATATATATATATATATGTATATATATATATATATATATATATATATATATATACATATATATATACATATATATATATATATATATATATATATATATATATATATATATATATAAACTTCCTGTTGATTTTACTATTTGAAGACCCTTAACTAACCCTAAACCTAACCCTACCGTAACCTTCAGGGAACAAGTCATCCTAATAAAAATAGCAAAATCAGCAGGAAGTTGACATTTCTATTAAATGTCTAGTAAAACAGTTCTCAATATTGTCTAAATCAGCTTTGTTTATTAGTCTACTTGCCAGCCCATAGAGCCCCATTGTGAACCCGGACATATTGAGTACAGTAAGGTTTTATGTTAGAAATGTTGAGTATGGGTCCCCAGCATGTAGAAACTGCCGGATGCTAACTTATGTTGAGCAATTTTCATAATTTGCATAATTCGATTTATTTAGCATAATCCCCCATAATAATGGATAATATGTCAAAAACTGATTGGCCGATTTGAACAATATTAGAGTGGTTTTGGGGGTTATTGAGGATGCTGAATCCATTTTCTGAATTAAAAATGGCCGTTTTAAACCGGAAATGGCCTTATACCAACTTAAAGTGGGTGATTTTGATACTTTTTTGTTGATTTTCCAGTTGGTATATGGCCATTTCCGGTTTAAAACGGCCATTTGAATTTAGAAAAGGTCAAAAATGGATTCAGCATCCTCAATAACCCCCAAAACCACTCTAATATTGTTCAAATCGGCCAATCAGTTTTTGACATATTATTCATTATTATGGGGGATTATGCTAAATAAATCGAATTATGCAAATTATGAAAATTGCTCAACATATGCAAGTTAGCATCCGGTAGTTTCTACATGCTGGGGACCCATACTCAACATTTCTAACATAAAACCTTACTGTACTAAATATGCCAGGGTTCAGATTCTGGCAAGTGGACTATATGCTAAAAGAGTTTGAAAACTGTTTCACCATGCAATGTAAATCAGGAGCATATTTTGAATTATCAATTTCTAATCAATGGAGCTTTTTTGTTGTTGTTGTTGAAAGGTAACACAACCCAAACCTCTAACCACTGTCCTTGCCCTTTATAGACGTTCTCTATCTACATACCACCACAGTTTCGTTTGCCAAACAGATAGAAATGAATTCACATGAGTTCATGATGAGACAGATTCAACATGTTCTGTCAACATTCAGCGAAAAGTAGCGTCGCCCGAACAGGGACTTGAACCCTGGACCCTCAGATTAAAAGTCTGATGCTCTACCGACTGAGCTATCCGGGCTCTGAAAGAAGAGCGTAGTGGAATGCACTCAAAACGTTGACTTGTTAAAGTGGTTTCGAATTACAGTTATAAGTAGGGAAAGTTCGCCATCTGGTGGCTGTCTTCAAAACGCAACAATCATTTTCACATTATGCATTGAAATCTGACTGTTGAACTTTCGTGACCTACAATAATATCAGAATTGCATTTTGCAGGGCAATATCATATCACTGTCACGTCGCAACCACCATTTACAACTTTAATTTCCCCATATGGACACTTTTTGATTATGCATTCAAATTATATCAAGCTTGAATAACCTATGGAAAACGGACATGTGAAGATACAATACCAGAATAGCATTGATTTTGCAGGTGTATTTAAGTGCTGTTTAATTGGGTCACATATTCAGCAAAAACCAACCCGCTCTGTTAGGTCCATCATGTTCGCATACTAGCCTCGATACAAGACTGACACTGTCATATGATCGGAATATTCAAAGCTAGTTCTACTATATTTGCGAAGGACAAAAGGCAAATATGAGTCACGAATGATATATTTTATAAGATTCAATTACAATATGGAATTTTGTAATGTGCTAGCTTATCTTCTGAACAAACTACAAGTCCTTGATTGATTCCCGAAGGTAGTTTTTCTCTCTTTTCTGTCAATAACTTTGAAAATGTTAAAAAGAAGCTTAGTAGCCTACAATGACCGTTAGTGTAAATGCCCATTTTACTTCTTTCCACTTAATAAACCTCTGCTTGTTGTACAAGTAACCTGTTTTTCCAGCAAGGTATTAATTGCCATTACTTTTATTGATGAATTTACAACTGTACAAAATGGTATCTTATATATAATACAAAAACAAAACGAAAAAAGCAAAAAACATAATTTAATCAAGACACCTCACTGAATCATTGCTTCCATGTTCATAGCTTTAGACTGTGCTTCCCTCTCCTGAGGAAAATCCTTGTGTCACACTCGATTCGAACGACAAACAAATGGAACAAACAAAAAGATGGAGTTCCTCCTCTGCATAAAAAGTAAAGTGCATCATACATTTTTAGAAGAATTTAAGAGCAGGGGAACAGAAAAGACATGCACGTTGTGATTCAGAGCTGTGTGCAAGTATGGGATGGCTGGTTTCAGCAAACTGTAGGGTAGATGGTCATGCACTTGTGCTTCTGGGCCCTTCATGGCACTGAGATTAATATTACATGTTAAAACAGCCCTGCATGCTTGACGATTTTATTTTAATGACAGATGATAAAAGATTAACAGCAAAAACTCAAATGACTCCGGACATGTGATTGCATACATACAGTACATCTAGTTACTGTACAATACACTCCACACAATGTTGGCTTTAAAATGTTATTACTCTGATATATTACATTTCTGATTATGGTTGCTATGAAATACCCCAATTAATATATTTTATACAGTGCATGTGTGTGTAGCGTAAACCTGGCTAATGTTTTTATAATCACACTGATTCTTTAAACAGGAGGCTTATTTCTTGACCAGTGCGGACAGAGCTGGACTTTGGGAGTTTTCTCTCCATTCTGTTCCCTTTCAATTAAGCCTGATTTATAGTTGGTTGCACATGAAAATAGTCGATCTACAAGCTTGTGACAGAGTTGTTGATCACCTATTTTTTGGCACTGGCACACAACTAAGTATAAATTAAGTTGTAGAACATTCACTTTAAGTGCAATACATACTGTACACGAATCAGAGAGAAAAAACCCTGAAGCAGGAAAAAGGGGTAACATTACATCTTATGATTAAAAATGGTCAGCTTCATCTTATGCTATTGGACACTTAAAAATTGTTTACAGAGAGGGTGAGAGAGAGCGAGATAAACAGCCTCCACACCACTAATACAGGATCAGATACAGTATACACAATGAAAGTCAGTGCATCAGCTACAGACTTCCAAATACACTTTGGAGACACGTGTCAGAGAGGCGTGTGCTCGTTTCCCAACGGGTCTGAGCACAACGGTGGGGGCGCGGGTGGGTGTGAGATGTAAAGGAGTGCTTGTTTTCGGTGAAGACGATGGAGGTGCGTGGTCTGAAGCGGACTTGAGCAACGTGAGACACCACCAAGCGAGCTAAAGCGAGCCGACTCAGCGCCGTCTGAGTTATGTCCCAATGGGGACAGAATCGTAAATCTTCTTCCCCCTGACGTTCGGCACTTCCGCACGGTCCAAGTGAACAAAGCAGAGCTCCGTACCTCAGGTTCAACTCAGACCCGTTGGGAAACGAAAGGTTGCATCACAGAGGAGGTCCTAGCATGTTGTCAAACAGCAGACTTTCCCCGGTTTCCTTGTTGGTGAACAAAGAGAGGTAGCAGGGGGGAAAAAATAATAATATATATATATAGTTTCCGGTTGTGAGTATACCACATGAGCTAACTAACTCGTAGTCATCCAACACATTCCATAGCAATAACTTAAGGAATGTCAAGGATGACCCCAGCAGTGACAAGTGTCTTACATTTTAGTCTCCATCACAGAGTGACACAATGCTCTTCCATTGGACATTTTTTCATTTCACCAAATAGAGCAGTGCAGTACAATGTAACTGGTGGCTATTATAAGTAACTTAATCCTGTAGGTACTATTCTGATAGACAGTCACCCTGCTTTCCTTGTTTAGTAAGGTAAAATATCACAGAAGTCAACAGCAGGCTGTCCCTTGATTGGCCAACGGTGGCATCCATCTGAGGGTGCCGCGTCAGAAGGATTTCACAGGATCAAGAAGTGTTTGTAAATAATATGACATTCCCAGTCTTGCACGTGTCCACCTTCAGCCGTTTCAGGGCAGAGGGTTAATCTGGGGGTCAGTTAGTTCAGTTTGAATGTTAGAGGTCAGTCAGTGGAGCATGTCTTTTGATGAAGAAGGCATGTGATGTGAGGTTATCTGTAAGCACCTCGTTTACGTCACCTGCAAAGAAAGAAAGGCAAACATAAAATGGCTATTTGCTGCAGTTCACTGACTGACTCTCTCTCTCTCACACACACACACACACACACACACACACACACACACACACACACACACACACACACACACACACACACACACACACACACACACACACACACACACACACACACACACACACACACACACACACACACACACAGGTTTGCAATTACTACTTTGTGGGGACATTACACATAGTCTACTATATTTGTGGGGACATTCCATTCATTTTTAACCCTAACCCTAACCCTAACCCTTAACCTAACCCCTAAACACCTTGTGGGACACTAAAATTTGTCCCCACAAGGTTTTTTTCTCCGATTGTACTATCTTTGTGAGGTCCCCACAAAGTAGTAATTCCCTGTCCACACACACACACACACACACACACACACACACACACACACACACACACACACACACACACACACACACACACACACACACACACACACACACACACACCTTGTGTATATGAGGTGGCATCTCATCTTCAGAGCCCTCCTCTGGCACAGAATCATGGTGCCGTTGGGCTGCCTGACCATCCTCTGCCCACCCTCCCATGGGAACATGTGCAGACCTCACCACCCTGCCACCTGAACCTAAAGAATCTGGAAGACAAACAGACGCAAACGCATTAATGGGGTAATTGCTGTTATTGTTATTTTTTAAACCATTAGCACTATAGCATCATGAGAATATTTTCTCTCTCTCAAAGTTTTTAACACAAATCTTCTATTCTGGGGGTCCGTTGCCAAAAAGATAGCATCCCTTGAAAGCATCCTTTTGAGGGTCCTTGACTTGAAAAGGTCATTATGATCTTGATAACCTACAAATCGACACATAGTCCAGAGTCTACATTGATAACTAGAGCTATGACCATAGCTACCTGTGGTGGGTCCTCTGTAGCCATGCTGGCTGCTGCTCTGTAGCGGCGCCCCCTCCTTGCCTGTGTTGGTACTGCAGATGGCTGAGGCTGAGCCGGGAATGGCACTGGGACTGGGGACTGCGGTGGGGAAGGTGTGTGACCGGGGGAAGTGTCTGGAGTGAGGGTTGGGCTCACTTCTGACCTCGTCTGGGACGCTGTCACCACTGTCGTCGCTATCCTGCCTGTGCCATGTGTGACGAGACAGCTCGCCACGGGACTGCTGCTTGTGGAGCTACAGCGGCATTCCACGGACAGGGGTCAGATAGTCAGAATATTTTTTTTGTCTCGCGCTTTCTTTCCCATTCACAGACACACTGGTTCTCTTCTCTGCATCTCAAACAAATACACACACATACCTCATGCATGTAGAGTGCATGGATGCTCATCTCAGTGGAGGCATACTCTGATAGAACCATACTGGTCAGCTGTTGCTCCCATGCACTGCTGCCTGAGCTGATCGTATGTGCATCAGTCCTGAAAGAGTGGATGGGTGAGGGAGGAAAGAAGTCAACAGATGAAATGAGTACAGCATGATTTACAATATATTTATACTAATCAAGTTAACAACGGTCAAAAATCTATTTATTTTCTTGCTGGATGTTGGTTAAAGAATATACCCTCCAGAAAAACGTGATTTCCCGCATAATCAGGCTGATTATGCGGGGGTCGCACGATTTCACAATCCCCACATATTCACTGCAATAATTACATATTTCCGCAAAAAATCAAGCATCGCTTGATTTCACAATCCCCACACTTTTTCGCATAAAGTTATAAAGTCATCGCTTCACCCGTTCGTTCACGTTCAGACACAGAACAGAAGCAAACAGCAAAACACTGGTGCGTTGTGAAAAAACATCGCTCCTCTGTGTGTGTGTGTGTGTGTGTGTGTGTGTGTGTGTGTGTGTGTGTGTGTGTGTGTGTGTGTGCGCGCTGTGCGTGCGTTCGTTCGTGCGTGCGCTCACTGCACCGGGTACATTCTGCAGGCAGACAGAGGCAAGCATAAGACACACTCTTCCTCCCTTGCTCAATCATGTAGCCTAAATTAACCTGCTGCTCTGTCAAAATTCAAGAAACTTGAATAAATAAAAGTTTATCCTACTTGATGTGACGTCCATTGCACTCCTTGTAAACTGAGTTTGAAACGTTGCCGTTCAAAGCAAACCAGAACCTCCGACAAAAGTAGCAGTATTCCATGGAAGCAGATAGGAAAAACCCTTGAAAGCGTGACATTTTAATCCCTTTAGAGAGAGCAAAACCACATAAATAAACGGGAGATTCTTGCCCGCGTTTTTCTGGAGGGTCTAAAAGAAATGTCATCTTACCCAGAGCCTGCCATTGGCCTGCTCGTGACTGAGGCATGGCCAATGCCCCTATGAGCACTGAAGCTGCCTCTCAGGTGAAGACTGCTGCTGACTGGTGAAAGGGAGCGCAAGGCCGACACCCCCTCGCCAACGCCACCTGCAGCGTGATTGATCAAAGAGCCGTCCCGTCCAAAATGAACAGAGGCTAATGTGGGCGGGCCTGCCAAGAGGTTGGCAACGAGACTCCTTGGCTATGGGAGATAGGGAGAGAGAGAGAAGAGGAGCATTTACTCCTCTAAAGAGTTGAAGATGTCCAACAGTACAATTTACTTTTTTAGGGAAAAAAAAAAAAAGTGTCCATACCTCAGACTGGGACAGTGAGGTGAATGTGTGCGTGTCTGTAGGGGCTCCGGTCGCCTCTCTTTGGACCCGTTCTTTAAGCTGACTAATGAAGTGATTGGTCTCATGGGGAGGCTGCCACTGGGGGTTGGTAATGGCAAAGTGCATCAGAGACAGCTCTGTCTTCCCATCCTCTGCCTGCTGGTAGATGGACGCCTCTGTCTTCCCTTCTGACATCCACTAGAGAGGGAGAGGAGTCAATGTACTTTACTTATATACAGAAAATCTCTTTGAACCGTGTTGCCCTGATGTAAGTGTTTATTTATTTACAGTGTTCCTTGTCTTGGCACATTTGCACATTTTTCCATCTAATTTGCAGTATTTTGTAATACCTCAGTATATTTCCCTCCACATGTATGATGTATACACTGTACACATACATACAAATACAATGTTATGTCTGTATTGTTCTGCTGCTATTGCGATATGTGGTTGCTCCACAAGACCTTTACACAACCTGGAATGCTAAAAATACAACCCTTTTGGCCAGGCTTCTTATTCATATCTAGACATGTAGCAGATGCTCTTAACCAGAGCGTCTTAAAAGTGCAAGATCATAGTAAGAGCAGGAGGGAGAAGAGTCTGGGTTGCTTGTTAGCCGGGGTGTTGTAAGGAAAGGACAGACAGAATTACTGTAAGTGAGCGCTAAGGGGTATTTCTTTGTAATCATTTTTAATTTAACCAGGGTAGGTATACAGCATACTGAGCATGAGGGCTTGTTTTCAGCAACGCTCTGCACAATTACACAGACAGGTTTTGGATTATGTCCTGAAGGTAAGGAGTGCTATGCCCTTGGTTGCCTTTTATGCCATCACCAGTGGGTATGCAAACATACTGTATGTGCAAGTCATTACACAATGTGTGTGTGTGCGTTCGTGTGTGTCTCACCGCAGGGTGTCCATGTTGCCTAATATCCATCTGGGCAAAGGAGCAGGTGTCTCCCACCCCGATCACCTCCACAGTGAAGTTCCTAAAGAAGTCAATGATCTCCAGAGACTTTCTCCTCAGGGAGAAGATCAGGATGAAGGGAGTCACTACTGGACTGATCAACTCCTCCAGGATAAAAACCTGGAATGCATGCACAGAGGAGAAATGAGTAGTTATGATCCTTTTCAGATGAGTCATCACAGAGAGCCTAACAAAAACTACCATTCAGAAGTTGTACGCGGTAAACATTTAAACCACTCACACTCACTTTCATTAGTCAAAATCTACATTCTGAAAAGGGCTCAAAGTCATTATGAAAATTGCCTACTTCTCAAATTGTTTCATTTTCTTGCAACTCAAAAAGGCAGCACTACAGTACTGATTAAAAAGGATAGTGCACACAAAGTCAATGTGCCTAGGTGCAGGACAAGCAACAGTTTAAGCGATCTTACTTCTCTTGATCGAAACGTTGAACACAATAAAACAGTGGAGCTTATTTTTCACTAGTGTGTGGGCTATATTTTCTTTTATGAGCAGCACTACAGTACTCACAGCCTTGTACTGGAAGAGCTGGGAGAACTGGTCACGGGTCTCATATCTGTGTGCATTTCCCTGCCAGTGGTCTGGCATGTAATGAATATGAGCCAGGATCACCCTCAACAGCTGCTCAGGACAAAACACCATGTGCTTGTCAGGAATGAACGACCTGTGGAAAAAGAGAGAGAGGGGAGAGAGTGACAGGCTTTGAGTTAATGGACAGGAAATGTAAAGAGGAAGTCTGGAATGTACAAATGTAAATTAAAGCCGATAGCAGTGACAGAATCGGCCATGCTGTCAGGCGTACTGACTGGTGGTGACTTCTACCTGCAGACTGTGACACACACTCCAAGCAGTGTGATGGATGAGAGGACATGCTCCACTGCAAGAACGTCCTCGTCATAGATCGTCAGGGCGATAAGAACAGCCAGGAGAGAGCCAGCGAAGAATGCTACATTCTTAGCCACCACAGTCAGCAGTGGGGACAGAAAACAGTTCATATACTTGGATGAAGCCTAAAGGGAGTAAAAGAAAAAGAAGGGGGCGGGGGGGGCGGGGGGGACACAAAAAAAGGAACATGGGAGTTTATATATGGAAACAGAATTCATGTAACAGCACATATGACCATAAATCTTAGCTGAATGCTAGGAGCACGAGACCATGTTGTGTTTCAGTTTGCAGTGATTTCAGGTGTATTGCGCAGTTAATGCTGAAACTGATTTTTCAGGAAACTGCGCTTTCAGGAACGTGCAACAGTGCACGCTTAAGATTTAAAGTAACGAGAAAAGGTATGCCTGGAAAAACTACTAGAATCTTACTAGTAGTTGAATACAACAGATGTGATACATACTGAATGAAATATACGTAATTGGTTTGTTTGCTCTGAGTTGACCAAAACTTTGTTAGTTAATTCGCTTTTTTCACACAAGACACAATCCTTTAATTATGACATTCTAGACTAGAGCTTTCAAAAGCCACAAGCCATTGTGAAATACATTAGAATGTTCAGTTCAGCGTCACCAACCAGAAAAGCCTAGAATCTGCAAGATAACACAAAACGACTTATTTGTTGATTAAATCAACTAATTGATTAGTCCGACGAATTCTTTAATCAACTATATTGTCGATTAAGAATGTTTTTAATTGAGGACAGTCCTAGAAACATGGTTGGTGCACTGTTAAGTAAAACACTCTGTATGTAGCTAGTACGTATATTTAGACCAGTAAGACTCCCTAATCTGTTTTTCCAAAATCTTCCTGATCCATGTTGATGACATGAGTGTAGACATGCTGTGTAGTGATTTTCGTGATTTTAGGGCAAAATCTGTAGGAGCAGTGTCCAAAAATGTGTTTTTAAAAATCGGCCTGAAGGTGGCGCTATATGGGACAGATTCATGGTGATGGGATGAGTGTAGACATACTGTGTAGCGATTTGCGTGATTTTAGGGCAAAAACTGTAGGAGCAGTGTCCAAAAATGTGTTTTAAAAATCGGCCTCATGGTGGCGCTAGAAGAGGGCCATGTGAGAAATGAGGGGTGGGGTGTCCGCGTTGCCTTGGCGGACGAATAGGTACCGGCCCCGGCTCTCCCGGACCCTCCTAGCCCGAGTTACGGCATTTTATTTGAGCTGCAGTGGAGGGGGTCCTCCACTGGGGGCGCCACCACTTTTGCATCCGTTTTGGAGCACCAAGAGTCGGTGGTCCCCGGGAATTCCCCGTGAGCAGCCCCGTTGGGGTGGTCATTTGGTCATTTTTGCACATTTGGTCATTTTTTACATCTGGGGGTCCCCCAGGGACCTGGGGGTCCCTGGAGCTCCGGGGGTCCTTGGAGGTTGTAGTTTGGCAGCCAAGGAGCGTGTGTGCAAAATTTGGCATGGATCGGGGCAACGGTTGCGGAGATATGAGCAGGGCAATAGTGTGACGTGTGAGGTGTGACAGACAGACGGACAGACAGACAGACAGACAGACTGACTGACTGACAGTTTGTGCAGGTTTTGATAGTAAGTGCGACCTACGGTCGCAATAAGAAATGGACAGTATACCTTGTATCCCTTGCTGAGACGTGACATAAGCTCATGGTCCAGCTCATTGAAGTGACGCAGGTAACATCGACCATAAAGAGACCAGCACCTGGCTCCCAGAGAACCAGGCTCCCGCTTTATCACCTGCTCGCATGCGTGCACACACACACACACACACACACACGCACGCACGCACACACACACACAGACGCACGCACGCACACACACACACACACACACACACACACACACACACACACACACACACACGTTTCAGTAACTCTACTAACGTGCCAATAAATACAGTCTATCTATTCAGACATGAAATCTAACTTGGTGTCTGTATTTTCAGACTGGGACAGACTGGGTACCTCAGTGTAACTAAAGAAGGCGTAGAGGATCTGCCACACCAGAATGACTGGACAAAACAAAAGGTTGGCAATGCCAATCCACAATATACGAGATGCCAGTTTGTCTGCCAGCTCCAGCCTGTTGCCTCCTCTCTTGTACTCTTGCTTCAGACTCCATTCATTCTCAAACAGAGAGCCTGGAGTTGGACAGAGGAAGGGGGAGAAAAGAGGAAGCTAAAATGACACATTATTTGTAATACAGGGCCTTGAATTAAACAAACACAGAACTACAAGACTAACTTAGGCAACTGTTCAAAGAAATACCCGGTGTACAAATTAGAGAGTTCACACTGGAACAACACAATACAGTATATTGAAAAATGCAAATAAAAAAACAGTACAAAATGCACACATACATAAAAAAAAGCCGTTATACAAGCGCGCACACAAGGCACACAAACACACCTGGGCCCCAAAAGAAGATGAGCTCGAAGTTGTACTTGAGACCACGCGTGTAGAACACAATCTCTCCAAGTAAGGGAGGTCGTAAACGTACAGGAAGGAGAGACTTATTCACCATGGCAACCTGAGGAGACACGAAGACAGGCTTGGTTTAGGTGACATCATGCCACGTTTACAGCAGATGGTTTTGTTAGTGATAAAAGGTTACAGCAGAATGTCAGATGCAGACAATAGTGACATTTTACCTGACATTTAATTGTCACTGAATTAATTGCGATTATTTAATTGTGTCTCTGTCATTGAACATTGGAGTATCAGTACATGAATAAAAATTACATTTCTGTTTGGCTTTTAGGATTTGAAGTTGCACAGGGCAGATATGACAAATAACTGTATACAAAGAAATGACTGACATATGTAGGTAGCTGTGTGTGTGTGTTTAAGCCCATAGCCCAATCAGGGTCCAGCATTTCTGGCAACGTCATCATTAGATGAGCTCACCTCATGTCGCACTCTGTTAGCGCACAAGTAGGCCATACATGGCCTACTCATGCACAATATGGCCTACTCGTGCACAAGACGCAAGTTGGCACCTCAACCTCTAGTTATATATATTTAATAACTTTTTATAAACTATGCAATGTGTTATGAGCACCATGATTTTGACGATTATGCAATGTAATTGCAATTCTGTCAAATAATTGCAATTAGGTGATTTATATAATAATTGTGGTAGGCCTAGGTGCAGTCTGCTGACAATACCCCCTCACACACATATTCAGGCACATTACTGTACCATGTAGTTCTTGAAGCGGAGGATACGGTGGTAGATGTCGAGCTCCGACAGTTCCTTCTTATGAATGCAAATCTGGTGTTCCTTCTGGATCTCCACAATTCTGGCTTGAACTTCTTGCCACGTTGCGTAGGGCAGCTCTGACTGGAGATGGCAGCACAGCACAGTGAGGGTTATAGGGGTTAGAGGCAAAAAATTCTGCGTAATAAACACATAATATAGTTACAGATACAAAAACATAAACAAACCGGAAGATTGTCCCTAGCATTATGACTCTAACTGTTAGAGTCATAATGCTAAGAGACATAAAGAGATGTGTTAGAGTCTAACACATCTCTTTATGTGAAACACATCTCTTTATGTGAGTGATATCCTTGTACATAGCATTATGCATTCTTGGTCTCACCATGGTCATCTTGAGGGCATTTGTGTAGAAGGATCTGATTTCCCAGTAGCAGCAGACATTGTAGATGAACTTCACCAGTCGGTGCAGCCAGAACATCCCAGAGATCACCAGCACAAAGATCACAAATGCGTTGTCACGGATGCTGAAGAGAGACATTTAGCAGTGAAAGGTATCAGACTCTTCGTCTTATTTAGCTTTAGTGCTGGTGATTTCTCTCTGTCAACATCAACTATATTACAGTACATATTTACTTGTTTCCTTAAAGTTGTGATTTTTAAGTAGTAGTCAGAGTGACAAAAAGGTGTTTTCTTGTCATTGCCAATGCAGAAAGAGAATAATAGTATAATACATTTTAAAAGCTGAAGGAGATTTGGACCAGTGTCTCATATTGTGGCCTTTGCAAGCTAAATATTTCACACCAGTAGGTCAAATATCACACTTACAAGTTCTGTGTTGGCACACAAAGGGTAAGGGAAATGCCACATACATAGCAAACCAGGGACAGATGAGGTGTGCTGTAAGGTTTCTACTCAACAGCAACGATGTTAGACAGAACAGTTCAAGGATTGATTACAGCAGGACAGGTACTGGAGTGTGATTCCAGCCATACACACCGGCATTCAAAAAGGATCAGAGCTACTTGTACCCTGCACGTTGTACCTTTAGAGAAAATGCTTGGAGTGTATCTCACACTTACCGGGCACCGCAAACGTCAACTGGGAGGATGGCATCAGGCAAGGTGACTTTAGAGGAGTCTGTGTGGTTCACAAACTTGTTGGCAAAAAGGATGTCATAGTCCACACAGTTGGCCAAGAACACAGTGAACCCCACCACAAAAAGCAGCTGACTGGACAGAGAGAGAGAGAGAGAGAGAGAGAGAGAGAGAGAGAGAGAGAGAGAGAGAGAGAGAGAGAGAGAGAGAGAGAGAGGGGGACAGACATACAGGAAGAGAAACAGAAAGAGTGTGCTCAATTGACAGAGGAATAGAGAGATGGACAGTCCTGTCTAAGCAGGGCCATTTGGAAAGATGTGTGTCTGTAGTATTACTATCAATGCTAACAAAAGGTATATGGGAAAGTCAGGATTTTAGGGTGTGGGTATATACTGTACGTACACAAGTTCAAACAGCTCCCCCAGTAGCATACAGGTAAATCCATTCTTCTGGTGCAGGTTATAGACGTAAGAGAAGTTAAGGGCTATATATCAGCAACGGAGGAGACATGGAAGAATGTTTTGTCTACAATGCAAAAGTTGTGCAAAAGGAGAGAGGGGGTTCACTGGACGATTGCAAGCACAGATAAGGCACATAAGGAGTACATGCTATCATCAAAAGAAAATAAATCAATCAATCAAAAAGCTGTATAAAACACACCTGGACATGGTGGACAAATACAGCTCACAATAGGTGAAATGACTGATAGAAATACAATTTAAAAAGGATATCCTCTGGAAGAACAGGTCCAGATTTTCTATATGATGCCATTGAGCTGCAAAAAAGTAAAGGTTACAAATGTATAGACTTTCTATAAGGTAGTTAAACATTATCAGTATTGAGTAATGTATACATTAATAATAATAAAATAAATGTATTTGTGTGACTGTGACTGTGTGTGTGTGTGTGTGTGTGTGTGTGTGTGTGTGTGTGTGTGTGTGTGTGTGTGTGTGTGTGTGTGTGTGTGTGTGTGTGTGTGTGTGTGTATAAATAGTACATTTAGCTCCTTCGGGCACGTGCACCAGCAGATTTTCGTCTCCCGGCGGAGAGTCACTGTAGGACGCCTCCAGACGCTGGTACTCAGTATCAAAGTGCGCCATGGTAACAACTTCAGTCACACCAATCCACCAAGTCTGGAGCTACAGACTGGGCCAAAGAGAATTCAATGTGGAGCGATATAGAAAAATCATGGAGAGGTAATATACAGTCATTGAAAATCATAAACGGCACAGGAAAAGAAAGAAGGAAGGTACAGTATCATGTTAGATAGGACAGTTAGACTTTCAAAATGGCGGCGTGCTAGGCGGACGCGTTTTTCTCCGCTCCGCAGGCGTGACAAAACTCTGTAATAATTAAAACAGACTTAGATGGAAAAGTGAGCTACATATCGCTTTTCAAAATCAGATGAATAATAGAAGATCAGAAAGACTCCGTGGCAACGTCCAATCAAAGCTGAAATTCTACAGTTCTAAGAAATCCAAGGGCAGCGAGGGAGCTGAAGCTAACGATAGCAACATGGCTGGGGCTGGAGGCTCGGGAGACAAAGGAGGAGACCCTGGCAATGATCCTGTCCTCAAGGCTATTCAGAACTTGGAGACTAGCTTCTCCAAAAAACTGGACTCTGTTATGACGGCTATTGAGGGACTCAGAAAGGACATTGGAGAATGCGGCCAGCGCATTGAAGCCGCGGAGACCCGTATTTCCAACAACGAGGATGCGGTGGTTACACTGCAGGCCAGGGTACAGAGCCTTGAGAAGAAATGCAAGAACATGGAGCTGGTTCTCAATTCCATGGAACAGAGATCGAGAAGGTCCAACCTGAGACTAGTTAATTTAGTAGAAAAGGCCGAGGGCGATAATCCATGTGCTTTCCTTGAAAACTGGATTGCCCAAACACTGGGCTTAACTACTGCAGTGGAAGTGGCGCATCTTATCGGCAGAGCTGACAGCGCTCGACCAGGCCGCCCAAGGACCCTGATCATGAAGTTCCTGGACAACAGAGACAAGGTGAAGGTGATGAAAGCAGCCAGAGCCAAGGACCAGCTACTGTATGAAGACACCCCGGTAAAACTGTTCCCGGACCTGCCATCTGAAGTGCGAAAGAAGCAGAAGGAATTCGACTCGGTACGCAAGAAGCTACGTGAGATTCCAGGGATCCGTCAAGGTATGCTGTTTCCAGCAAAGTTGCTTGTGACCTACAAGAACAAGACTGAAGCCTTTGAACGACCAGAAGATGTGAAGGACTTCATCGGCAGAATTACAACGAGAGCTGGAGCTCTCCTGGAATCGGTGGAGGAATCGACGGAGCCGGTGGTGGAATGAGGCCCAGACGGTATTCTGGTTTGCTAGCTCGAGGAAGCTAACTCAGGGTAGAACAGTTTATTTTGTATCATTTTCTTATTTATACTTTCTTACAGTACGCAATACCCTGACTATCTGATTCAATTTCTTTAAACCAGAGTCGTGTTGGGCACATGATTTTATTTTATGATATACTTCTTAATCTTGTTAAATCGTATGGTTTCGTCTTGCTTTACAATAAGGCTAGCAGGCTGGCTTGAAAAGGCTGGCTAGCTAACAAAGTACGGACCCCTTTTGTTTTCCTTTTTGTTTTCTTTTTTCTATCATTTTCTTTATATATTCTATACTCTTTTTTTCATTGTTCTCAATTGTTCCTCTATTCTGTATTTCATGCTTTAGTTAATGTCGTGCTAGGCACGCGTTTCTTTTTTTATTTTCTATTTGTGGAACATGTAAAGGCTAGAGCTTAGCTGGCTAGCTTGAAGAAGCTAACTCAGGGTGTAATATACTTTCTTCTTTATTTTTATAGTTTTTCTTTTTTAAATACCACCCTGCGGCTTATTTGTCAAGGGATTTTCTTCACGTGCTTATTGGTGTGCTAGGCACGCGATCTTATTTTATATTTTTCTGATATGATACTATTGAAGCACCGTGAATATAGGTCCTATCGTGTTTTGTAGCATGCTAGCTAGCTGGCTCGTGACAACAAAGAGTACAATTGGTTTATTGTCTTTACTTATCTTAAACTTAACATTCTATGACCGTATGGTGGCTTTATGCTTGGGTAACAGATGTGCGAGCCACGCGTTTTTTTTTTTCTTTCTTTCTTGTAATTGAATAGATTTTATAAGGGACGTGTATTAATGCACCTTATGGCTTGTAGGCCTTACTTTAAATGGACCTAATGTTTCGGTAGATAACGGTTAGCTAAAGGCTAAGCTAACTATGGATAGTTCCCCATCTCCATTGTTTACAGACGTATAGTTTCATTTGAGGTTCATTCTCTGCTGTGTCGGGATTCGCTATACAGTTGCGTCACGGTGCGCCCGTGTTTAGGAGCAATTCAACTTAATTTGGCTACGTTTATTGGGAAGTTTAATGTTTCACCGTGTTCACGTAGGAACTACGGTTCCCATCATGCATCTAACATCCACTTGTCTTTGTTTGCTTCCGGTTCGTGACGCGGGGTTGGGGTTAAACTCACTGTCGGTCGGGCGCTGCCGTGGGCACGCCTTAGTACTGCATCCAAATGCATTTGTCTTTGTTTTGGTCCGTTTTTCTCCCCCCTCTTTTCTCCCCTCCCGCGCTCGGCCGTTCGGGCCGGGCTCGGGGGGGGGGGGGGGGGGGGGGGGGGGTGATGACGGCAGATAAGTGGCGCGGCTCTATTAACTCACACAGCAGAGAAACCAATGGAGGGTGGGGAAATATGTCAACAAGGCTAATGGAAATATTCAGGATGTCTCTCATTGCTGGGTGTGCGTGTGCGGATGCATGTGCATGCGTGTGTTCGTACGCGCGCACTCAAAAGCACATCCAAAATTCCAAAAATTATATTAATAAAAAAAAAAAAAAAAATTAAAAAATTAAAAAATTAAAAATTAAAAAAAAAAAAAAAAAAAAAAATCTTGGTCTACTTTGTATAAATAGGTCTGTTTTGTCTTTTTTATTTTTTTCTCATGCCTGTGGGGGGGAGGGGGTATTATGTTCGGTTAGTGATGTTTGACCCTTCCTCACTTTGTGTGGAGTGGTCGGTAGCCCTTTTGAGGTGGGAAGCAGGGAGGGGGGGGCAGCCTTTTGCCTTTTGCATGGGCTTAGGGGATATTGTGGGATTTTTCAGACTTTTTGACATAGTCTTTTTTTGTATGTTTTTGTATTTGTCATTTGATAGCACTGCTCTGAACCCTGACATGGAAAGGTTAACTAAGACCTGTGATTATGGCTAGGGAGGTGGAAGTTAAATTTACTTCATGGAACTGTAGAGGTTTACAGAAATTAAAAAAGATCAAACAGGTAATGGGGAGGTTAAGAGGACTTCAATCCAAGATAATCTTTCTGCAAGAAACCCATTTGGCACCAAATGAAGACATCAGGGTTAGGAAGAGATGGAGGGGGGAGGTGTTTTCAGCTCCATTCACTTCCCAGGCCAGGGGTGTGATGACTCTAATTCATAAATCCATTCCATTTAACATTACTAAAGTGACAGCTGATAAACTGGGACGCTACTTGATAATACAAGGCAATCTTTTTGCAGAAAGTCTTATTCTGGTGAATATTTATGCTCCTAATATGGACGACCCAAATTTCTTTAACAATTTATTTCTATTATTGGCATCGCTAAAAGGTCAGTACCTGATAGCTGGGGATTGGAATGTGACTCTGGACCCTATCATGGATAGATCCACCCATTCTGATAAAACCCACTCGAAAAGTAGGGAGGTTATACAACAGTTTGCTAAAGATCTAAACCTTAGAGACGTTTGGAGAGATAGAAATCCCGATGTCGCTATGTACTCATGTTATTCCAGCACGTACAAGACGTACAGTCGGATAGATCTATTTATGATCTCTGTAGGCATCCTGGATAGGGTCAAAAAGTGTGTGTATGATAGTATTCTGATCTCAGATCACGCACCTAACAGTTTAACTTATGTAGATCCGGGTCGTTTAAAGGATCCCCCCAAATGGAGGTTTGAACAGAGATGGCTCCAGGACCCTGACCTAATGACTTATATTGGAGGACAAATTGACTTATATTTTGCTACTAATACTGATGAAACAACTGCAACCGTGAGATGGGAAGCTTTTAAGGCTTTTATTAGAGGACAGATCATAAATTTCACAAGTTCAAAATCCAAAAAAATTAAACAAAAGGTTTTATTGTTAGAATCCAAAATTAAGAACTTGGAGGCCTCTTACTTCATGAAGCCCTGCCCTAAACTTCATCAGGAAATACTACTCTTACGCGCACAATACAACGAAATTTCGGCCTCCAAAGCAGCGGCTAATCTACTAAAACTAAAACAAACCATCTTCGATCAGGGCGAGAAGCCCAGCAGGGTTTTGGCTTGGCGCATCAAACAGCTCCAAACCGAGAGATCGATTTCTGTCTTAAAAAATGACAGGGGGGAAGATATATCGGATCCAATTGAAATAAACGAGGCATTCAGAGAATATTATAGCAGATTATACAGTTCTGAGACAACTCAAGAACAGGTGGACCAAAGCACCTTTTTGGATAACATTAATATTCCCCAACTTCGGGAACAGGATGGTGAAAAGTTAGGGGCATCCTTGGATGAGGGTGAGATCTCCGAGGCAATAAGTAGCATGACATCTGGTAAAGCCGCTGGACCTGACGGTCTGCCCATAGACATTTATAAAAAAATTTGCAAGTAAACTAACAAAACCCCTACTTGACATGTTCTCGGAATCATTTGAGGATGGAGTATTACCTCCCTCCTTGAGAGGAGCTCTCATTACGCTTCTTCCAAAACCGGGTAAACCAAACAATAGATGTGAAAATTTACGACCAATTAGCCTGTTAAATTCGGATCTGAAAATACTATGTAAAATATTAGCTAAAAGACTGGAAGGTGTTTTGTCTGTAATTATAGAAGATGACCAGAATGGTTTCATGGTAGATCGTCAGGGTTTTCACAATGTAAGGAGGGTACTAAATATATTACACATCCAGAGGGGGGCGCCAGATACAGCCCTTTTGTCGCTTGATGGCGAAAAAGCCTTTGACAAGAGTAGAATGGCCGTTTCTGTTTGAAATGCTCATACGGTTCGGTCTGGGGGAGAATTTTTGTAAATGGGTAAAACTGTTATATAACGATCCATATGCAGAAATACTTACTAACAATATCATATCTAAACCGATAAGGATCAACAGAGGCTGTAGACAAGGTTGCCCACTTTCACCATTATTGTTTCTGATTGCATTTGAACCGTTTGCTATTGCTGTGAGAGAGCATACGCAGATTTTGGGCATAAATGTGGAGAGACTAGATCATCGTATAGCCTTGTATGCGGATGATGTAATCCTCTTCTTAAAAAATCTGCAAACGTCTATCCCGGCCCTTTTGGATCTCATTAAAACCTATGGTCATATATCAGGTTACAAAGTAAACAACTCAAAATCATCCATTATGCTCTTAAACTCGGACGAAAGATCTAACCCACCAGATTATGTCTGTCATTTCAAACCAGTAGACTCATTCACCTACCTAGGCATCCAAATTGTTCCAAAATTAGAAGAGGTCTCGAACTGCAATTATAATCCAATATTATCAACAATTGAGAACTCTATCAACAGATGGTCGAGTCTTTCAATTTCTTTAGCTGGCAGGATTAATATACTAAAAATGAACGTGCTTCCCAAGTTGCTGTACTTATTCCAAAACATACCCTTACCACCTCCATCAAACTTCTTCTCTAGAACCAAGAAAATGTTTACCAATTTTATATGGAATAATAGACGTCCCAGACTCCGACTGACATTACTGTATCTACCTTATGATAGGGGAGGGTTACAGTGCCCTAACTTAATGTGGTATCTTTGGGCAGCTCAATTGAGAGCATTAATGTTCTACTTCACAACAGAGAATGCACCGGCATGGAGGGACTTAGAATCTAGCTCCTTACGACTCCCATTCCCCTCTTATATATACTCTGATTCTCAAAAAAATCTCATAAAGAAAACATCTAACCCTATAGTTAAATATATGATTAAAATTTGGAGGGATATTAACAAGCACTTGAATGTAACCTCTCCCATTTCCTGGTTCACTCCGATTTGGGGTAACCAGCAGTTTGTACCGGGTAGAGCAGATGGGGGATTCAAAATGTGGGCCGATAAAGGTATACGCCAATTGAAGGATGTATTTGGAAGCTTAAAGGGTACCATGTTATCGTTTGAAGAGCTTGTTACTAAGTATAACATCCCTCGTAAACACCGTTTCAAATACTTTCAAGTAAGGAGCTATATTCGAGCCAACCAAAACCAATCTTTAAGTGCTCCCTCTGTGTCGGTGTTGGAGAGGGCTCTGGTTAAAGACCCCTTTAAAAAGGGAATTATATCAGAATTTTATAATCTCATGGTGTCTTTCTCGCTGGAGACCTCTGAATCTAAGCTTGAAGCCTGGAAGACAGATTTACAGGTAGATCTGACAGAGGAACAGTGGAGTACAGCTTGTATAGAAGCTCAGTCTCAAACAGGGAACACACGATTAAAACTTCTACAATATAATTGGCTTATGAGAGTGTATATCACACCAGAGAAACTGAATAAATTTGATAGTAATATTCCCGATGTGTGCACCAGATGTGGTGAAGACAAGGGCACACTGTTCCACTGTCTTTGGTCGTGTCCAAAATTGATGGAGTTTTGGAAGGAGGTCGGGCAGGAAATTCAAAAAATTCTATCTGTTAAAATAGTACCAGAACCGACATTCTTTCTGCTTGGTCTATATCCAGAGGGACACAAATTGAAAACCTGTGAAATCAAGTTTATTGACATCTGTATCTTACAAGCTAAAAGAATAATTGCATTATCTTGGAAGAGTCTGGGCAAACCGAGTATTTCTCAATGGTTCAGAGAACTGTGTTCATGTCTACCTCTGGAAAAGATTACATATATTTTGAAGGACAAACAAGAGGTATTTCAGAAGATATGGGGTTGTTTCATTCAATATATGAAAGACTGTAACTTGGAACACTTAATGTCAGAACAGGGGGGGGGAGTAGTGCTGTTGTTGTTGTTGTTTTTCTTTTCTATGGTTTTGTTTTTTTGTCATGTTTTTTTTTTCTCTCGCTTTTGCTTTTGCATTTTGTATGTTTAAAAAAAAAAAGTGTAACAATTGTAACAATTGAATTTCCTGTGAAAAAAAGAAAATTTTAATAAATATATTGTTAAAAAAAAGATAGGACAGTTAGCACCCAGAAGATTAATGATTAACTCAGCTTTATCAGCCACACCCAGAAGGATTGCAGCTATACCTAGCCCTAGAATGTCTGCGATCGCCGATATTGCATACATTTCCTGTATTCCAAATATACAGCCATAGATCGGTCCTATCCCCACCCAGTTAGCAGACTAATCTTGTCTGCCTTTAAATGTGTCACGCTGCGTGTGTACTCAGCCAATAATTATAATATTCATAGTTTCATATCCATTTGATATGGATGTAAGACAGCAGGGACGGCATAGCTCAGGGGTAGAGAAACCGACGTTAGAACACGAAGGGTTCCCGAAGGGTTCCCAGTTTGAATCTGGGCTCCCCCTGAGTTAATGTCGAAGAGTCCTTGAGCAAGACTCTGAACCCCTTGTTGCTCCCGGTGAGTAGGTTGGTGCCTCTGCCATCGGTGGGTGAATGTAATGCACAATCTATGTAATAAAAGTGCTATATAAATGCACTATTTACAGCAGTAAAATATTTCCCCTTTTCCACAAGCTTCACACGGATGACATTCTCTCCACGGCCGGGCGACGGACCCGAAAAGACTGGACTAAATGTATAAAAACTTCCTTTGGGAACAGTGAACAGTCTATGTTTGGGAAGCACAAACATACAGTATGCAATTGACTGGTGCGTTGCGATTGTGCCTATACATTTGTGCTTCCCAAAGGACGTTTTCATATGTTCAGTCCTGCACTCATTTCTGGCATGGAAAAGTGGAGATATTTTACTAAACACACGTTTTCAGCCAGAACTTTCAATTCAAATGGATATGAAATTAGAGGACAATATCTGACACCAAGTCTTACTATAACTATTGGGTGAGATCAGTCAAGCGGTGTACCGAGAGGGGATATGACCAACATGGCTGTGTATTTGGAACACATGAAATGTATGTAATATCACAGACATTATAGGGCTAGAGCTATACCTAGAGAATAAACCATTCACTGCTGCCTTAGTATAATCTGCAGCAAAAACACAGTTAACTTCCAGTATCTAAACAACCAAATTTGACCAATGTACAATTATAACCAAGTAAGAGTCAACACTGGGTAATATTAAAATTCACAGTCAGTGCCATAAATACAGTATAATTTATGCAGATATGCTGAGTAAGGTTTTTTATATGCCACAAATTGTGTTCCCCACTGCCACTTCCCAAGTGCCCACTTCTGGGTGCCCACTCTTCCACGTCGGTGCCCAGTTTTCCCTAGTACCCAGAATGTTTTGGTGCCCACCTTTCCTGTTACCAACATAATTATGCAGTAAAGTAAATAAAACATTGTGTCTGAAGCCCCCCCCCCCCCCCCCCCCGCCCACATATAGACCTATGTGTTGTTATTCGTGTACTGCCTCATGCTCACGTGTGCGCGCGTGCCACACACGGGATGTTGTAACATTGCAACACATCAATCACAAACCAAGGTTTCCGTCATATAGTGAAACAGCTGTGTACATGATGTAGGAACTGTACATTAGTAAGTACTTCTCAGTGTTGATATCCAGTTATTGTCTGAGAGTGTACAAACATAAACATGTGTACACTCTCACACTCAAGGGTTAAATTACATTGTAAGTACTGTGTAGTAGATCGATGCTCTGTGTTGCTCACCTCCATTCTGCAGAACGACCTCCTCGGCTCTCCTGTTTATCCAACATTCCAAACTGCGAGGAAAACAGAGGCATTCAAGCAAGGACAATTTTCAAAGCTGTCTCACTACGACTGCCTTTCCTACTACGACACAAAGAGGGACCGTCCAGGTACACAAGGTGTTGTTGTTGCGTTTCTTTGCACAGCAGCACACTGACTGGCTAACAACAACACATGCAGGCTAACAGCTAGCTGGTCTCGTTGTAGTAACACACTTATAAATAGGATACACATACAACACAAGATTAGATGTGGTGTTGTTGGCGCTGATAGGTGCCATGCCATCCAGGCCCCTCTCACAAAAACACCATAGACAGATAAAACCTTACCTCCTCGGCCGCTTGTCTTCTTCTGCCCATATATCCGCCCGCACGACAGTAATATTCCAGAATGTATTTGTAAGATTTGTATTTATTTTGTTACAAGAGACTTGATTTCGTTTTTGTTTATCTCCTCCCCAGTGAGACACGAGCCAGTTTCATTTTCCTAACTGATATCAGTATGTTTGTCACGCGGGACTGACAGGTACATGGTCCAATCAGAGGATGGGGAGTCTATAGATACAGAAGGCGACAGCCAAACATACACCCGTGGAGGAGGGATCTAAGACTACTAACAGTCAGGCTTGATTTGGGTTCCCGCATCACGCCCTGATGAGTCTCTCTCTCCATGTATGTACTACTAATCCAGAATAAGGTCACAACATAATAACATAACAGTAACAGTTACAGTATTCGTTCATATTCCACATTGTCATATTTGTGTGTTGCATTATTTTATTTAGAAGTTAGAATGCCACTTCAGCAGTAATACCACTCAAAAACATCATCACACAATTTAAATCCTCTTAGATATGATGAAATGTTGCGTTCTACCGCCGAGTTGCCGACCCACGTAGGCCTATATGGTATATCTTGCAGACTTGCAGGGATCAAGGCAAGGAGAAGGCAAGGGTGGACTGCATTTGAGCTTTCATGGGTTGAAGAAGGTTGATGCCAGCCAGCTATGGTAATTTGCTGCCACCTCGTGGTTATTTGAAGTAGTGCTACTGCATTACTCAATATTAGCCTGATTATTAAGTAGGGAAGTAGTCTACTTACAGTGGAGTGGGCAGGATCTATGGTCTGGAGCCAGGCTACAATAATACTATAGGCCTATATGTTTATCTTTATAATTGTAATTTTTTTTACATTAAAACATAGACAGATTCACAGATCACTAGAAAAAATATACACAATTTTGTCCACAGTAAATCAATATTAGCCTACACTGTAAGTGTAAAGCCCTCTTGGTAAAGCCCTTGCCAAAACATCATACTGATGAGCAAGGCAGGAATTTCAGGGAGGCCATGAAGGCCATGGCCGTCGTTGCCCCTCAGTTTGGCCTTGTGCCCCTCAAAAATATTTCATGCTTTGAGGCCACAGTGGCCTCAATGCCCCAGCTGACTGTACCACGTTCTCCATCCAGTGACTTTGATTGGTGCAGGGCTGAGCATGGATTGGATTGTAAATACCATAATTTATTCATTTGATGGCAGCCTACATCAAATTTCCTTAACCCTTAAATTATATTAATTATTTCAATGAACAACTTTTTTTTCCATGGCCTTCCTGCCCTGGCATTTAGCTTTTGTGCCCTCAAAAAATTTACAACAACAAAGGCCAAGTGGCCTTGCCCCTAAAATGATGAAATTCCAGGCCTGCTGATGAGACAAAAGAGCTGAGTCCAGAAGCTGACTTCAACAATAGTAAGATATAATTCTCAGCAGATCGAGCCAATCTCCCCTTCTGTCGATCTAGTATGTTGTAGTGAATATTCATATCCTATTGTATGCCTCTGAGTGACAGCTGGCCTTTTGTTCACAGTGTCACATTAGTTATACTGTTAACACCACCAAGGGCCTTGTGTGTGTGTGTGCGTGTGTGTGTGTGTGTGTGTGTGTGTGTGTGTGTGTGTGTGTGTGTGTGTGCGCGTGTGTGTGTGCGTGTGTGTGTGTGTGTGTGCGTGTGTGTGTGTGTGTGTGTGTGCGCGCTCGTGTGTGCGCGCGCGCGTGCGTGCGTGCGTGCGTGTGTGTGTGTGCGTGCGTGCGTGCGTGCGTGCATGCGTGTGAGAGAGAGAGGGAGCGCATGTGTGTGTGTGAATACAACTCTTTGTTGAATTGAGTTGTGATTTGATGATTTTATTTACCAAGCTCCCCCAGGAATAAGTGAATTAAGAGGGACTGTTTGACAGGGTAAGATGTTTTGTTCACACAACACAAGAGCATGATATCCAACTGCTCAGAGACCACACAGAGACCTAAAGACAAAAACCTACACACGCACAGTCGCACACGCACACACAATTCAATTTCAATTCAAAGGGCTTTATTGGCATGAGAAAACATACGTTTACATTGCCAAATGCCAAAGCAGAAGTGTACATAATACAATACAATACAATCAGAACAAAATATGTAGGTGAAAACAATCACTGTTACCTGCTGCAGGCAGAGCAGGGATATATACAATGGTTTTTAAGGTGGTTGGGTTCCATACACACACGCACGTGCACGCGCACACGCACGCACTCACACTCACACACTGTGGGCTGTGGGGGTTGAGGGCAGATTTGCATTGACTATTTTGAAAGTCAGACCTCTACGTGGAATTTTGCGAGTGCAGAAAATTATGTTATGGTCACTTATGTTGTATTCGATGACACCACTGTTTTTGATCCAGGATCTGTTAGGCCTTATTTATGTTATTAGGCCTTATAACCCAAACGTGATCTCGTAGTCATGGTAAACAGAGTTACAGTGACCTGTAAGTCCAGACAGTGATACAGTAAGCATGAAAACAGTGTCGCACACTCGCACAGTTCATGTGGTAGGCCTTCCGGGTGAAGGTGGCATGCAGGTGGCATGGCACAATATATATTTATCGATCAAACGCTATGATATTAACTACAAACAAAATAATCTATCACAGACTGTCATTGGCCAATCGGTGTCTGGTGGAAAATTCACTTGCCACTCACCTCACACTGTCGCGACAACCACACTGGTTATCATGAGACTGACACAATCAGGCAGGCTAATGTTTAACGGCGACGCCACGCCGCTATCTGGAATACAAGGTGTTTTGGGAGTTATTTAAAGCAGTCTACAGCATTAAAGCACAACATAAAAAATATTGAACAGTAGAATTCTGTTGTCGCACATGTGCTGTCGAGCCCTGGACACACTATGTCCATATATGGGCATTACCAAATATGGGCTTAATATTGTTGTTATTGATGTTGTTGTTTCAAACTGATAAGAGAATAAAATGTCATCAGCTGCTAATTTTAAACTCTGTGGTTTGTGTAATAATGTATTATTATTTACTTATTTTGATGACGTCTCACCACAATGACATCACAACATCATCATCACAACCATGTAAATGTCCTTTAAAATGACTTGTCCTGGGTACAAATGTGATTTACCAAGAAATCAATCTCATTTGTGTTGGTGAGTGAAATGTTTCGATGGATGGCACATCGGAATGAAAGAAAAAATAAATGCTTCCATGGTGCTGTGGTAGTTGGACACAAGGTCTACTGCTTTGGAGGAAACGTTTGGTTCCACCAAGGAGACTGTAATGAGTATGATCATACTGAAGTGCATGTCTTCAACACAGTGTCTCTGTGCTGGATGATGGTACCCCCTGTGACGCCAGGAAGCTTCCCTCCATGAACCATTGCCAATCAGCTATGCTGATCGAACATACCATCTACATTTGTGGGGGAGAATATACTTCTGGAGCGGAATACTTCAGCATTGTTTATGCATTTGATGTCGACACCCACATATGGTTTAAGCCCAGGGTTTTTCCAAAGCTGCCGTACTACCACAACCACTCAACCTGTGTCTTGGGGAAGGCCATATATATCCACGGAGGATGCAGCACAATAAGTGGGATATACCCTAATGACATCTACAGGTTGGACACCACCACAATGGTTTGGGCTTTAATTAAAACCAGAGGCCCTCCACTACCTGATTCCTCAGGTCACTCTGCCACCGTTATCGGGACAAAGATGTTTGTATTTGGGGGAAGGCGTTTTACCCAAAGTCTTGTTATTCGTGTGTTTGACATAGAGGCCAACTGCTGGCTGAGCACTCCTTCTGCACAGCTTCTTCCAGAAGGACGCAGCAATCATTCAGCCTTTGCCTCCAACGGAGAGCTGTACATATTTGGTGGCCAATCCTGGTGCAACTTCAATGATCTGTGGAAATTCAACCCAGAAACCTTTTCCTGGAAGAAGGTTGAGCCCAAAGGAAACAGACCGTGTTCAATGCATAGTATGTGCTGTTGCGTGGTGGGAGATCGTATCATGTTCTTTGGAGGATACAAAATACACCATAATCTCTTCACTATGCATGAACCTTATAAACATGTAAAGTGTGTACACAGTGATCAACTGTTCATGTTAGATTTGAGGCCTAATCTAAAGACATTATGCAAGCTAGCAGTTATTCAGTACAACCTGGAGCAGTCAGAACTCACACACAACATCAAGTGGGAACTGAAAAAAATATGTTTTAATGTAAACTGATGGACATACATGCACACAAAACCAGATGTAGGAGCGGTTAGCACCACTCAAAAACTGAAAACACTGAAATTAAACGATGTACAGATTAGTTGTGGATAACACAATTATCTGATGCTTCTATCACTGCCTATAGGAAAGACCGATATGGACCATATGGCAGCAGCAGCACCCATCGATTTTGGGCACACAGTGTACCGGTAAGTGGACCCCACAAAACAGAAAAGTGATGACTTTCACTATTATCACTAAACCATAGTTTTGTGCGGCTGTTTTTAGCCCAAGGAATGTTTTTCATGCTACACAAATGCTTGCAATGGATTCAGAATCATGAAAAAATACTAGTTAGACCCACTCACATGCTACTTAAAGAAGACTTTCTGGGGGGTATTATTTTCTGTATTGTAAGTGAATGCGTAGGTGCAAGAAATCATTAAAAATGAACCCCATGGAACGTTAGTTGACCACGGGACTCAAGAGTGTTTTTGCAGGTCGTTCAGTCCGAGTGTATCAAAAAGGCAACTGGGTTAAGGCAGCGGAAGCTTGTGATTGGCTGCGCGGAGGTGATGAAAGTCTGGGGGACGAAGACACCTAAAACTAACCTTGACTTAAACTTAAAAGGGATATTTCACTTTCAAAAAAACTTTTGGTAATTTTATCATCTAATCAGGCTTTTATGAATACCCTGAACAGTTTTTAATTAGCTTGATTGAATATTTAGATATTTATGTAAATGTTACCAGGCTCTACCTCTCCCCACACACACCCATTGTAACTTCAAACTTCATTTTAACCATGATAGATTCATTAAAAACACCCATTATTTTTTCTGGTGACTCATACTACCCTCCTAATACGTGAGCAGGCCGTGTTTTTTCGATAACTTTTTTCATTTATTTTTAATAATATTTTTTAACCCTAACCCTAACCCATTTTCCCAAATAATTATTAAAAATAAATGAAAAAGGTTATCGAAAAAACACGGCCTGCTCACGTATAAGGAGGGTAGTATGAGTCAACCGAAAAAATAATGGGTGTTTTTAATGAATCTATCATGGTTAAAATGGAGTTTGAAGTTTCAATGGGTGTGTATGTGGAGAGAGGCCCTTCCACTGCTCCCTGTTGAAAGTGGAATATCCCTTTAACCCTAACCTCAGTAAAACTAACGCTGGTGAATGCTAACCTGGTGAAATGCAAACCTGTGCCGACGCTGGTGATGAATGCTAACCTGGTGGATGTTAAACTGGTCGCAGTTGGACCAACGGTGCTTAACTCAGTTGCTTTTTTGATACACTCGTCCTGAAAGACCTGCAAAAAATACTCTCCCAGTTGACCACGGCAACAAGAAATCATAACTAGACACCATAAGGGTCCTAAAAAATCACATCCATGTGAACTGAGCGGTGGTCGTGGAGGCTGCGCAACAGCACTACTGGGTGGGTGGGGTTAGTGTGTGTGTGTGTGTGTGTGTGTGTGTGTGTGTGTGTGTGTGTGTGTGTGTGTGTGTGTGTGTGTGTGTGTGTGTGTGTGTGTGTGTGTGTGTGTGTGTGTGTGCGTGCGTGCGTGCGTGCGTGCGTGCGTGCGTGCGTGCGTGCGTGCGTGCGTGCGTGCGTGCGTGCGTGTGTGCATGTGTGCATGCTGTGGAGGTGGTGTGTCTGTGTGTGTGTCTGTGAGTGAGTGAGTGTGTGTGTGTGTGTGTGTGTGTGTGTGTGTGTGTGTGTGTGTGTGTGTGTGTGTGTGTGTGTGTGTGTGTGTGTGTGTGTGTGTGTGTGTGTGTGTGTGTGTGCGTGCGTGCGTGCGTGCGTGCAAGCATGTGTACGTGCGTGTGCTTGTGCAGGTGTGTGTGTGTGTATTGCAGTTGATGCTCAGGCTAGACTCTACAGGCTAGACTCAACAGCACCCTCTTTGGTGGAACTCAGGCTACAGACCCACACGGAGACACGGAGACACAGACGGATACACACACGGCCATGCTAAGGAGCGGTCTAACCACCGCTCAAAAAACAGGTTTCGAAAAAATGTTGTTCGGGTGTTGGTGGAGCCTCTCTCCTGCCTTACTAACAAACAAAAGGAATTTTGCTGGATCCAAACAATACTTTTATGGGTTTTATTAAAGCAACATAAATAACTTATTAAAGGGTGCTCAAACTTATATGGCTGTGTTCTCAGCAGGTGAACATGTAGTGCTTTTGAGGTAACCAGGTCCGCCTCTATACCCGTCACTCAATCATCCACATACACAACAGTGGTAGTGCATTCATTGACCAGATACATAATCAACGTAAACAGTAAACCAATGGCTCCTACACAAAATATTCAATTCAATGTGTGTTTAATGGAATGAAAAACTGCCTGCCATCTGTTCACTTATCCTTTCATCCTTTCTCTTTCTCTACTGCAGTCCTCTCCATCCCTCTTTTGATTCCATGCCCTCTTTCTCTCCAACTCTTTCTCTAATTGGCTTTTTTCTTATCACTTAATAACTTCTGACAGTCTACCACTACCTACGTTGTGTGTGTGTGTGTGTGTGTGTGTGTGTGTGTGTGTGTGTGTGTGTGTGTGTGTGTGCGTGCGTGCGTGCGTGCGTGCGTGCGTGCGTGCGTGCGTGCGTGCGTGCGTGCGTGCGTGCGTGCGTGCGTGCGTGCGTGTGTGTGATCCAGTTATTATAATGATCTGGGTAATTTAATCTACTCTGATAAGGATTAGGCTTCATTGGAGCATAATCTGATAGAAAAGGTACAGTGAGGCGTGCTGGTTGATAAACACCAAATAGCCACTGACATGTTGTAACACATTATAAGGTTTCTTCTAACCTTGTAACCCTACCCTGTTTCTGTGATAACATGGCGAGATATAAAGGAGATCTATAGCCATAATCTCCTAAAATATTAAACATAATTTCAAATACCCTGCGCTGAAATGTTGCATACATTTGTTTTCTTCTCAAAAATAACAGAACAACAACCTTGTAGATTCGCTATTTTCTTTATAATTTGTTGTACGTTGACATATATTATATATATATATCTATCTATAAATGCGACAAATCTCTGTCTGTTTGTTTGTTTGTAATCCACGTATCTCGAGAACCGTTCATCCCACCGGCTTCAGATTCGGCACGCGCGTTCCCCGCCGCCGCGCGGAGTGCAGTGCAGGGCCTCGACCCGACCCGACTCGCGGTTTTCCGAAACCGGCGCAAAACGTTCGGAATCTCCTTATGCAGAGCTGATTGTTGACATCAGGCTGTTCCGGAGGAAATCGGCGCAAGCGCTGACTCATTGTGACATCACTTCATAAAAGGCTGTGACATCACGTACGCCACATGAGTCAACAAAAAATCTCTGTGAATGTGTATGTATGTATGTGAATCTCGAGAACCGTTCTTCCCACCGGCACACGCTTTCTCCAGATATAGGCATAAAATGAATCCCCGAATGCGGAGCTGATGTCTGACATCAGAGTTTTCCGCAACCGGTACTGTGTGTGCAGAGATCTCCATATATGGGCATAAGGGGACAAAGGCAAACAGATGGTCAAAACGGGTCCTATGACAACAGGTATATTGGGGTTTGCATTAAAGGGTGGGGACAAAGGCTAACAGATGGTCAAAACGGGTCCTATGACAACAGGTATATTGGGGTTTGCATTAAAGGATGGGGCATTCATGGGGTCCGCTCCAAAAAAGAAAATAAAAGAGACAAAAACAAACATAAGACAAGCGACAAAGCGTGGGACTGGGAGGATGACTTGAATGATGCAGATTTAAGCAGGCTGTGTATTCTGCTTAAAGAAGAAACAAACAAAAAGCAACAGAGATCTCATATATGGGCATAAAATGGACGCAGATAAACAGATATCTCCATATACGGGCATAAAGGGACACAGACGGACAGATACAGAGATCTCCATATATGGGCATAAAATGGACACAAATAGACAGACAGATACAGATATCTCCATATATGGGCATAAATGGACACAGGCAAACAGATGGTCAAAACGGGTTCTATGATAACAGGTATAATGGGGTTTGCATTAAAGGGCGGGGGATTCATTCCCTATTTACATCGTTCCCGAGTTGGCCAGGTCGCCGACTTGGGCCGCCCGAAGGGCGGCCCAGCTTCTAGTATAATTAATGAACAATGATAAAAAAGTTTGTTCCAATAAATGCAGGACATGGGAGTCGTCCCGCCCAGCTGTAGTCAGCTGTCAGTCAGCTCTGTTCTCATTCCTCATTCTCAGCCCAGCCTCCACCTTTGCACGATCAGTCTGGCCAAGATCAAACACTTGACATGTGAATGTATTGTTAAGCTCAAATACTGTGATTTTGACTAAGTTACATGTCAATGTTGCTATTGTTCTGCTATTATCCCTATGCGGGGTAATGCTTAGCGTTCCCTGACTTTGCTTAGCATGCTCAACATCTCCAAACACGGAGGCCATTAATGCCAAGATTAACTGTATTCCATTTATGCAATAAATGGTTAAATCTACTTAGATGTGAATGTTCCTGACTAAATAATTGTGAACTGTGTTGAAGATCCTACTTGTGACCCATGTCAAATTATGATATACGAGTGCCTCCTTCACAAGGCACTTTATACTATCTCTTTAGTAATGAGCAGCTTAGATTTATTTATATTCATTGTGTTATTGTCAGACAATGATTAATACGGTTGACGTGATTGACGTCAACCGTATGTGTGCACATGTACACACATATATGTATGCTTTCTCGTGTGTGTGTGTGTGTGTGCAGCTATTACTCTGCTGCAGGCTTCTGCTGGCTGATTAAATTACCCCACTGTCTGTCGGAGACTGGGGGGTCACAATGGAAGCTAATTCGGTCAGAAGACATGCTGTCATCCAGCCAGTGCTGGCTAGGTAGGGAGGGAAGGGGGGGGTCCAGGATGAAGTCATTCTCTTGGGGAATGTGATTAGACAAGAGTCGTCTTCTGATATACACTTATATAGACCGAGGACCAGCAGCACACACACACACACACACACACACACACACACACACACACACACACACACACACACACACACACACACACACACACACACACACACACACACACACACACACACACACCCTCCAAGATTCACTAGCTGGTACCCCTGGGGCAGTTCCCCAGCATCCTTAATAACCCTTTTACCCTCCTCCTACTTCCCCCATCAGATCTTTCTGACACCAGTAGGAGGAGACATGCAACACGCACTCACTCACGCATACGCACACGCACACACGCACGCACGCACGCACGCACGCACGCACGCACGCACGCACGCACGCACGCACGCACGCACGCACGCACACACACACACACACACACACACACACACACACACACAGACAGACAATGAACCAGTTATTAATTTCCTGTCTATATACCAATTTAAGCAGTAATACATGATGGACATCTAAGTGATTGAAGTAGACAAGATTGGATAATGTGTGTGTGTGTGTGTGTGTGTGTGTGTGTGTGTGTGTGTGTGTGTGTGTGTGTGTGTGTGTGTGTGTGAGTGTGTGTGTGTGTGTGTGTGTGTGTGTGTGTGTGTGTGTGTGTGTGTGTGTGTGTGTGTGTGTGTGTATGTGTGTGTGTGTGTGTGTGTGTGTGTGTGTGTGTGTGTGTGTGTGTGTGTGTGTGTGTGTGTGTGTGTACATGTGTAGACAGAGAGAGAGAAAGAGAAAGAGAGAGATCATTGTTGGTCCGTACCACAACAAAGAGATTACTAATCTGTGTTATGATTTGTCCTCATATAGGATGAGCAGGGATAAAGGTGTGAGTGCGAGTGTAGTGTATGTGTGTGTATTACTTATGACTGTATCTCCATATATGTAGGTCAGTTAGCTCTTCTATAGATCAACTGACTCATTCCCCTGCAGCAGTATTTTGCTACACTGCAGCAAGAGTACAGGGAGTGGGAATGGCTGTTTTAGTAACACACACACACACACACACACACACACACACACACACACACACACACACACACACACACACACACACACACACACACCATTTTTAACCATTTAAGTCCTATATACGTTGTCGTACAAAGATTTACAAGCTAATTTTCCTATAACGAGTTGAATGTGGTTAACAGTGTGTTTGGACTATCATAGCACTTTCATAATCACAACCAGTAGAGAATAATTGAATCCATGAAGTTGGCACCATCAAAGTATCATCAAAGTATAGATAGGAGAGGAGCAGTGGAGGTTACTGTATGTTGGGCTGGTGGTGTAGTTGTTCATTATCACATCATAAAATGTGATGGCTTAAATGCTCTATAGTCTGTAGAGCACTGGCTCTACAAAAGGCTAATGATATTCATACAACACACATTTCCAGACTTTTTAAACACACTATATATTAAAAAAGCACACAACTGGTTCTAGAACTGGATAGAAGAGAGAAGAACATAATAAATTGTTATTTATGTTTTCTCTTAAACCTGTGAGATCCCCTACGATTTCATCTTCTGTCCCGAATGCCGTCACCAGAAGTATGTGGGCATGAGTCATTTAGATTGTGTGAAATTGTATATGGTGTATGTGTGTGTGTGTATGTGTGTGTGTGTGTGTGTGTGTGTGTGTGTGTGTGTGTGTGTGTGTGTGTGTGTGTGTGTGTGTGTGTGTGTGTGTGTGTGTGTGTGTGTGTGTGTGTGTGTGTGTGTGTGTGTGTGTGTGTGTGCGTCCGTGTGCGTGCGTGCGTATTGGAAATAAAAGGATGAATCACTGTATCATCCAGACCACTTGTCCCTAGAGGGTGAACTATGACACCGTACCTTCACATGTCCCCATCAGTCTAGATGGCTTTGTGCTCACCCTCTCCTCTCAAACCTCAAACCCATTTTCTTCCCATGGAAATGAAAAGAATGGAAGGAAAGAAAAAACAATTATTACATTTTTGAATTTGTCATACTCCTCTCCTTTGCCCCCTGGATGCCGTGGTCCCTCTTTGAAAAAATACACAACATTTATTTTATACCATTTCATTTTTAAATTCACTTTTACTTGCGTAATGCATATGTATTATTTGGTATTATTTAGTGCCAGTCTATTTATTTTATCTATATTCATTTACACTTAGTAGATAAAAGAGAAAAGGGACATTCAGATGTATGTATGTTTTTGTACAGCACCTTTTCCTCTGCTGCTCAACAGTCATGTCGTCCTTCATCTCCATTGGCCATGAACACTGTGTATTGTGCTTCCATCCAGTAATTGCCCTTCAGTCATGTTCTCCAGACAGAGAACAGGGGCTGTTGTCAATATCAACTGATCAGTTATCAATGAAAGGGAAGAGAAATAGAAAGTAGAGTGGGG
>NC_137827.1:30765542-30980542 GCF_963921795.1 Nannobrachium achirus | reverse complement strand
GGTGTCTCCCCATCTATCTCTCTCTCGTACAGCCTTGCTCTCTCCGTCCTCTGCCCGGCTCCCTGCATCACTTGGCATTTTTCCCATCTACGTCACTATCTTGTCCTTCACCCCCCCACCTCCCCTGTCTCCGTCACTTGTTCATGCTGAATGTGTTCAGTGTGGGAGCGGGGCTTTGCCTCTGTAGAATCACGTTAAAGCAATTCCCCATGGCAATGGCATGGAATAAGGCAACATTTCAAGCCCTCTGTTTTCTCCACACCTTTCAGACCGACTTGACCATTTTGCTAAGCTGACTGTCTGTTCCTAACTTCAGGAATAGGATCTTGAGTAAAAAGGGTTTCCCTTGTATTGTCTTGTATTTTGTTGAGAATATGAGAAACACCATATCCCACAATCCTTCTCTCCCGAACACCATCTCCCAGCAGCCACAGATGCTGAGAACAGAGAGAGGCTGTTTCCATGGTGCCCAGTTTCCATGGTGTTGCGGTGTGGAGTCTTGTTGCCAGGCTGTTGCTGGGGGTGGGGTGTGTGATTGTAGTTTAATCCAAGATGAGAGAGAATGTGATAATTAGCACACTGCTCAAAACCAGCCTCTTGAACAGGATTTGCACTGTGGAAACACATACGCAGAATGCACTGCAAACACACATGCACACGCACGCAATGCACGCACGCACGCACACACACACGCACAGTCACTCAGTCACACACGTGCACAGTCTGCACACACAAATCTTTCATGTGTGCTTTCTGACTCGGACAGTCAAAATACCCAGGGCTATTAACAAGTATCCAAACTTGGAACAGACAGCATTAAGTGTATTCACAGCTAGAGACATTACTGCATCTAGTGCATAGTGGAGTGAGTAAAAACCTTATGGTCATAACTCACACTATTGAGGGTGTGTGTGTCTGTGTTTGTGTTATGAGAGAGAGAGAGAGAGAGAGAGAGAGAGAGAGAGAGAGAGAGCGAGAGAGAGCGAGAGAGAACGAGACAGACAGAGAGATTCTTTATGAGGACTACTTTGTCATGAGGTTCAGTCTATAGTGTAAGGATTTGGGTTACACTAGGATAGGTTAGGGAGCAAGGTAATTTACTGTAGTTGTTAAGTAAGAATCAGGGATTTGGATAGGAATATAATCAGCTATACTATTGTGTCTGGCACTGCTGCCGTTTATCTGAGGTCAACAATGTTGAACTTCAATTCACTATATAGACAGATGCGACTCATAATGAACAGATGACATGCACACACTCACACAATTGTAATTACTAACCATACAATTTACTGAAAGCATCACTGATTATACTGTCACATTTAATGGAATATTACTGATAAGTTACTTTGGGCCCACATCTCACATGCACACACACACACACTCACACACACACACACACACACACACACACACACACACACACACACACACACACACACACACACACACACACACACACACACACACACACACACACACACACACACGCACACACACGCACATGCTCCTATACATACTGTAACACCCTTTCACCCCCCTCCCCCCTGCATACACAAACACCATACACATTCAACCTCAAATCACCCCGCACATAACAAAAAATCAATAACGATAACACCCCCCTCTACTGACCACCCCATCCTCCACTGGTCCTGTCTGAGAGAGTTACTGCCCCCTCACAGGAGGGGGACCCTGTTCTTCCTGCCTGATTAAGTTCCTCATCACCCCCATCACTCCAGCAACACTTCCAGCCACACCCACGTCCACTCTCCTTGCAGAGGGACATCAATTTCATATTAGGCAGAGGGGAGACTGCAGACGTGGAAGACTGCAAGCCTATATGATTTATACTTGGTTGTGTGTACTGAACATAGCAGATCTATAAGCTCACAACGCATCTCAGCACGACACATGCAATTTTCAGTGTGTGGCACCAGTGTGCAAATAATAGGATAAATCACCATTAAGGGTTTGAGGTAGTAAGTACTGACCATACAGTGATTGCCATGTCCTGGATTAAAATGATATCTGGTTCATCCACTCTTTCTACTCTATTTTCTATCTCTTCCTGTTGTATTATCGTTGTAAGAAGCAATAAGTAAGCCTTGCCGAGCCATATATATTCTGTTTCTGTAGCGTGAGGCAGCTTGGTGTACAAATACATCCCCTGGACATGAAATGAAAATGGAGTGAAAATATTGAGTTATGACAGACCGACCCAGACCCATGCATGTCCTGTATGTGCATGTGTATGTAGTGTAGAATATCTAATAGCATGTCGCAGGGACTTACTGCCAATCCAACCCTTGATGCTGAGTGCCAAGCAGGGAGGCATTGGGTCCCATTGTTATAGTCGTATGACCCCGGCCAGGGATCGAATCCCGACCCCCTGAACTCAGGGTGGACACTCGAAACGCAAGGCCACTGAGCTGGAGAAGAATGAAGAAGCAGCAATACTTTCACAATAATATAACTAAAGAGGTTTCAAAAGGTGGGTCTTGTCTTGGGTTGTCTATATAGCAAGATGGAGGAGCCTGATACTTGATCCCTGGGGAAAGTAAATCTGCACCTGCTTTGGATATTCTGAAAGCTTCTGAAACACTTTTTTTCAGAGCCTCGGGTCAAGTTGTTGGGCTAGAGTACATCAGAGAGGCGAGAGCTACTACTGTAAGCAGAAAAATGAGTCCATTGTAAAGGCAGTCAGCCAGACTGTGGCGATATTAACATTCTGCGTTACTGATGCCTCGTTGCTCTTGTCAGTGTAGCCACTGGTGTTTATTTACTGTGTACAATGGTGTTATTAGTTTGTTACAGCATGTGCCATAACCACTTAAACCCCATTCATTGTTGAGTCCCTCAGGGCCCTCTACTAGTGCTTCTGTTTTAGCTCTAAATATAGTTGCTGAGAATATCTAATCTACAAGCTCTACAAGCGTCGCAATGCATTGTGTATATCTGTGGTTTTCTGTGAACGTTTTCCCCACAATATGGATGCTGGGGATTAAGTGGTTAAATCATGTAAACGTGGTTTTATTCTTATTTATTTTGGTTTGGTTCTTCACTTGTAGTCTTACTGTACATAACTCTCTCTCTGGTAGGCTACATGCATACACATAGGCTGATGCACGAGCGCACACGCACACACGCACGCACGCACGCACGCACGCATGCACGCACGCACGCACACACACACACACACACACACACACACACACACACACACACACACACACACACACACACACATTTAACCCCTGACCTCTCCGTCTGTAGCAGTCTTTCCCCCATCCTTCCTCACTGTTCTCTGGGCTGTCATCCATTAGCCTACGTCTGGTCAGCTGTTTCTTTCATCATTTATTCATCCTTGTCTCTGTCTCTGTCTCTATCCATCCTTTCTCTCCATCCACCTTTGTACCATGTACTTTTGAACTTTTGAACAAAATCAAACAAATACCTCAATATATGGTAATATGGTATTGAATATTTGTGCAAGTATAAAATTGGGTGGTTAAAACTAGGAAAAGACAACACCTTTGCCATATTGCGATATTATTGCTGTATCCCAAAATCCCAGATGATATATTTATAAGTTTGATATCACAATATCCATATAATATGGTTACATTGCCCAGCCCTATTCTCTTTTCCACTCTGACTCTACTTTCTGATTCTCTGATTCTCCCCCCCCCCCCCCCCCCAATCATCCTGTCAGAAGTTGACAACCATGCTGCCAGATGGTCCACTGTGTCTTTGACCTACTCCTCTTCTCTCTTTCTCTCCAAATCACTCATTTTGTGTGTCCTCTGCTTATTATTATTTTTCCTAGACACCTTTTAGGTTTAACCGGGTTCATACCATAAATGCATTGATATGAAAATGCATCAGTCATATGGTATCCATATAGCTATAAGCACCATCGTGTCCCCCAGCAAAGTAGGTGGCTGTGAACACGCAAGCTTATGACCTGTCTACACTTTAATAATCAAGTCCATCTTTTCTAGCTGTCATGTAGACCTGACCTGACCTGACCTGACCTGTATACCGGTACTGTGTCTATCTGAACTACATTAATCACAAATCATTTATTTGTGTTTTTTATATTTCATTTTATTGAATTTTCTACAAGCTCACAATGCATCAAATCGTTTTGCCTATAATGGCATCTCCAAATAGGGCCGCCAGGGTTAAAGCGGTTAAGATAAAATTAGTCACCAGAGTACAATAGAATATTTTTGATGACTCAGTAAATTAATTAATTAATGTGCTGTAACGATAGACTTAAATGGGCACTTACGGGCCCATTATGTGAAAGATTCTGCCTGTGTGTGTGTGTGTGTGTGTGTGTGCGTGCGTGCGTGCGTGCGTGCGTGCGTGCGTGCGTGTGTGTGTGTGTGTGCACACATGCACACATGCACACATGCGTGTTTGAGCAAGACATCAATAAAAGTCATAGGCCTTTTTGAAGTTCATATTGTGCGTACATACAGTATACACACATGTGTCCAGGCAGTGGTCGTATGTTGGGGTCCTGGGGTTTAGTCAGTGTGTGGTGAAGTGTGAGCAGTGTTGTCTGCAGGGTAACGCCTCCATCAAATGGCATGGGCGTCTATGTGATCGCCTGACCAGAAACAAAGCCTTTATCAGTCATGCTTCACACACCACATAACGCTGCCATTCAGGGGTGTGGGCCAAATGCTCAGAGGATGGTGGCATTTGCGTTTTAGAGTATCTAAATATAGACTATAGACTGGCAGGATTTCTATCCTGTTTCCATTGTGATATTTTCTGTGCCTGTTTCTGTACCAGACACACCCGCATGAATCAACTGAGATTGGTAACTTTTTCCAATACTTTTCTTTTTTACACTAGAAGATGTCAAGTCAAGACTGTCAAGTCAAGTCAATGTCATTTATGAAACACTTTTAAAAACAACCAGTTTGACCAAAGTGCTGTACAACAGTGGTTCTCAACCTTTTCAGGCCACAACCCCCAAAATAATCATATTTTAACTGGGGAGCCCCCACCCTGACGAGCACACAATTTCTGCCTCTAAAATTTGGCCAATATTTAATTTGTAATTTTAGAGGTATTAAAAAGTCCTTAATTGTCACTTTAGAAATGTGCAGATACCCTTAAACTTTGTTGGTTTGTTTACCGTTGAGTGAGAAAACAATGTTGCACATTAAGTTAATCATCTGAGGACCCCCCAAAATAATTTGGGGACCCCCCTCTTTCAAGTAAGGGGTCCTTGGCCTGAAAACGTTGAAGACCCCTGGGAGGGAGGGGGCTGGGTAGTGACAGTCTATTCCTTTATTGCTGTGATTGGGTTTCAGGTGCACCAGTTGAAGGATAATCACGGATGATCACTGGTGGTAGTTGCGACCGTACGTCGCATTTACTACCAAAACCTCCACCGGCTGTCTGTGAGTGAGTGAGTCAGTCAGTCCGTCACACTTTTGCCCTGCTCATATCTCCACAACCGTTGCCCCCATCCATGCCAAATTTTGCACACACACTCCTTGACTGCCAAACTACAACCTCCAAGGACCCCCGGAGCCCCAGGGACCCCCAGATGTAAAAAATGACCAAATGTGCAAAAATGACCAAATGACCACCCCAACGGGGCTGCTCACGGGGAATTCCCGGGGACCACCGACTCCTGGTGCTCCAGAACGGATGCAAAAGTGGTGGCGCCCCCAGTGGAGGACCCCATGCCACTGCAGCGCACATAAAATGCCGTAACTCTGGCTAGGAGCGTCCGGGAGAGCCGGGGCCGGTACCTATTAGTCCGCCAAGGCAACGCGGAGACCCCACCCCTCATTTCTCACATGGCCCTATTCTAGCGCCACCTTCAGGCCGATCACGAATATCACTACACAGCATGTCTACACTCATGTCATCAACATGGATCAGGAAGATTTTGGAAAAACAAATTTTTGCCCTATTTGTGGAGATAAGCCACCTACGGTCGCTTATCTCCCGATTAGGGAGTCTTACTGGTATTATATATAAGGTGGTATATTCATATCTTTTCCGAAATGGATCTCTGTTGCCGTATTTCAGGTGGCTGGAGGATGGGATCAGAGCCTGAGGGATTAAAGGTCAGGGCTGAGGATGAGGTGTTGACTGAGGTTTAATGGGGCACAAAGGGATGAGGACAGACTGAGATGTGTGCTCCTAGAGGAGAGAGAGAGACTGGTCTGGGTGTCACAGTGCAGAAAGAAACAAAGAGTATATAGATGAGTGACACATGAGAAGGAGAGAGATGATTGCTAGAGGAATGAAGTAAAAGTCGACATGAATAATTGTGTGTGCGTACGCACGTGCATGCGTGCGTGCATGCGTGCGTGCATGTGTGTGTATGATGCGATACGATGCGATGGGAATCATGGGATACAAAATAATACGATGTGATACTTTACGATACGATGCGATATGATGCGATGTGATACGATATAATACGACGTGATAAGTTACGATACGATACAATACGATACGATATGATGCAACACATAATACACACATTTGACATGAGTGAGGCTAGGAAAACAATGTACAGGTATGCATGTACAGATGAGTGTTTTTTATTTTGGATATTACTGGGACAGTTTTAACAAGAGCTGTGGTCTGTGTGCATTTTTGTGAATGGTGTGTGTGTCTATCTGTCTGTCTGTCTGTCTGTCTGTCTGTCTGTCTGTCTGTCTGTCTGTCTGTCTGTCCTCAGGGCCAGGGTCAAAGTTCAGGCTGTTAAGTGTAAGTAGGGTCAAGGGTGGTATTGTCAGTTAAAACAGGAAGCACTGAAATATAGGCCCAACTGTTGGTGGGCGTAAAGAGTTAGGGTTTAGAAACTGGAAAAAAATAAACAGGAAGGTTATAAGGTCGAGTCAAGGTATTATCATTAGAGCATCACTGTGTGCTGGAACCTGCCAGAGAGATCACACTGGATGGATGCTGTTACATAAAAGGAGATGACACAGATGAGAAGGAGATTGCTATATTTAGAGAGCTGCTGCGGAGGGAGATGGAGGTGCATGTGTGTGAACCAACCTGCATGTACATGTGTTGTTGTGTGTGTGTGTGTTTGTACGTGTGTGCGCGTGCATCCGTGTGAGAGACAGACATTGGGAGTAAGAGAGGTAGTACGAGCAATAGAGTAAGATGAGGGAAAAAGTAGGCTATTTTAATTTCAGTTCATAATGCACTAACGCTAACATACTGTACTTTACTGTGAGTAGTAGTCTTGATGTTGCTGCAGGTGATACATTTGTCTGTCTGTGTGTGTGTGTGTGTGTGTGTGTGTGTGCGTGTGTGTGTGTGTGCGCGTGTGTGTGTGTGTGTGTGTGTGTGTGTGTGTTACTAGAGTATAGGTCCTTGAGAGTATATATTTGGAACAGGCCCTTGGCGCAGTCTTCAGTGTGTGTGTGTGTGTGTGTGTGTGTGTGTGTCCGTGTGCATGTGCATGTGTGTGTGTGTGGTTTCTGCCTGGTTAACTCCATAGCCTAAGGGAAGACTGGTCTCTTTTGTCAGTAGTGTTTGTGTATGCATGTGCATGCAGGGAGTGGAAGAAGAAAGACAGAAATGAATGATGGCGTGAGACAGGTTGTAGATGTGTAGAGAGTCATTGGACCATCTGTTACCAAAAAAAACATTATTCTCCACTCATTCACTTCATTCAGCCTACATCTGGTATCTAATTTAAAGTTGTACCATGTAACTTTTTTTATAAAACAAATCTTAAAATTGTCCTAACTGTTAAATCGCTAAAGTTTTAGAACACCCACTCCGTTATTTTCAGCTTCTGAAGCCTTCTCTTTATATGTTTTCTATGATCCTGGCCGTGGACCGGATTTCGCGCCAAAATGACGTAATCTGCATCATCTGTATACGTTGTGTATACGTTGCCCAATCACATCGCCGATCATGCACACATGGTACACTACCGGCCAATCACAGCGCATCTTGAAGTGGGGTCGCCATATTTGTAGTCGCCCGTGTGTCTCTTTACTTAAAAGGTAATCTCGCCTACCAGGCAGGGTGAAGTAGTCCGTTTCTCCGGAATGCCTGAACGCACAGGAACCAGGGACCCCTCTAAAGATAGCTCTCGGCGTTGTGGAGGCAGACGCGGGGGTGTGAAGGTACGAAAAACGGGCGAAAGACGCGAACGCGACCGCGGATTGCTATAGGGCTACTGACCACTAGTTGAGCATCTTACACAGTATAGCTTTAAGCTCTTTTGTTTTAGAATGGAAAGTAATTGATTGGTCTATCAATTACTTGATTGGTCTATCAGTCTGTCTGGCCAACAGTTTGGTCCAAACAAGATCTAAAAAAATACTAGTTGTATAGCCGTGGATGTTAGGGGCACGGCATCTAGGGGCTACTATCGGCGCATTTAGGCTCTGAGGGCCATTTTTAGATGATAGTTATGCGTGGGTCAACCCGTAACCTCCAGGTTGACCCATGCGGGTGGAGGGGTCAAAAAGGATGCCACAAAACCCACAAAAAACATCATGGTTGTTTCTCTCGCTCCTATTCTCTTGTCTCTCTATCTCCTCATGGAATTGATTTGAGCTTGTGTTCAATGTATTGATTATTTTATCAAGTTCATGAGCAACTGAATCTGTTACTGTCCCCTCGACGTACAGTGTGTCAGATTTATCTCTGAATATGCCTTGTAACGTTGTAGGCCGCCGTATTTTATCTATCTTTTAATGTTTAAAGTGTAGAGAATGTTTTACGGTATTTGGCAAGGCTTTTGCTGTGACCCAGCACGTCTGGGACTGTGTGCTGGTCTGTCGCTGTCCATGGTGCTGAACCATTCACCAATCAATGAATGTAGATCAACATGAATGTCCAGCGCAAATGTGTGTAGTTTCTGATTCTCTCACAGTTGCAAATAATTAGTATGAAGCAGGGAAACTTTCTGTGTTCTGGCTTCCAACTTTCTGTGGATCTGTGATATCCGTGACAGCGCTGGGAGTGTATTCTCATGTGGCCTCCAGGCTTGGAACGAGGACTGCATCTGGGGGTCACCCCATTCTCCTTTCTTGTCTCAGGAGGGTTGTTCTATCATCTCAGCTCTCGTGGTAGGGAAAGATATAAAGCTTTGCCTTGGAGTTAGGTGTTAATTACCAGGTCCAAGCTCAGTAGGTCCTCCATAGTGGTTCTACTGGGGCGGTGAGAGCTCCAGCTGTATGGGATTCTAGTCGGTATTGACATGGTGGAAGACTCCGAGGTGGATCCCAGGGCATCGGCGACACTTAGACCTAAGTGTACAGTTCACCGTCTTATGAATGCGACCACATCTCTCGCACCTATTATTCTCTGTGTCCGCTCCTCTTTGGACATCTGTCTAAGGGCAGTACAATGATTTGTATAATGTTGTGAGGAGTTGCAGAGGGGGCAGTATTCTCTCTGTAGCTCTATGGGAAGGGTGGTAGCCTCTTTAGGCCACTCTCTAGGTAGTTCCTTCCTCTCACCTCCGAGAAATAGGTTGGTTGTACTCTGGACTTTAGCTTCGGGGCGTTTTAAATGTAAATCTATTATCTTAGCTAGCAGTTGACCTACTCAGAGACTGTTACAACTAAATGCATTAGTAGTTACATCACAATAGTTTCAAATGTTAGATAAGCTTACATGTATGGCTGTTAGGTAAAACATTTTACTATTAATTGCTCACAAGTTCCCAAACCTTTCCTTTGTTTGATTACTTAACCTACCTTAATGTGATGGTGGCTAAAGGTGTAAAACTTAAAATGAAAATCAGCTCACTCAAATCTCAATTTGTTAAAAGTTGATTGAACTTTCCATTTGTATGAGGGCTACAATACAAACAAAGATAGTAGGTTTGACTTGACCAATTATTCATTTGGTAGCTATACTGACTACCGCTCCTCCTTTCCCCTCCTGTTTCTTTCTTTGTGTCCTCCTCTACCCTGCCATGCTGTGCCCCCCGGTTAAGGGGTTTGGGGGTGAGAGGTCAGCGAGTCAGTGTGAAAGAGGGCTTTGTCTCTGAGGATCAGACTGACAGAACATACTTCCTCTGACCCTGGGGCTGACACGCACACACGCACACACGTACACACGCACACACACACACACACTCACACACGCACACACACACGCACACACATGCACACACACACACACATAGAGTACCATTGCTCTGTGTTTGTAGGAAGTCCAGATGTTACGGTCTGTGCAGCATCTGCCTGTGTACGCATGCACGCACATTGGAAACACTTGAAGAGCGGACAGCCTTAGCACGTGTAGAACATTCTCAATTCACACTTTGCTGTGTATAATGCAGGGGTCTTCAACAGGGGGTCCGGGGCCCCTAGGGGGTCCTCAGAGTTACTACAGGGGGTCCTCCAAATCTTTGTGTGATAGAATCTTTTTTTTTCTCCTTTTTTATATTAACCTCTTCAACTTATTTTCGGCAAAGAGGTTTGGTGTAGAGGGGGAAAAGAGCAGACAAAGTACGGAGTGAAAGGTCAAGTTTATTACGTTTTGACGGTTCAAGTGGTTAAATGTCTGAAAACACAAATTGACATGAATCCAAAATACACTTATGATTGTGCTGTCAAACGATGAAACAATATGGAATCCACGAAAAGGTGGGGGTCCCTGCTTCATCTCTCTCTCAACTAAGGGGGGTCCTTGGCCTGAAAACATTGAAGACCCCTGGTATAATGTATACTGTGCCTCTTCTGCATATAAGAGCCATTATGAGCTTGTGTTCACTGCAAACCGTTATTAACCATGAATGTTTACTGTGATGTTTATGACTCTAACCAGTGTGTGTTTGTGTGTTGCAGGGGGCTCGTGTGTGGGTCAGGGAGAAGGAGCAACTGGTTCCTTCCACTGTAAACTCCTGTGGAGATGGAACACTGGTCGTCACCACCGACTATGGCCAGGTACTATAGGCACCCTCAAGGAATTTATTGTGTATTGTATTGTATTCTCTCTTCCTTTCTCTCTCACTCACCTGCTCTCTTTCTATATACAGTATATGTGTCATAATGTGTGTGTGTCACACCAGTCGTCAGTGTGTGCCATTAGTAGCTGCCCTTTTCATAAACAATGGTGTGTGCCCTATATGAGTGAGTCATAGTAGAGCTGAATTTGTATTGTGCCTGAAATGTTCTCATAACTGTGTGTGTGTGTGTGTGTGTGTGTGTGTGTGTGTGTGTGTGTGTGTGTGTGTGTGTGTGTGTGTGTGTGTGTGTGTCTGTGTGTGTGTGTGTGTGTGTGTGTGTGTGTGTGTGTGTGTGTGTGTGTGTGTGTGTGTGTGTGTGTGTGTGTGTGTGTGTGCGTGCGTGCGTGCGTGTGTGTGTGTGTTTGCGTGCACGTGTGGGTGGGTGGTTGCCTGTAGTGTGCATGTGTGCACATTATCAGGCAGCATCAAAGGTTTACATACGACAGTACACTTACAGTACATTCTGTCATACTAGGAGTCTCTTCATCGACAGAAATTGTTTTTCCATAATGAAATGAATAGTCGGATTTTATCAAGATCTTTATTATTTTTAAGAACATTGACTGATCAACTACAGTAATTGACTAACAATGTCTTGGTCAACTAGCCAATTGCTAAATGCCATATCTGACTGAAAACTACAAACACTAATTGTTTATTGCGACCGAAGGTCGCAGTTTAGTATGTGAAACAGCACATCATGTCTCCGTCTGGACGTGTACACATTTTTACAGTCTATGGGTTTGCCGCTCTGACATCACGCTCTGACATCACTGTGATGTGAGGGGAACCACACTAACAGAATGGGTTTGCTGCTCTGACATCACGCTCTGACATCACTGTGATGTGAGGGGAACCACTCTAATAGAATGGGTTTGCTGCTCTGACATCATACTCTGATATCACTGTGATGTCATGGGACCCACACTAACAGAATCCCTTTTATGCCCATATATGGAGTTACCTGATATCATCAATATTAAGCCCATATCTAACAGGACTTCATATGGGAATGCCCATATATGGAGGCCACATCGGCCACATCACTGATGTCATCTAACAGAATCCATATATGGCCAAGACAGATGGCCAAGACAGCCCATATCTGTGTGGCTGGTTCTACAGACAGAGATCTCCATGTATGGGCATAAAAGGGATTGTATGTATGATGTCAGATGTCATAGACGTCATAGGACTTTCACATAACGAATAACTTAATAATATCTCCATATACAGTACATGGATCTCCATGGGTACCAGTGGTCTCCATATATGGGTAACTGGTCCTATACATCACTGGCCAGATGGCCAAGACATTGTCGACCTGGGCTGAGGCGTCTTACTAGTAGTATTGTCTGTGACTGGTTAGTTGTAAAAGGTCGAAGGTGAGACAGAGTGTAGGTACAGTTTACAGAAGCTGTGCAGGTCCATCCTTCATCCCACAGATCAATAGAAGCTCACTGTCAAGATGCTCTACTTTCCTGCCCCAATTCCCCCTGCCTCCTCTTCTTCCTCTTCCTCATACATATGCAAAACACGTCGCACTGACGAAGAGAACCAGCATAATGGGAACACAAGCAGCTCACTTTAGGACGTCAGCTGTCAATAGCAGTGCAAGGTCGTCTGTAGTCCATGCAGACCAGGCTGCTCGCTCCAACCCCAACACTCTAATGCCTCAGCCATCGCCAAAATAATGGAATTGAATGTTTAAATCTCATTATCTCAGTGCTTGTGTGTGCAGCTTGTGTGTGTGTGTGTGCGTGTGTGTGTGTGTGTGTGTGTGTGTGTGTGTGTGTGTGAGAGAGAGAGAGAGAAAGCATGTGCGTGTACGAATTTGTGTAATCTGTATTAGAGTGCATGAACTACACACACGTACATGCACATGCACGTGCACGTGCGTGTAAACACACACACACACACACACACACACGCAGATCTCTGGATTTTAGATTTTATGTTAGCTGATGTAGAGTGCTAGGAGCACACGCACACACGGAAACACACAAACACATGCACGCAAATATGCACACACTTACTTACTTAGAGACACGCACACATGGACACACACACACACACACACACACACACACACACACACACACACACACACACACACACACACACACACACACGGACACACACACACACACACACACACACACACACACACACACACACACACACACACACATGCGCTCCAGTTGGCAGCATGTGGAGCTAATAATAGACCTGGTTCTCTGGCCCCGATTCAACAACCTCAATCCTCCTTTTTTTACCCCAAAGCACACACAGCCACATTCATGTTCACTTTCACCATGGAATCATGTTACCATGGCTCTTCTAGCAATGAAGTGGACTTATGGAGCTATGGCCATTTACAGTATAGTGATTCTTAAACACTTAAAGAATCCCCAAATTGTTATGTATTTGGCCACAGACCCCCATTTGAAAAGAGGTTGTGCAAGGGAAATCCCCCGGAGACAAGATTTGTCAAGATTCTTCAAAACATTTTAACCTTTAAAAAAAGAAAGCAGATCTACAAGCTGGGATGTCAGTTGGCAACAACAGACAACGCATCTGTCTTCTACTGACAAACAAGCAGACAAGCTGTAACGTCAGACATCAATAGCAGACAACACGTTCCTCACAATAGATCACAATGTGACACGTTGTGAACTTGTAGACTACTATGGGGCTTAAATGATTATGGTGTCCCTCGTTTTAACGGGGACCCCCTGGAAACCCTTGGGGGTCCCCAGACCCCACTTTGAGAACCAATTTATAATGTCTTTGATGCCCATCGCTCCTGTTGTATCTATGGACAAAGCAGTGACAACATGAATCTCCCAAAATACACAGACATAATGTACTGTGAAAGAGTGTTCACTTTGCCGCAGATTATGAATGTCCTCAACTACTCCCCCCCCCCCAACCCCCATCCAGGTCTCTACAGTACCTCTCTCTCTCTACACTCCCTCTATGCCTCTCTCTACCTCTCTTCCCGTCTCCATCCCTCGCTCTGCCTCTTCGTCCTTCTGCATCTCTCGCTCCATCACCTTCTTTGCCACACCTCCCCTCTGCCTCCCTCCATCCCCCCCCCCCCCCCCCCCCTCTCTCTCTCACTGTGAGCTGTTGGTGTTTAAATGTTAACTCTATAGGGGAGACTGGTGAATAGTTAATGACCAATCAGCAGGGTGGGGCGGGGTTACACTGTTGAATCAGGACCTGCCTTTGACATACCATGCACTGCACCGTGCACCTTCTCCCCATGAGGCCTGGAAGTCATTTCCTTTCCAGCTCAAGACAAGTCCTTGAATACAACTCACTTTTCCACCCCCGAATATAGAAATCTCCCCAAAAATATGACAGTGAACTTTCAGGGTTGCTAATATAGTTCACTGTAGTAGTTTGCAGTAGCATCGCTCCCCCACCCCCATTTACTGTAATTCCCTCTTTCCGCCAACTGCTGCTCTACAGTAAAATATGGAGTGTTCATCAAAGTTAAATGAACTGTGTATTTTGCTGTGTAACTGTGGTTCTGTATGTGACGGACCCTGACCCAGTTCACTAGATCACACACGCTGGCTCATCATAGCTTCCCTCTCTGCATAATTTAGCATTACATTATTTTCCATTTTCCATTTTCCAGATATTCAGATGAGATTGGCTTGAGGTATTGTCACGTGCATATATGTGCATTAAGCTTAATTGATGGTCCGCTACACGACCCAAAATAGCAGCGCTGCAAGCTCACAATGCGTCGCTTTGCGCTGTGAACTTGCAGCGCTGCTATTTTCGCCATCATGCGACAAAGTATGAATCGGGCATTAGACATGCACAGTGCACACGCACTCATATGCACATACATAAACAGGTCATGTTAGCAAAGAGTTGTCAGGATTGAGAGAAGTAATGTGACCTGGATTTCAGTTGCCAGCGTTGAAGCTGCAGTGAGAGCTCACGCAAGCACAGAACATGCTTCAAACACTCTCACACATGTAATTGTACACACACACACACACACACACACACACACACACACACACACACACACACACACACACACACACACACACACACACACTGACACACACACACACACACACACACACACACACACACACACACACACACACACACACACACACACACACACACACACACACACAGTACGGTGCAGTAAAAGCACACCGTGCATATTCATACAGACGCACACATACGGTACACACAAACACCTGCATATGCAGCCATGCTTTATTGCATGCTTCTAATCAGAGTAATGGTTTGTGTGATGATCCAATACAGACACAACCTGCTGCATGTGGCTGGCTCGTGATTGATCTCCACATTCATTCACCTTCACAGTGTCATATGACCAACCCTCGTTTGTCCTTCTCAAACCCCATAGATCACTCATATAATAATTAATGTTATGACATGTTATACTGGCAGTCTGGCACACACACTCATGAATGCATGCACATGAGAGAGAGAAACATAGATGGACAAACTCTCTCTTTCTCTTTCTCTCTCTCTCTCTCTTTCTCTCTCTCTCTCTCTCTCTCTCTCTCTCTCTCTCTCTCTCTCTCTCTCTCTCCCCCCCTCTCTCTCGCTCTCTCTCTTTCTCTCACACAAACTCTCTCTGTGGTATTTCGGTCTGATCTCCAAAAAGAAATGAGGCAGTGATCCCCCCCATGGATCCCCCCAGGGGATAAGTGTATTATCCACCCAGCTAGTGAATGGAAGATGTGGGTTCCAGGAGGTACATGAACCATGGTAGTGTGGCAGATTATTGTGGTCTCTAGCCTTCTAGAACCGGCGCCGCCGCCAGGAATCCATACCTATGTGGCAATGCCTAAGTGGTGTGCGCCTGGACCAGTAGGTCAGCAGGCACCCCGAGTCTGCAGTTCTAATCGCAATGGGGAGTTCATTCCACAGTTTGGGGGCCAGGAGGGTGAAGAATCTGCGATGAGTGGAATATTGTCCTGGGGTTTTAGCGAAGGTTCTGTCAGCATCCCTTTGTTAGCTGATCTGAGTGCATGGGGTTTGTAGGGTTTGATCAGGCTTTGAAGGTATGGGGTGCCATAGCTTTGGCTATCAGTGTTTTGTACTCAAATGAGGGAGTAGGGCTGAACTGTTTTGCGAAAATATCTAATTGCGATTTTTCTGACTAATATTGCGATTGCGATTTGATTCACAATATTTATATAGTATCTCGCATGCAATTTACACTTCAATGTTAAAGTGTAAGCCCATCAATATGTTGGGTTATACTCTGGCATGACTCGACATGACACAAGATGGCTTAATATAGCATTGATTCTCAACCTTTTTAATTTCAAGGACCCCATTTTGACATGTATTAATTCACAGACCTCCATGTGATATGGCTTTTTAGCTCTAGGACCACAATCAACACAATTTAACTATACAATGCTGAAATTTGTGCTGATGCAATGCTGAAACTCTCTTGGAATTACAGACCTATAAGGGGCCGTTTCGTTACTCTAACTATCAATAATATAGCTGGGGAATGCCTGGAATCCCCTCAAGGACACCTCGGGGTCCCTGGACCTTATATTGAGAACCAGTGTACTAAAGGATGCTATGTGCTACAGATTCAGGTGATTGCTATTGGTTTTCAGTGAATAGTAATAATCCTGCTTCTGTTTACCTGGTGCTTCTGTTTACAAAGAGGTTTGTTTCAAAATGACAAACAACACAAATATGGACAGTAGCTGGATTTAAAAAATATACTGAATAATTAATTCTTGTTTCCACCCCAAAATGGATGAAAGGTGTTACTTCATATAATTTGTACACCCCTTTCAGCAGTAACTCTGGGAGTGTAGACAGATCCATTTAGTTACATTTGTATACTCTCAGAGTTATTACCTTCATTAAATGATTTTACTTACACACAGTAAAGAAACATATATAATTTTGGAGTGTAAATGTGTATACCTGGTCAATGTTTACTCAGGACTTTACCTTATATCTCCTAATGTCCCCTCATCCTATTCTAAACCTTAGGGTTTCATCAGACCTGTCCCCAGGGAGAGGTGAAGGTCTTTTTAATAATATCATATCACTCTGGTGAATAGAATTCTGCAGGTCTTCTCTGTTCCGCTGTAAATGTAGGTCACTGTGCCTACAGCTCTTCCTCTCTTCCCTCCTCTCTCTCATTCTCTACTCTCTTTCTCTCTCTCTTTCTCTTCTCTCTCTCTCTGTCTCCTCTTGCTCCTTTCTCTCTATCTTCCTCTCACTCCTCTCTCTGTCTCTAGTTAATACGTAAAGTCAGATGAAGAGAAACTGTCCCCAACGGCTCCCCTCCTGAATCATGCTAAGTAGCTCCAGACATCAGAGAGCTTTACAGGGATGCCACTGTGTGTGTGTGCGTGCGTGCGTGCGTGCGTGCGTGCGTGCGTGCGTGCGTGCGTGCGTGCATGCGTGCGTGCGTGCGTGTGTGTGCACGTGTGTGCGTGCATGCACACACATCATGCAGGATATACCACCAAAGACAAATTAGACTTAACTTAACCATGCTCCATTTCATGCACGGGTATTCTCTCTCCCACTATTACTCCCCCTGCCACTCTTTCTTTTTCTTTCTCTCCTGCTCTTGCTCTCCCTATCCCCTCACTATTTCCGTCTTTTTCTGTTCCCTTTCTCTCACAAATGATAAATTATTGAACATCAACCGTCCCAGTTTAGGTAGTCAGGCCGTTGCTGGTCATGTGTATGCATATGCACACGCACAGCATGCTAAAAGACATCAGTGGTCTGCGCCACAGGGGACACCAGTACAAGAATTATTTTGTCTTTTCAAAATAGATTTTAGTCCCTGATATACTTTCCCAGTCCACAGTATCTAGGGTCTGTACTTTAGTTACGGTATTTTCAGTCAGTTCTAACCAAAATGGCTATTATCTCAACGTTTTCCTCGCAACATACTGTAATCACTAAAATATTGTCACTCTCGGGCAGAAAACTTGTATCTCCAAGTTTCAAATGTGTACGTCTTTTGGTAAAGCAAAGCCCTGCTACATCATACAAGACTGTCGCACAAAACTATTGAAAACAGCCGATCTACAAGCACACAACGCCTCGCGATGCGAGGCGTTGTGTGTTTGGAGTGTTTGGGGGTAAACGTTTGGACCTACAGTCAATAAAATGTTTTGTCTGCATATTTGTGTGCTCTTTTATGTTTGTCTATGAGATTAGTGGGCATACACTGGATCATTTTACAAAAAGGGAATTGGTTCATTTACCAGAGTAATTGACATTCATTCAGTGTGTTCCATTTCGACAATTGTGTTTTCAATTTTGCTCTTCAGTGTTCTGTTCATGCTTGGTAGTGTTCAGCCAAAAGCTAGTTGTGTTTATTCAATGAATGCATGTGTGTGTCATGTGAAAATATGGCTGTGTTTACCAAATGAAAACACCAGTTCCATTTTGTGAACATGTTAAGAGATTTGATGGCAAAGAGTTGTTTTGCAAAGGGATGCCAGGGTTTAGCAATTTGTGTTTGATGTTTGGAGTTTTGTGTGTGCAGTTTTGAAACAAACGTACAGTTTTGAAAAATGTGTTTTAGCAATCGAAAAAAACTGTATCCTAAAGTGTAAAAAACATGCCTGTTGTCTGTTGCAATGCGACGCTTTGTGAGTTAGTAGACCGACTATTTTAGCTATTTTAAAATGTTTTTAAAATGTTTTTAAAATAATAATAAAAAAGAAATGGTTTTGGACAGCAACGATTTGATGGTTTATGGTATGGCAATGGGTCATATGAATGTAACCACCCTAGATGCCCTGCAAGCACTGTGCCAGTGTGCCAGTGTGCACTGTCTGTGTAAAGGCCACTCTTAACCGCACAGATTCGTCGACGATTCGGCGGCGGAAGGCTGCGGATAGCGTCGGTTGCCGAACGGGAGCTCATCGTCAGGTTTTCGGCAGCGGGTCGGGAGCGTTATCGACCGAGAACTGGGAAACTGGACTTGCTCGGTTTTGTTGAGTCGGTCCCTTGGCCGTCGGCAGTGAAATGAGCCAACGAGAGCGGATAAAAGACAACACACAATCCGCTGGTAGCTATCTGTTTGGCATACATACTGTTTCCACACAGTCACAGAGGACACCGAGACAACACACTACACACAACTGAACTGAATAAAGTGGGCGCGAGTGAACTGCGAGAAAGGTGCTTGATTGTATAATATCCACGTCCACGTTTCAACTGGGTCCAGTTTGGTTACAGTTGGCATACATACTGTTTCCACACAGTCACAGAGGACACCGAGACAACACACTAAACACAGCAGAATAAAGTGGGCTAGTAATAGTGCAGCAGCTGCCCGTGTTGTTGTTTTTTTTCTTCTCCTCTGCACGGAGAACAGTCACGTACAGAGTGCCTCCGTGCCTACTAGTGGTTAGATTACCTCCTCTTTCAGCTGTGAAAGGCTGGATGTGTGCTTCAGCGTATGACGGTGCGTGTCGAGCATAGCAGACATACAAGCTCACAACGCTTCAAGTTCCGACATGTTGTGAGCTTGTAGCTCTGATATTTTCAATGCGCGACGTCACACCATCGTATCGTATGACAAAATAATACAACTGCACACAGCAGCGGAGGCAGAACGCTGAAGCAGCAACAAGCTGTTGTGAAAGTGTCAGATCATGATACAATTTTAAAGGATTATGATTGGTTTTAAAGGTTGTACTACTTTATCCAAATAATAATATAAATAATAGGCTTAATAACAGCATTTTCCGACAGCGACGGCATGCAGGGACGATCAACTATGGAGTGAAAATAGCCTTTCAGACTACTGCCACCTCCTGGTTTGGAATGGTATTTCATGCGATCTCCCCGCGCATGCGCACAATTGCGTACAGTAAGTACAGTCGGCATACAGTCGGCAGACAAAGTTCTGTGCAGTTCTTTGCAGTCCTTTGCAAGTTCTTTGCAGTTCTTTGCAGTCCTTTGCAAGTTCTTTGCAGACTTTTTGGTGTGGAGAGGCCTTAAGCCTCATCTTCTGTTCCACTGTAATTTGCCCTGGATTGGAAAGCCACGCTTTGCCTTTGTGATTGAAATGACTCAGTGATAGTCGAGGTGTTAGATAGAACTGAATTTAGTATGTGTGTGTGTGTGTGTGTGTGTGTGTGTGTGTGTGTGCGTGCGTGCGTGCGTGCGTGCGTGCGTGCGTGCGTGCGTGCGTGCGTGCGTGCGTGCGTGCGTGCGTGCGTGCGTGCATCAAATAGAGAGAGAGAGAGAGAGAGAGAGAGAGAGAGAGAAAGAGGAAGGGAAGAGGAGGGGGAGAGATGCAAATTAATTGAGAGTGGGAGGCAGGGAGGATGAGAAGAGAGAGAGGGACAGAGAAGGGATGAAAGAGAAGTGACATACAAAGAGAAAAGAGAAATGATACTGATGAGTGATGTTTGAGACACGAGGAGGAATATAACTTGAAAGGAAAGAGCCTGCCATTGGGAGGGGGAGAGAGAGAAGAGAGCTTTATGAAGCTTCTAAACTTGGATGATCTCTGAAAACCGTTGTTTTAACTATTTAACCATGACTGTTAAATGTGTGTGTGTGTGTGTGTGTGTGTGTGTGTGTGTGTGTGTGTGTGTGTGTGTGTGTGTGTGTGTGTGTGTGTGTGTGTGTACGTGCGTGCGTGCGTGCGTGCGTGCGTGCGTGCGTGCGTGCTTGCGTGCTAGGTAGAAGGTTGGTTGGTCTGTAGATAGTGAGAGAGAGAGAGGGAGAGAGACACGTGAGTGGAAAGTGGGAGTAAGTAGAATTCTCTTATACGCATCCCTGTACATGCATGACTGTGCAGCCACACACAACTCCTACATCATCCTGAAGTATGCTCATGACATGATAGGTCAGATTATCAACAACGATGAGGCTGCCTACAGAGATGAGATCAGTTTACTGGCACTCTGGTGCCAGGATAGCCTCACCCTCAAGGTCGACAAGACCAAGGAGCTGATCGTAGTCTTCATCGCTGCAATGGAGGGCAGCAAGTTCTTGGCGTACACATCGAGAAGGAGCAAGTGGAACACACACACACACCACACACGTGAGGAAAAAGACCCAGCAGCAACTATACTGGTTTTATACCTGAAGAAACATGGAGTTAGCCCCTGCATCCTCAGATTGTACTACTCCAGATCCATTGAAAGGGTCTTGTTAGTCTGGATTACAGCCTGGTATAGAAACCGCACTGCCTGAGAAAAGAAAAATCCAACAGAGGGTGATGCGTTCAGCAAAAGGCATAATGGTAGGCAAGTTCCCATCGCTCCAGGAACTGTACAAGAAGAAGTGCATAGTCAAAGCTAGGCAAAACACTAACAGCCTACCATATTATCAAGGGCCAGACCACCAGGTTTATGAATAGCTTCCACCCGGCTAGCATCAGACTGTTGAACAAGGCATAACCACCACCTGTCATCAGGCTGGCCTTGGACTTTTGCTTTCCTCATGGACCTACAGTACGTGTTACTGTGGATTATACCAGTAAAGCAACCTTTTGTGGACTGTTTGGTTGAACTTGAAACTCTGCACCTCAACACACTTCTTGCACTATGTCTACTAGACCTTACCCGTTCGAAGATATGTGCTCCAAAATATGTGCAGAGTGTGGGTTGTGGGGAAAGTTACTGTAGCTGGTGCGTGCGTGAGAATATGTGGGAGCATCATAATGTAAGGAGCAGCTCATGGAGGAGTGTATATTTATGATGGATACAAATAATTTAAAATCATTTTTAGGTGAATAGAAGTATGAATGCGCTTGCTCCACATAGTTTTTTCATACCCGTTGGAAGATGAGACACACATCAAACGCACCTGGTAAAAGCGAGAGAGAGAGAGAGAGAGAGAGAGAGAGAGAGAGAGAGAGAGAGAGAGAGAGAGAGAGAGAGAGAGAGAGAGAGAGAGAGAGAGATGCACATTCCTAACTGTGAGAGAGAGGGGTGTGTGTGTGGGGCTACAGATCCCATGGCCTGGAGGAACGGACCGTAACCCTGACAACAGGCTAAGAAAACGCTAATAAACAGCTTTAATTTGGGAGAAATGAAATTCGGGCTCCGTCACCGTTGGTATAATGCTAATGGCCAATACCATGTGAACTTTGGGATCAGTTGCTGAAGCGAGTGAATAGATAAACGTAGATAAGTGTGAGCGTTAGAGCGTTAGAGCGTGAGTGTGTGAGTGTGTGAGTGAGTGAGTTTGGTGGTTTATCTGATAGATGTCATGAACAGTATACATCAGCCGCACTTTATTTCTAAACCTCTCATGCACATATTATTTGGATGGATATGCTATGTGTAAATATACATTAGATACCTTGAATATCTGGCTGTTGCAAGAAGGCAAAGAGTACACCTCTTAGCGATGGATCAATCCAATCAAACAGACTGTTTGTGTTTATGAACAGCTTTCACCCGGCTAGGCGGCTACCATCAGTCTGTTGCGACAAGGCATGACCACAGGTTCTCTTTTGATTCCTTCTCCCCTCTTCTTTCTTTTCTTGATGGAGCTTGCACAGAAACACATTTCACCCACTGTTTAACACCTGTAAACCTGTGATGTGACAATAAAGTATAGTAAATATACCCTTCAAGGATTAAGAAAAAACAGGTGGCGAAAAGAAATCCACCCTATGCGGACCCCCCATGTCGAGTTCACTATAAGATCAGTGAACTCCACATGAACTATCTAATGCAGTGGTTCCCAAACGGTGTGCGGAAGCACCTGATGTGCTGTGAAACAAGCCCACGTGTGCCATGGGATTTCATGACAACGAACTATACATTAGTGTTGCACTGTACAGTACAATACAGAGAGACGTTTGGCATTCAACTGCTCACCACAGAGCTACAGAGTGTTAAGTACTGTAGCTGTGTTCGTCAAGTAAAATAGATGTATTTAAGAGCATGATGTCTGTGGGTGCCTACGGGGCTGCCTCTCTGCTGCTCACAACAGACTTTATCACATCTGTTACACAAATATGTTGATAAAAAGCCAAACACATGCTCTCTCCACACACACACACACACACACACACACACACACACACAGACACACACACACGCACGCACGCACGCACGCACGCACATGACACGCACACACTGGGTGGACTCTTGCTTGAAGACTGGGCTGACATATTACTGTAATATCCCAGTATTGTTCTATTTTTAAACTGGACTTTAGTGGAGTGACCTTTACGTGGTACTAACATGATAATTATCTACTAACATGTGGGTACAGATTATGTATGTATGAGGGAGAGGAATAAGAATGTGGGTCATGCGAGAAAAAGAGATTAATTAGTAAGTGCACAGCAAAATCCCGAGTGTTACATAATGTAACTCTGATAGGATCCTAATGGTAAATTCTTACATTGTTAGACTTAAATTATTGCAACACTCTGGATTTTACATTCTGTGGCTCATACCTACAGTACCGGGTCTGTGTGAACTACCTGTACGAGCAATGTATGGCTTTCTGTCCTGTTATGCTACATTTATTTTGCTACTGTACAGTATATCGTATGATGTATTATAAATCAGGCTATAGATCAGTTTGCCGGTTCCCCTCTCAACCTGCCCAAGTTATATCTCTCACTCCCTTCTCTTCTCTTCCTAGAGTCGCATTCCCATTCTCTCTCTCTGGCTATCCTCCCACACCCGGGCTTCCGTCCCCATCAGTCCCCTACTCTCTAGTTACCATGGCGACAACGGATGACATAGATGAGTCGGATGCTGTGGGTAGAGGAAAAGCTGTATTTTCGTTGTGTTTTCATCATGTTGCATCACAGCTATAGCCTGTTAATGCTGAAGCCAGAACATCATTGCAACGCTATATGTCTTTATGTAGCTGACCTCACTCAACACATACTGTAGCAGCCACCTCTATTCTCCGTCTCATATCACCAAACAAAGAGCACATTTAAATGTCTCCAGAAAATACCAAAGCACCTCACTAGTGGTGGCGATGAAATGTTGCTTCGATTGTCTGATTGTCTGTCCCTCCCACTGGCCTTTCCTTTAGTCTCTGGCCATTGTTTCCAATTACATACAAGTTATCTCACAATCGAATGTCTGGATTGCCATGAAACTACTTGAGCACATTAATGCTAACAGGAGCATAAATCTCCCAGTCATTTAGGTGACCCCATGACTTTGCTTCTATTGTCACCCTCATGGCACACAAGAGATCACATAATTTAACAGGCAGATTGCAGGATGAACCCTATATACTGTTCCTGATAAGCCAATGGCCTATCCTCTTGTGACTCCTTCAAATATGCCATCCAAAATCTACTATCTCAATATAGCAATCGCTTGTGTCGTGTGTATGTGTACCGTATGTGTGTGTCTGTTCGTGGTTAATCTTGCAAACTAATAGGCTGATCATCATATTTCTTGTTCACACTGCCAGTAGGCCAAGGGACTTCATTCCTGATTTCAAGTTTTCAAACTGGTCAATGACAACTACAGTATGTAACCTTTGTGAATTAATAATCACAGTGGAAATGACCCTCTGGGATATGGTACAGTATGTTGTCCTGTGAGTCTATGGACTGGAACTAGCCAATCGGGCAGTTGTCCTTCCAACATACAAAATCTACACTATTAGCCAATTACATTGTTCCTGTCCCTGCGGCTGCATGCATGCAGTATTATGCTGGCACAGTGGCACTCAAGCCAAGGCTCCAAACTGAAATGCCAACACTTAAAGCATGAATTGTAGTTGATACCCATAAGGAATATATTTTTCAGTGAATCCCTCAGTCCCACCACAACATTGTTCTTGTGAAGTACCGGTACTGGTTGGTCTTATTGGTAAAGTTTATAAAGATCGTGCACTGTACAGTATGTCCAATGCTATTGAGCACCGGACTAAGTTAAAATGGACATAACAGGTCTAAAGATCTGACACAGCTCTTCAATGCAATAGTTGCACCATAAAGATGTAATCACAGTTCTTTATTGCTGGTATGTCTTCTGCTCATACCTGTGCCTTTTCATACATGTGCGCAACACCAAAACATACTAGTAAGATGCCTGAGGGCGAAAAGCGACCTTTTATGCGCATATATGGGCCACACAGGTTAGACTGACATGTATATATATATTGGCATTCACAGATATGGGCTTAATATTGATGACATCAGGGATCTCCACATATGGGCATAAAAGGGATTCTGTTAGTGTGGTTCCATTGACATAACAGTGATGTCAGAGCGTGACAGTCAATACAACAATAAAAGATCAAAGCAAGCGTTACAGAGACAGACAGACAGACAGACAGATGTCTACGGACAAGATGTGATGTTTCTCATACTAAACTGCGACCTACGGTAGCAATTAATCACATGCCCCAGACATACAGAAAGATGCAGGGTTTAGATTTCCACTGAGTGCACTTTTCTAGTCTTTGTTTTGTTTTTGTTCTTTTATATCCCTGTTTTTCTTTTAGTTGGTTAGAACTTGGAGCATCATAGCCGTCATGGCTAGCAGCGGACTTTTCGTTTTGTTCATCAAATAACATCTTGTGGTGTGGAGGAGGAGTTTTGATGAAGTGCATACTGTAGTGTACATTATAATACAGCAACACAACAAAAAGCTACAGTATACAGTATCATTCGATAACACATCACACCATTTCAGTGTATATCATTAGTAATGCATCTATCTACTAAATAATCTATGTATGTCCTCACCTGTGTTCTGAACTGTGTCCAGGTGTTGTACCTGCCGCAAGCAGAGGTTACCAGGGAGAAGGTATATGCCATGGACCAGTCCAGCATCGATGGGGTGGAGGACATGTCGGCACTGGCTGAGCTACATGAAGCCGCCATTATGCACAACCTGTACCAGCGCTATCAGAAGGACAACATTTATGTAAGTGTACTGTACCGGTATGTGAATGCATGTGGGCATTTTGGAGCACATTTTACAGAGAGTGACAGAGAGAGCAATTTGACAGTGTGTTATCTGAGCATTACCGTTGTATTTAGACTCTGAATTAGTCATGGTTGTTTTGATATTTAAAACGAAGGATTTAGTAAGTTGGAGAGACCCAAACAATGTTCTGCAGAGGACAATTGCATTTGATGGTCTATGGGAGCACCATTAATAATGTGATTTAATGATGTCAGGAGACGCAGGGGAAACAAAAGCTCTCTGGTCACCCAAACATCACACACAAGAGGTGTCCAAAAACACAGTGGCCACACTGCTGTGGTCAGAATCACTGAGGTCAGAATCCTAGCTTAATTTCACACACACAAGCACTCACACACACACACACGCACGCACGCACGCACGCACGCACGCACGCACGCACGCACGCACGCACACACACACACACACACACACACACACACACACACACACACAGTATGTGGGATATTGATGACATCATCAATATTCACCAATGTAGTGTATCTGTTACATGTCATTACTGTCTGAGAGAATGACTCTTGTCAGATCATAGTATTGGTGTGTGTGTGTGTGTGTGTGTGTGTGTGTGTGTGTGTGTGTGTGTGTGTGTGTGTGTGTGTGTGAGTATGCAACGTGTCTGCACACATGCACGCACACTGACACACATAAATGTGTGTATGTATATGTACTGATGTTTTCCCCCACACTATGATGATGCCCTCTCCTCTTCCAGTAATCTCTGCTTCAGGCTTTTAGTGGGAAACACAAATCATCTTATCAGATCCATCTACTATAAGTGGCCCTATAGGTGCTGTACGATATAAGTACTGAAAGAGAAACAGAGAGAGGGAGATGACAGATGATCAATTTATTTACTACACAGTAAAATCACAGTGTAACTTTATCCATTTGGTCTCGTTTCTACACTGTTCAGAGTAAAATTAAAGAGATAGAGATACTCATCCCATGGAGATTTGAATTCATGGATATTTTCTGTTTTTGTCGCATTCCTAAGCCAATATTTTGACGATATTCTTTGTTTCATAGGGAACAAAGTAGGCTCTTTGTCTCCATAGGGAACCACTGCTGGTCATCAAATATTTGACCAAAACAAATGAAATATCCATGAATTCAAGCCTCCTTGGGAAGTTGTGATCTATCATCTATCCCTTTAATACTAAGGATTTTATTTTGTACTTTTGTGAAGCCAGCTAGAGCCCTACCGCTTGAATTAAGAATCAGAGTCAGGCAGTTTGTATGTGTATGTACGACATAGCTTACATGGTAACATCGTGAGTTCAGATCTGACTCATGACCTGAGTTAAAGGCCAGGGTAAATTGTTCTTTGTCCTTTGTTCAGGGGTGATGGTGGAATCAAAAACGGATAATTCGTAAAAAAGGACTCGCTGTCTACAAAGGTTCTGTCTCCTTAGACCCCTTTGTTCATACTCATGAAGTGCGAATTGGTCCTAGGACTAGCACTTTGAGCACTTTATGAGCATGAAAAAATAAGACAATAAATATATTTTCTTAGTCTCTGTCTAAGATGACTTCCTTAAAAAGTGTGTATAGAGTGCGAGTCCTTCTCTACCAGTTTTCCCTTCTTGACCACTGTGTTTGGATGTCATCTCCTGTCCTCTCCATACCCCTTCTCTCCTGTCTCTCCCTCTGCTGTCTAATAATAAAGTATTAGAAATGCCTTTTGACAAATTAATACAAAAAAACAACTGATGAAAATCCTAGCTTACCAGTGAACAGCCTCTGGCTGTGACCTAATCTAGATGATGAAATATTGTAGATGCAGGGATTGCACTTAAGCTGATGATAAGAATTTACCGTAGTGGGTCGTTTTTCTGTGTCACTGTCTCTCTCTCTCACACACTGTGTGTGGGGGGTGGACTCAAGTCAAATCAAATCAGTTTTATTTATATAGCACCAAATCACAACAAAAGTTTACACTTTACATAATATAGCAGGTCAAGACTCTTTAATTTAAACCCCACAATCCCCCCATGAGTAAAACAAAAAGTAAAAACACCCAGTTCAAGGGAAGAAACCTTACACAGAATTAGGCTTTAGGTGGGCGCAGGGCCGGATCAAGCCTTCAGCACTAGGTGGGGCAGGAAGAAATGATAGGGGAGTCACCCCCTAAAACACCAGAAAACTAAGCATTTTGGCACACTTCATCACGCAATACAAACAACAGGTCTTACACCTATATCTCTCTCTCTCTCTAATATCTTATGATGAGTTTATCTATCCATCTACCTAGTTGTAGCATAACATTTCAAATAGTTTAATATTGTTGACATTTTAGATTTTTGCATGCCATCATGTTTGGTGGGGCAGACAGGGCATTTAGGGGGGCATTGCCCCCCCTTGCCTATGCCTAGATGGGCCCTGGGTGGGCGGCCCTCTGCCTTGACTAGCTGGGTTTCGCGCGCGAGAGAAAACGAGTATAGAGAGGGAGAGGGAGAGACACAAATAGACACAATAATAACTATAATAATGGACCCCAGCCAGATATAGCAGTTGAAGGTTCTGCATCCCATTCCTCTTTTGGATATTCTTGGAACCACGAGTAAGACTTTTTTCTGTCAGTGCAGTATTCTAGTGGGCTAATAGGGTACAATTACTTCTGCATTAATAAGATATGATGGTGCCAGACCACTAAGGGCTTCCTAAATGATCAGATGATTTTGTATTTAATTGAATATTCTGGATTTACAGTACTGCCAGTACAGAGAAGCTATAATATGGGATAAATATTATCTCTTTTCCTAGCTTTTGTTCATAGTCAGGCAGCAGCATTCTAAGCCAGCGCATGCAGCTGAGAGAGCCTTTAGAGACCTGTTGTTGCAGCCTGACATTAATGAATTTCAGTAATCCAGCCTGGAGGTAACAAATGTGTGGACTAGTTTTTCTGCATTTCGTGAGATAGGATGTGCCTGATTTTTCAATGTTACGTACAATAGGGGGAAAAGCTGTCCTTGAAATTTGTTTTGTTGAGGTTAAAGGACATATTCTCATCCAAGTAGTGCGAGTTAATACACTGGAGTATCATATGGCACAGTATCATTTTGTATTTTAAAGCAAAATGCCAGAGGGTTTTAAAGTGTCCTCATATAACTCCCAGATTCCTTATACTGTACTTATACTGTGGTGCTTGAGGCTAATGGCATCCTGAATGGAAATATCATATGTTTAGGACACAATTACTTCAGTTTTATCTGACTTTAGTAGCAGAATATTGCAGGTCATTCAGGTCTTTATATCCTTAGAAGCATAAGCATAATGGTGAATAGTATTAGTCCAAGCACAGAACCTTATGGAACTCTGTGTAAAACCTTTACACAGAGGTGTAAAGGTGGAGGTGTAATCATTAAGGTCTACAAACTGAAATCAATGTGATAAATAGGACTTAATCCAGCGTAATGCAATTCCTTTAATGGCAATTAAATGTTCTAATCTCTGTAGTAGGATGAGATGGTCAGTGGTGTCAAATGCAGTACTAATGTCCAACAAAACAAGTAAAGAGACGTGTGTGTGTGTGTGTGTGTGTGTGTGTGTGTGTGTGTGTGTGTGTGTGCACGCACGCGCATTCGTGCATGTGTGTTTGTGTGTGTGTCCTTTCAAGTGTCCATTAGAGGTAATATGCACAGAGGGCAGAATATGATACAATAGAAGGCATGCTGACCTGATGTGTTTTTCATCTCTAGAGGTAGGAGAGGCCAGAAAGCAAGGTCACCGTTGCTGTTAACATTTCACAACAGAACTCCAGCCTACTTCCATATTCTTCAGCTGACATTATATCAGCTTTTCTAATCCAAAATCTCTGCCCAACTGTCATTTTGGAATATGCCCCTCCCGCTCCATCAATCCCTACTTCTAAAATCCAGATTATATAACTACACTGAGCTCAGCTATCTTAATGTCAAACGTGGTCTTTTGTGTGCTTTCTTTCATGTCTTTCTTTAACCCATTCTATCTGGGAAAGCATGAGTGTGTGTAACAGAAATAGCACATCTATAAGCTCATAGCTTGAGCTATATGAGCTTGTAGATCTGCTATTTTTGAAGTCTTGAAAAGTTCTGCAAATCTTTAAATGTATAGATCTGTATACTTTGAGACACTACCAAACTGATCAGAGTTTCAGGTGTGCTGGACATCAATTGAGCTGAATGTGCCATGACACAATCAGTTAATGGTTCATAATTCAACTTTTTGCAATCAGTGTGGAGCAGCACAAATGAGACAGAGAGAGAGAGAGAGAGAGAGAGAGAGAGAGAGAGAGAGAGAGAGAGAGAGAGAGAGAGAGAGAGAGAGAGTGCCATTACAGGCAAGCCTTTCAGTGTGACAGTCTGTCACACTGTGTGACAGGCAAGAGTAACGTGTGACACAACTGCTGCAGGTTTTCACACTAACTGCTCCCTGTGGTCGCAATGAAATACATATAGATATCATGTTGGGAGTCCTTGACATGAAAAGGTTGATGCTGTACGTTTTTCAGAAAACTGTTATGGGATTTAGAAGATGTTTGGGAATTGGCCTCAGGTCTTAATGGGTTAATGTCTTTCTTTAATGGCTACAGTTCTGATATCTACAGTATGTTCTTTACCTGTTATGTTTTCAGACCAACATCGGCAGTATCCTGGCTGCTGTAAACCCCTACAAGCAGATCCCAGGTCTGTATGACCCTGAGAGGGTGGACCTGTACTCCAAGCACCACTTGGGGGAACTTCCCCCTCACATCTTCGCAATTGCCAATGAGTGCTACCGATGCATCTGGAAACGCCATGACAGTCAGTGTGTCCTCATTAGGTGAGTTCTTCCTCTGGATACTGCTTGATTGCACTCATGTTTGTACACACACCATCAATCAAGATGCATTTAACTGATTTATTATGACAGGGGCCTTCAAGGTTTTCAGGCCAAGGACCCCTTAGTTGAGAGAGAGATGAAGCAGGGAGCCAGGGACCCCCACTACACATTGTATAACATTGTGTTGCAGATTTTCATAGATAGATTCATAGACTTGTTTGACAGCAGTGTCATCAGTCTACTGTATGTTGGATTCGTGTTAATGTGTTTTTTCAGATATTTAACCACCTCAACACCAAACCTATTTGCCCAAATAGCAGATCTACAAGCTCTCAACGCCTCAAGTTCTCCTAGGGGATGTGACTGAGGGTTAAAGTTGTTCATTTAAAATAATTATCCTATCACAAAGATTTGGCGGACCCCCTGTAGTAACTTTGGGGACCCCCTAGGGGTACCAGACACCCGGTTGAAGACCCCTGTATTATGAGAAACTAAATGAATTAATGTGAATGTGAAACTTGATAGTTCCATTCCATTTGTTGAATATGTTGTGATGAAGCTGCGTAGGGAGTCCGCCGTAGAACCCGCGGGCATAACGAACCTCCTCGGGGGCCTATGGAGAGAAGAGTAGAAACAGGGACAGGGTTAGGTCTGTATTCATAGGAAAGCTGAAGTAGCGGGATTGAGGTGTTGTCAGTGGTCCTGTTCCTGAAATCCTTCAAATAAATAAGCTTCAAATAAAATACACACTATTTTACTCCTTGAGTGTGTGTAGGTCCATATGATCTACAGTACATGAAGTCAAGCATCTCATTATGCTTCCAATTAAGGGCTCAATTAAGGCCTCAATTTGTATCCAGAGAAAGACCAAAGGCTAATATGTGAACCAATCAGACTTCTGTATCTATTAAACAACCACTCTAATCCAAGTTGAGTAAATGTCATACAGTGTAGTGTGTGATTAAATTATTGTGTGTGTGTGTGTGTGTGTGTGTGTGTGTGTGTGTGTGTGTGTGTGTGTGTGTGTGTGTGCGTGCGTGCGTGTGGGTGCGGACTGCGGGTGCGTGTGCGTGCGCGTGCGCGTGCGTGCGTGCGTTCTAGTGGTGAGTCGGGGGCAGGGAAGACAGAGAGCACTAAGCTGTTGCTTCAGTTCCTGTCTGTGATGAGTCAGAATTCAGCAGGGACGCCTCCATCAGAGAGGAGCACACGAGTGGAGCAGGCCATCGTACAGAGCAGGTATGGTCAACTGCACGCACACACAAGCAAAAACAGAATGTAGGGATTACAGATTTTATTCTTTTATTTATTTTATTCATTTAATGTCTTTATTTATACAGGCCTGTACACAGTGTTATTGTGTTACAGCATCTTTTCATTATGAAAAGCAAACTTTATGCATGGAAGGAATGACCCTTGCACTGAACCTTAGACCCCATGTACTCTCGTCCACAAGCAGCCAATCAAGTGAAGAAAAAAATTCAAATGCACTAAAAACTAAAATGCACTAACTAGAGTTAATCTCACTCTGTGTGTGTGAAGTCCTATCATGGAGGCATTTGGGAACGCTAAGACTGTGTACAACAACAACTCCAGCCGCTTTGGGAAGTTCATCCACCTGCACTTCTCTGAGAGCGGGAACATCCAGGGAGGCTGCGTCATCGACTGTATCCTTGTTGGCTACCATGACGCACAGCACGCATGCGTCGGGCTGCGGGCACCACGCTGCCAAAGGGCACCAACACAATTTGCAAAAAAAAAAAAAGAAAGAAAGAAAAAAGAGCCAAGCCGATCATCATCATAATAACTAATATGTAGCCTATTTGCTCCACCTAAAAATACTTATTGGGGGGCCAGTTGTGTGTTGGGCACCAAAATGGGTTGCAGCGGCCCTGCTTGTTGTTTTTAACAGATTTGTTTTTGGCGTAATAATGATAATAATAACAATAAACATATTTGTACAGAAAGCGTAAGCTTGATGTTCATTGACAGATTTTCAGATCCATAGACTGTGTTAAAGACTACTAAATAGAATTGTCATTTCCCTTGACTCTGTCCCTCTCAGATTTACTGGAAAAGGTAAGTTATGTGCAGTCTGGCAGCCTGCTCAGATCAAATTGAAATTAATTAGGAATGATATATCATTCAGACATTCTGGAAACTAGAATTTGGTGATCATCACTGAGATTGTGATGGTGCCGTCGTGATTTCTCTGTAGAACCGTGTGGTGAGACAGAACCCTGGAGAGCGGAACTACCACATCTTCTACGCTCTGCTGGCAGGAGCAACGAAGGAACATAAAGGTGAGCTCCGTAAATGCCTTTAATGGACAAGTAATGCTTGGATGTATACAAATACCATATTTTCAACAAGAAATCTCTTGAAGGGGTCAGAATAGCTTTTTCTTATTTACTCACTCTTCATATTTTGGTTCTGTTTTGAGTTGGCCCTTAAACATTTATTATTAATACAACTTTCAATTTTGGTAAAGAAAAAAATCATAAATCAATTGTTTATTATTACTTTTTTTTGCCATTTTGCAATAGATTGGCTGTAGGCAGAGATTATGGATACTTGGGGGGTCCTTGACTTGTAGATGTTTGGGAGGCACTGACTTGATCCTAAATTACAATGTAATTGTTGATGTGTTGCTATCCATTAAGTTATTCTATAATAACATGAACTATTATTATTTCCTTTACCAGAAACATACTTCCTCGGTGACCCTCCTGAGTCTTTCCACTACCTCAGCCAATCTGGATGTCTGAAGGACAAAAGCCTTAACGACAAAGAACTCTTCAACAGTGTCATGGTGGGTTCCAGATTCCGCAGTGTCCGCACTGGCTGCAATATCAGTCATTGCCCATATTCCAAATGAATACAATGTGTAGAGTACATACTGGCATGGGGGTCCCTACCTCAGAATACTGTGGGTGCATGCTTGCATTTTCTGGGCAATTTCTGGTATTAGGAAAAAAAGGACGATACTTATTTTTTTGCTCATTTAGGAAACTTTGTTTAGGAATTGTGAGAGGATTAATGTGTTTAATTGTGTCCAATCCCGTTCTTCTGTCCCATGCAGGAAGCACTAAAGGTGTTGGAATTCTCAGAAGAGGAGATTAGAGACATGTTCAAGTTGCTTTCAGGAGTCTTACAGCTGGGGAACGTCGAGTTCATGACCGCAGGAGGAGCACAGATCACCACCAAGCAAGGTCAGTGGCGAGGAGAGGAGGGGGGGGGGGGAGAGAGGGAGAGGGAGAGGGAGTTAGAGGAAGGGGCAAAGCAGATAGGTGACAGTGAAAACGGGAATGATAGAAAATAACCCATCGCTATAACCCATCACTCTCTTTCTTTCTTTTACTCTCCCAATGTCTCTCCCCATCCCTCTCTTGCTCTCTCTCTAGTGGTCAGTAATGCCAGTGAGCTGCTGGGTCTGGACTCCTTCCAGTTGTCTGAGGTCCTGACTCAGCGCTCCATAATCCTCAGAGGAGAGGAGATCTGCTCGCCACTCACTATAGAACAGGTACAGTTCACACACATTCATAAAGTACACACATTTATACCAGGCGTGTCGTTGCCAGGATTTTAACTGAAGCAAACACGGAAGTCAAAGTTCCTATGATTGGCCCCCCGCGAGGTAGCAAAAAGAATTTGTCTACATTGGACCCTATTCGTCTTCCCCTTTGATTTTCTAACCTTAATAAACGTTGTCATAAATACTTTATGGTTCCGGCTGTGTTCTTCTTCGTGTGCTGTATTACGGGAGGCTCCGACCACATTCTCCCATGTATCCCTGCGATTCCACGTGACCGTTGGCAGCCAATAGCATTCCTTATGATTCCTGGGGTACCTTTCAAACAATGATGGCGTCACCCATACAAGGGACAAGAAAACCTCATTTACGCTGCATAGAAAGCAATGGTGTCGCGCCGTCCATATTTTTCTACAGTCTATGATTTATACACATGCACCTCTTCTCACGCTTTCTTGACCAATCTCTCTCGTTCAGGATTGCACAAATACAGTACACACACACACACACACACACACACACACACACACACACACACACACACACACACACACACACACACACACACACACACACACACACCATCATAATTTCTTATTTTCTTTTCCTTATCAGGCTGTGGATTCAAGAGATTCTGTTGCCATGGCGTTGTATTCCCAGTGTTTCTCCTGGATCATACTTAAGATCAATCAGAAGATCAAAGGGAAGGAAAACTTCAAATCCATCGGCATCCTTGACATCTTTGGTTTTGAGAACTTTGAGGTCAGAACCCTTTCATATTTGAGCAGAAATGTATCGATAAACTAGTGGTGGGTCTCCGCCTCTCAACCAAAGCCACCCTCTATCCTATGCACACATGTAAACTGTACAGTACATGGTGAGCATCCTAGTTGTGTACTGCAGCGGTTTTCAAAGTGGGAGACTGTATTTTTTTGTATCATTTTAAACTTGAATTACAACATTATTTTCAGTTCATACAAAGGGCTATTATCTCAACATTTGCCTTGCAACATAATCTCAGGGAGAATAATGATGATTCAAGTTTCTTTATTTGGCTAAACCCCTTGAGATGATGTGCCCTCTCATTTTAGAGGGGGGCCCCAACATAAATACATGATACAATTGTTACATGTATACAGAGTAGACAAGACAAAATACATGGACAGAACAAAAACAACACACATACAATAACATTATGAACCTTGACAAACATCACAGCATTAAATCTGCATTAAATCCTATAATATATCATATCACACATTGAAATAATGGCAGAAATGCCAAAAGGTTTGGGAGCCCCTGCTTGAGTGTACTGTACTATAATGGATATGTGTGTCTTTTCCCTCCAGGTGAATCGGTTTGAGCAGTTTAACATCAACTATGCCAACGAGAAGCTCCAGGAGTATTTCAACAAGCATATCTTCTCACTGGAGCAGTTGGAGTACAACAGGTATACTGTATATCATCTACATCACTGTTGCCCAAACAGTGGGCCGGGACCCATTTGTGGGTCGCAGACAGATGGGTCCCTTTGTTTTTTGTTTCCTACATTTTGTTTTATTTTTATGAATTAAAAACAGTAATTTCGTGAAGAAATAAACTAAAAATCTAAGTTCCATAAATTAAAGGTTAAAAAGTTTGGGAACCATTGATCTACATCAGGGATGTCAAACATACGGCCTGCAGGCCGGATCCGGCCCGCGAGGTGATTCAATCCGGCCCCAGGCTTGTAGAGTATACATTTCTGAGCATTTAGGGAAAAAAAGTAAGTCTCTAGCCCATTCCTGTCAAGAGTTATGATTGTTTTAAGAACTGCAGGCTAGGTTTCTCCCACCAGCTGGCGGTGATTGAGTTGATTGATTGGAATGTTAAGTAGGGATGCGAAGATATACCGGTACGGATCGTAATCGCGATACAAAAGTCCGCGATACGGTTGAATCGGTTCATTCAGTGTGTACCGGTACAATAGACGGCCGAAATCGTGATGGATCGTACCGTGAGTGTCTGGATCGGTAAATTCCGCGATTGTATCGGTTCTTCCATATAGTATTTCATTATATCCTGTGTTTCCGAGGCGCCATGAATGCACCATCATCAGCCGTTCAACCCCCTCCCCAAAAGCCAGTCTTTAACGCGAGCTGCGACTCGGACAGACGGACAACACTCCGCACTCTGCATGCATGCAAGGGAGACAGACAGTGCAGCGAAATGCAACACAGACGAACTAGCAGCCCCACGGGTTAAAAAGATGCAAGATTAGTTGTACAGTACTTAGCTTTATATCATCCAAGTCCGCTGCGCTGATTGTTGTCACAGAGTAGCACAGGCTGATCGAGTGATATGTAATCAACAGCCGTTTCTTAGCGAATCTCCGACGGACAATTGATTGAGATCATCTTCTGCGCTATATTAACTGCACACAGTCACACACACACAACAACAATGTTGCTGGGTGTTGTAGGACTACTGCTTGCATTTAAAACAAAGTATTTGTCACTGTTCTACAACTTTCCTGTTGATGCAAGCAACTCTCTCACTTGAAAGAAGCCTAATTTATACATCGCAGTACAAGGGTGTCGCACCTAAAATAGCAGACCTACAAACTCACAATGCGTTGTGGATGCGACGCGCTGTGAGCTTGTAGATCTGTTTTAAAACATTTTGGCTATAAAAATTGCATAATCCTGGATTAAATATAATATAATATAATATAATAATACAAACCAGGGAGGGACTTTATTGTTTTTCAGGTCAAGGACCCCTTAGCTCAGACAGAGATCAAGCAGGGACCTTCGCTGTAGGCTAGGCATTATAGCCTACTGTATCACACAAATATTTGGCAGGCCCCCTGTAATAACCCTGGATTGGGGTCCCTGACTCCCAGTTGAAGACATATAGGCCTACTAATAATGACATAGGCCTTCTATATGATTAGTTATGAAACAATTCTACAATAGCCAGCAGCTTTGTGTTCTCCCAGAATACTATAGGCCTATGTTGGGTTGTTAGACAGAGCCTAGTACTACAGTGAAACAATAAATTGCCTTGAATTTAAATTTCATAATTTTTTAGTCGCTATGTTTTGTAAATTTTGGGATTTGGGCTTGAATCGTGGTGAATCGTGAATCGTATCGCATCGTATCGGGAACAGGGGTGGATCGCGATGTATCGTATCGGCAGGATTTCAATGTATCGCAATTATATCGTATCGCTGGCAGTGTATTGAGGTCCGTATCGTATCGCCTCGGTGGTCGAGATTCGCATCCCTAATGTTAAGTGATCAGCTCTCTCTCTCTCTCTGAAGATGACAGCATTGCTAGGATTGGGGTGGGGGGTCTGGCTATGAATAATACCTGAACGAACCTACAATATTCGAACTGTACTCAAAGATTACACATATTAGACATGGAAATTAATGTTAAGAAAATAACTTAAAAAATATAATAATAATAAAATGTAAAAGTTTTATTATTCAGATATTTTCTGAATATGCCATTATTGTTCATTACTTTTATTCTTTTTATTATAAAATACAATAAAAATAATTATTGTCCTGCATCAATAATATTTGTTATAGCCATTTACAAATTATAGCAGAGACTATCATGAATTATTCTATTATCAAATGGTTTATTCTTATTGGCACTTCTTAAAGGATGCCATGGAGCCAATGTAGACTCATTCCTAAAACAGAAATTTGATTACAATAAATGCATGCCTATTGATTCTGGATGGGGACCCAAATGCCATCCGGAATCAATGGGGGGAAGTGTACTATTATCACATTTTTGTCTTAGTAATGCGACAAATAAAATAAAAATATATTATTGAACTCAAGTCTCCATGGCGTGAGTAATCAAAGAAAAAAAAAGTCATTTTGGGGATGAACTACTCCTTTAAACAAATAGCATCTCTCGTACCTAACTGCAACTGTAATACCAATAATGAAAGTAGCTATTTTACTTAATAATGAACACAATTTGTAAAATTATATACTGCTATACTGCTAGCTATAGCAGTGGCTAAGACGACAGGAAGAAAAACAGAGCGAACATGTGTGCGAGTGTGCATGCCATCCGATCCGCGACTGGTTGCGGCCCTCATCAAGTCGCCTTTCATCCAATCCGGCCCTCACCCCAAAATGAGTTTGACACCCCTGATCTACATAATGCTGTTGTCAGGATTTGTAATTAGAAGCCAAATGCAGGAGAACATAGGCAGTACTAGTCGTAGTAACCATGTTTTATACCTCCAGCCAGAAGGAATACATGATAAACAGGCATTTACTGTATAATAACAAGAAGCCAGGCAGGACACAACCAATCAGGCTTACAGAAACACGTTTGGGAACTATTGACCTAGACACTACTACAAATGCACAGTTAAGGGGGTCTTTATACCAGGACGATTGGAAACGCTGCCGGTCTCGTTTTGGATTTATTACCCAAAAAACGTCGCGTTTACACCTTGTTGTTGGTTCGTTTTTCTGTGTTTATACTACAAGTTGACAACATATGTTCGCATATTCAATGAGTCCCGCAAAAGGAGGTTTTTAGCGAGGTGAAGTGAAACACCAACAAAAGTCACCTGGAAGATGAAGGTCGGAACATTTATAGCCTATGGAGCATATTTCTGGACATTATCTACGGGGATGGGCTATATTAAGTGAGTTCTGTCTTCTATCTGCAACACAGAAGTATAACGCACCATGCGAGGCAGCTAACGGAGTATAGCCTACAGAGGCACATATGGGTATGGTAGTCTACCACCTTGATTACAAGGGAAAATAATAAAATGTACTTCTTAAAATAAATTCATCATGCCTGTTGCTAAGTATTGGCAACATGACTGTCTTGCATGCGTGCCTTGCACGTGCAAGACCAGACAACAGTCATGTTGCCATACCTTAGCTCTTACTGAACTGACGCACTGCACTGGGATGCGGCGCAATGGAGGATGATGTGCCGTCGCCGTCGCAAAATAAACTAACGGAATAAATTAATGAACTGACGCCATACGCCACTGGCAGTCTGTTATTTCACTGGAAGTCACAATCATAGCCTTCCGTTATGGCTTTAAGTAAATTGCCTACTTTGGAAGCAACATGCGTGCCTTTAGAGGAGGCTAGACGCACTGGAGAGAAAAAGCGACATGATTTCTTTGACTGGAGGAGAGGGAGCGAGGATATATGGAGGAACTTTTTGTGATGAGTCTCTGACTGACTGGACAGATATGTTGTCTGTCTGTCTGTCTGTCTGTCTGTCTGTCTGTCTGTCTGTGTCTGTCTGTCTGTCTGTCTGTCTGTCAGCAAGACTCAGCATATTACAATAACTCACTCATTACCTGAAGTCCGCTGCGTCTGTGATGTGGCGCGGTGCATGAAGAATTAATCCAGTATTTTTTGGTGAGAAGTTGAAAAAGGGGAACGCAAAATAGTCATTATTCATTGGTTTGCTTTGCTTAGAATGGAATACCATAGCCTAATGGTTTAATTTAACTTTGCGGAGAGGAGAGCTGTTGCAACTCCGACAGGCCAGCTAGGGTACCAGCCCAGGTGCGACGACTTGTGCGTAATTAGACATTTTTAAAAGGCTTTCATATAGACTACTCCTGACATTTTTCAAATGAGGTTTGTGCTAATAGATCACTGGGCTATTTTCTGGGTTTTAATTAGGCCTACAGCAACACAAATAATAATAATACATTTTCGGTTTGTCTGACAGACTGACACTATATGCAGCAGGGGAAGGGGAGCAGAGGAGGGGGTGCTATGACATCATCGCACTCTCCCTCACGGCCGAATTCCGATATTACACCGTTGCGAAACTGATGCGAAACCGCAGAAATGCACTTTCAGAGCCGAATTCCGAAAAGTATCGGTTAGGGTCATGAAACCGCGTCTCCGTGTGTCAAAATGGCCGAATCAATAGTAAAAACTATCGTCTACAAAAAAATCGACCTCATGTAATGACCCTCTAAGTAGCAAGCAACAGTCTGGCAGTTAGAAATATAGGCATGGTAAAGTAATAATACATTTGCATAATATAGGTGTATATAATTAGGTGGCAGTAGTGCATAATATGTTGCAGATTGTTGCAAGTACTTTATGTTGTCGCAATTTGTTTGTTTACATATAATACTCTGTCTGTGTCTCCACAGGGAGGGGGTGCAGTGGGATGCCATAGACTGGATGGACAATGCAGAGTGTCTGGACCTCATAGAGAAGGTATGATATTCCCAGACTCCCAATCTCAAGTCTCCCGGTTAGGGTTAGGGTAGGGTTAGCATAAGTCTCTTGCAAATGAACACTAAAGCCTGAGTTATTCAATAGTTCTTCTATTGAAGGGATTCTATCTAATCCCTTCTGTTGTCATTGTATGCAAGCATTCAAAATGATATAGGCTAACGTGCAAAGCAGCCTCATATAGAACCACCATGAGGCCAATTTGGAATATTATTGTGAGTGTGAGTGTGTCCAACTTACAATTTACAATTTAGGCATTTAGCAGACGCTTTTAATCCAAAGCGACTTACAATAAGCAGGTAATACATCAATATAATAAGCAAGATAATATGTCAGTATATCAACAACAATATAACAATGCATAGGAATATCAATTTAGAAAAACAATGACATAGGTAGACCACGCACCTAATCAGTAAAAAAACGTTTTTAAAACCTAAAAATGATATCTAGCTTCATGTATGGTCACTGAGGGAAGGAGAGTGTTACAGTAGAGCTGTGGGTTTAGGTGGAGTTTGAAGTGGTGAGTCTTCAGTCTAACTTCTACTGGCTATGTTCACCCAACACTTGACAAAGAACACAAAATGTCCTTTGCTGTACATTACTGACCCCTGCTGGTTCGTTGGAGTACCTGTTCAGCTGTTCAGCAGGGAAAGAATCTGGAGGAGATAGCATGATGTTAAGCTCTCGCTTTGAAAGTCCTTGCTTCCTTGTGAAAAGAAGTGGCTGACTTCATTTATATCGGAGGGGGAACATGACTGTAGTAGTGACAGAGGAAAACACAATGGAAAAACACAAAATAATTATATAATTTATATAAATTCATCCGAGGATTATATTAATGGCAATGGTGTTACTGGTGAGGATTTTGTGCTACCTATGTAATAATTTACTGTATTTTCTTGCTTTAGAAACTAGGCATGTTGGCACTAATCAACGAAGAAAGCCGCTTTCCCAAAGGAACTGACTTCACATTGTTGGAGAAGCTGCATAGCAGACACTCAGTGAGTACTTTACACACACACGCGCGCACGCACGCGCACGCACGCACGCACGCACGCACGCACGCACGCACGCACGCACGCACACACACACACACACACACACTTTATGATCTATGCTATTCTTCTGTTTCAGACAAACCCTTACTATGTAAAGCCCAGACTTGCAGACCATCAGTTTGGCATCAAGCACTATGCTGGGGAGGTGAGTTATGCATATCTGACCAATGTTTACCTGCCTGTAATGTAGTATCAACAAGTGGTTGTGGCAATCTGACATGGATCTCATCTCTGTCAGGTTCTGTATGATGTCAGAGGGATCCTGGAGAAAAACAGAGATACATTCAGAGATGACATACTCAACATGCTCAAAGACAGCAGGTATAGCAGCTCTCCTTAACATTTTCTTACTAAATCCCTGTTCAGATATAAAAGATTTGCAGGCAATGTGTCATCATATTTGATTTTGGTGTCATGTGTGAATGTCCACTAATTTTGAGTGGCAGCAATCTTGTTTATGTCTCCTTGCAGGTGAAGCCATTGCGGAAAGCAAATGTGATGAAATCATGATATTGCTTTCATGTTCTGAGTGTGACTTGTGTTCAATATAAGGCAGCAGGCCTTCGGTTCTCAATGTCTAGTATTGTTTTGAATTCCCTGTGTTTCTATGCGTCTCCCCTCAGACTGGACTTCATCTATGACTTGTTTGAGAAGGTGGGTAGCAGGAATAATGAGGAGACATTGAAGATGGGCACAGCCAGACGTAAACCTACCGTCAGCTCCCAGTTCAGGGTGAGAGACATATGCTACGTTTTGTTAGAGTTCTTTTTTATCAGCATAAGCTGAAGCTGTGGCTGTCATTATAGAAGTAAATATGATTAAAGGTTCCCTTTTTAAATCCTTTCTTCTCAGGATTCCCTCCACTCGCTCATGGCCACTCTGAGTGTCTCCAATCCTTTCTTCATTCGCTGTATCAAACCCAACATGGAGAAGGTTCGTCTCATCTAAAAGTAAAACAATGCCATTTCTCTTGAAACCTGGCTCCATATTCTCATCTGACATGCCTTATTTTCCACCTGTAGAATCCAAATGTTTTTGATCCGGAAGTAGTTCTGAACCAGCTGAGGTATTCTGGGATGTTAGAGACAGTCAAGATTCGTCGGGCTGGGTTCCCTGTCCGTAGAACTTTCAAAGACTTCTTCTCTAGGTTTGTATCTTCAAACCATGTTTTCTTTTGATCTGTGTGTGTGTGTGTGTGTGTGTGTGTGTGTGTGTGTGTGTGTGTGTGTGTGTGTGTGTGTGTGTGTGTGTGTGTGTGTGTGTGTGTGTGCATGTCAACAAATCTGTAAAATTATGTTTGCTGCATACAATCACTCACAGACCAGCCATTTCAGGTGAACTTGGTTGACTTCACAATGGCTACTGGCTAGTGAGTTTACAAGAGATGTGCATGGAAATAATTATAATTAATGATTAATCAACTAATAAAGTCTTGGCCGACTAAGAGCCCTAGTATGATGCCCTACTATGAGGACACCTCAGGGAACCCGTCGTTTGTCTTTGGGTGTTTTAATCAATAACATTGTACATATATTCAAGAATTCTTAAACCTCTTTATTTATGTTATTATTATATTTATTTCTTGCAGATATAAAATCATTTTCAAAGACAAAGTTCCTACAGCAGGAGATGATAAAAAGAAAAGCACAGACCTGCTGTATAAATACGATAAGACGAAGAAAGATTGGCAGCTAGGCAAGACCAAGGTAAGACTGTTTGTTTGAAACACACTGGTAATTGGGGAAAGCTTGTACGTTAGGAGGTTACCGGTAGGTATCCTTTTCATTGTAGCTGTCTAATCTGGGTGTAGACCTTGGTCCCAGGCGAATGCATGCAACTTCATAGTAGGATAGAAAAACAGTACAAAGGGGTCTCTGAGGACCAGGGTTGGAACCCAGTAAGCTAGACTTCTCTACCTGATCCTGATAAACATTGATTTGTGTAAACAATAATAATACAACCATCTGTAAATACCATTAGGGATTCTCAATACTAATGATAGCATAATGATAGACTTTGATCTTTGCCCTGTAGGTGTTCATGAAGGAGTCTCTGGAGCATCGTCTGGAGAAGGACAGGGACGAGATCCGCCGTCAAGCAGCCATGATAATCAGAGCCCACCTGCTAACATTCTCTGCCAAGTAAGACACACTCCAATAGAGAGTGTATCCTGGATACTGTAGTGTAGGTTGTGTGCTAGCTGAATCATGTATGTACCAGTAAGACTCCCTAATCGGGAGATAAGCGACCGTAGGTCGCTTATCTCCACAATTACACCAAAAATGTGTTTTTCCAAAATAGTCCTGATGGTGGCGCTAGATGGGACAGATGCGTTTTGATTACATGACTGTAGAGATACTGTGCGATTTGCGTGATTTTAGGGCAAAATCTGTAGGTGTCCAAAAATGTGTTTTAAAAAATCAGCCTGAAGGTGGCGCTAAATGGGACAGGTCCATGTTGATGAGATGAGTGTAGACATACTGTGTACCGATTTGTGTGATTTTAGGGCAAAATCTGTAGGAGCAGTGTCCAAAAATGTGTTTGAAGAAATCGGCCTGATGGTGGCGCTATATGGGACAGGTCCATGTTGATGACATGAGTGTAGACATACTGTGTACCGATTTGTGTGATTTTAGGGCAAAATCTGTAGGAGCAGTGTCGAAAAATGTGTTTTAAAAAATCGGCCTGAAGGTGGCGCTAAATGGGACAGATCCATGTTTTGTTGATGAGATGAGTGTAGACATACTGTGTAGTGATTTGCGTGATTTTAGGGCAAAGATTGTAGGAGCAGTGTCCAAAAATGTGTTTTAAAGAATCCGCCTGAAGGTGGCGCTATATGGGACAGATCCAAGTTGATGACATGAGTGTAGACATACTGTGTACCGATTTGCGTGATTTTAGGGCAAAAATTGTAGGAGCAGTGTCCAAAAATGTGTTTTGCAAGAATCGGCCTCATGGTGGCGCTAGAAGAGGGCCATGTGAGAAATGAGGGGTGGGGTCTTCGCGCCGCCGAGGCGGCCGAATAGGTACCGGCCCCGGCTCTCCCGGTCGCTCCTAGCCCGAGTTAAGGCATTTTATGTGAGCTGCAGTGGAGGGGGTCCTCCACTGGGGGCGCCACCACTTTTGCATCCGTTCTGGAGCACCAGGAGTCGGTGGTCCCCGGGAATTCCCAGTGAGCAGCCCCGTTGGGGTGGTCATTTGGTCATTTTTGCACATTTGGTCATTTCTTACACCTGGGGGTCCCCCAGGGACTTGGGGGTCCCTGGAGCTCCGGGGGTCCTTGGAGGTTGTAGTTTGGCAGGCAAGGAGTGTGTGTGCAAAATCTGGCATGGATCGGGGCAACGGTTGCGTAGATATGAGCAGAGCAAAAGTGTGACGTGTGACGAGTGACGTGACGGACAGACGGAGGGAGGGACAGACGGACGGCCGGTGGAGGTTTGGATAGTATAGGAGTGCAAGTAACTGCGACCTACGGTCGCAATCATGAATCCTAATCCTGCTCTCACTTAGTATGTGTATTCCTGTACAATTTCTGCACACAGGAAGCACTTCAAACAAGTTCGCCTCAGTGTTGTCACCCTGCAGAAGCACCTCCGCAGACACATACTGCGCAGGCAGTTTGTGAAGAAGCGCAAGGCCACTCTGGTCCTGCAGACACACAGACGAGGTCAGGTGGCGCGTGCCCGTGTTCGGAAACTCAAAGAGGAGAAGAGGAAGAGGCTTGAAGAGGAGAAGAAGAAGCTAGAAGAAAAGGAGAAAAAGGAGGGGGAGGAGGAAGGAGCGAAAGGAGGAGAAGAAGATACAAAGGTAAAAACAGAGGTAAGTATTGTGGTTATGAAGATAGCGGATGAAGTCAATAAAGGATGTACAAAAGGGTTACTTTATAGAAGGGACATTTAAGTAACTTTTTTTGTTGTCTTTGAAAGCCTTATTTACATTACGTCCAGCTTAATAGAGAAGGCACTGGAGCAACTCGGATGATTGGAGACTTTTTCTTTACAGCAATAGAACAGGGTGCAAGGCAAGAACGACAACATTTCGATGTCTATTACATTTTCATTATTATGTGTCTGCTCCTGAGATGCACCGGATCAGCCTGATTTAGGCTTGAGTCGCATTGGAAACTCCCTTTATTACATTACATTACTTTACACTTCTAGTGTCCCATTCTACACTCTTAAGGCCTTTACACTCCGGGGATGTGATGAATAAACTATACGAATATTTTAAATACTCTAAAGTACTTTTAAATACATATAGGAGAATATGCCTTATTGTTGATGCCTCATTCATATAGGTTAATGACCTTATTCTGGGGTTATACATTTGTGTTCTGTTCTGTTCTGTGTCAATGTACTCAAGGCACACAGTTAAAAAATGTTTATTTTTAGGCAAATGAATGCACAAAACAAAACATGCCCCCCAGTCTGTAGGATATTAAAGTGAGAGCAGAACCCTCAGTTTCAGCTATTGTATTCTACTGTATATTGTATTCTGTATTCAGTATTCAACTATTCATACAGAACACTGACCCATGTCTCCCATTCCAGGATGATGATACACATCAGATGGAGGAGATCCTGCTGCTTGAGCGGGAGATTGAGCGCTTGCAGAAGAAGAGAGAGGACGGTGTGTCCCAGCTCTGCGAGTCCTCTAAGCAGGAGCTCCAGCTGCGCCGGGACGCAGAGCTCAAACGAATGAACAAGGAGGCCTCCAGGAAGGCCACGGTTGACCTGTTGAACTGTGGGGTCATGGATCCTGCGCTGGGAGCCCTGGAGGCCAAGCCTACTGCAGAGGTAATTTAAATAACCTTTTCTGTCAGGATATATACTTACATATACATACCGGTATACCGGTAGATATAAAAAAAAATCTACTTTGGTTACTCTTGTGTGGCTCCAGTTCCCTCAATACCCTGGGTTCTAACTTACAGGGTTCTCTAATCCTGGGTTCTTCTAACCCACATGATGCCCTAGTTTAGAACCCATGTGCCATGTCCCTCGGGTTCTGACCCAGAATGTTTTGATTCAAACGCCATCACCTTCCATCTACCAGGTGAAACCCCAGGCTGGAGCAAGAGCAGCCAGGGCCGGATCCAAAGAAGAGGAGGTGGACGAGGGCTTCCACGCCGAGGAGGAGTGCATCCCCCTCCCAGACTTCCCGCCCCCGGCAGAGACGGACACTCCCATTGACCAGGAGATATTTGCCCACCTTCCTCCTCCTCCGCCCGCCTTTGCAGAGGGAACGGTTCCCGCCATGCCACCTCCTCCGCCTCCCCTGCCCACGGACGGCTCTATTCCTGGCCTTCCTCCCCCTCCTCCTCCTCTCCCTCCGCCGGACGATGGCTCGGCTGCCCCTCCTCCGCCCCCACCGCCACCACCACCTCCTCCACCTCCTCCTCCAGGAGAAGGAGCGGAGGGTGAGAAGAAAGACAAAGACAAGGCCGAGAGGAAGGTGAGCATGGTGGAGAGCCTGGGCGATGGGGAGGAGCCTATCTACAGCATCCCGGCCGACACCGAATCGGATTACGACCAGGAGGACGAGGACGGGTCTGTCACGGCGGGAGACGACAGTTCCGTGTCCGGGAGCAACCGCGGCAGCGCGGCCGTGGCGGACGACGAACACCCGAGGAAGTCGACCTGCACCAACGCCAGCATTGAGTCCTACCGAGGCAGCTCCGACTCAGTGAGGACACATACTCACACGCATCCTCACACGCGTGCACGCAGATATGTATGGTCACAGACGGTGATGCAAAAATCACTGTCGCATTATTTGAAAGTTACTGTCGAAAGTCAAATAGGACATAATGATGAAATAAATGAATATCAATCACCATTAATATGATGATTATGTATTTTGCTACATGATAAAGTAGTAGATAAATGATTGACGGTGGCCTTTGTTTGTGTGTGTGTGTGTGCGTGCGTGCGTGCGTGCGTGCGTGTGCGCGCGCGCGTGCGTGATCTTAGTATGCAGACAGTGATGACGAGCATGATGGCATGGGAGACACTGATGAAGAGACAACTAATTGCAGAGTGAGCATACTCAATGGAAATGGGCCGCCATACTTCCACAGCTACCTCTACATGAAGGGTGAGGGCACTAATATTAATAGTTTTTGTGGTACTAATGTTTTGGAGCAGTGCTAATCGACACTACATCTGGCTTTGTCTGTTTGTACGTACATCCCACACTTGGCTCATTAGCTCATTGGACGCTTAATGAAATGACTAAATAAAAAGCAAAGATATTTAAAGCTATACTGTGTAAGTTGCTCAACTTGTGGTCAGTAGCTCTATAGCAAACCTCGGTCGCGTCCGCGTCTTTCGGCCGTTTTTCGGTTCTCACCCCCGCGTCTGCCTCCACCTCTCCGAGATCTATCTTTTGAGGGGTCCCTGGTTGCTGTGCGTTCAGCCATTCCGGAGATACACTCCTTCACCCATGCTTCACCGTGCACCCGAGTATAGAGACACACGGGAGACTACAAATATGGCCGCCCTAGCGACCCCACTCCAAGATGCGCTGTGATTGGCCGGCAGTGTATAACCCTCGCTGTGATTGTGATGACGCAATTTGACGCAATTTTTCCGCGAAAACCGGTCCCCGGTAGGGATCATAGAAAACATATAAAGAGAAGGCTTTAGAAGCTGAAAATAACGGAGTGGGGGTTCTAAAACTTTAGCGATTTAACAGTTAGGACAATTTTAAGATTTGTTTTATAAAAAAAGTTACATGGTATAACTTTAAGTCAAATTGGGATAAATTGAATGTATAGGTTCTCCCATCCTGAATGCTTAACTCCTCCGTCCCTGTCCTGTTCTCCAGCTGGCCTGATGATCCCATGGCGACGGCGTTGGTGTGTGTTGAAGGACGAGACCTTCATGTGGTTCCGGTCCAAACAGGAGTCTCTCAAGTCAGGCTGGCTTTATAAAAAGGGAGGAGGCCTGTCCACTCTTTCACGGAGGTTGTTGTTGCTGTTTCTGAATTTAGCCTGCATGCTAATACTGCTGGAATAAAATACAATTACTCTGTATCAAAAGGGGTTACGCCACAGGAATTGCCTCTCGGCGATTCATCAATTCAATTGAGAAGGTGACTCTTATCAGCCTACTGCATTTGTGCCATTTTACAGTAAGAGCTGAGGAAAATCTCTATAAATTCACATTACTAGTACTTCATTTAATTGCTCTGTATAGACTGTCTCATCTCAAAGTTTTGATGTTTAACCATGTTGAACATTATAACATTAAACTCTTTTCTCACCATCTACAAACCCACTTTGCCATGTGCAACTATATTCTTACTTCCTTTTGTTTTTCATAGAATTTCATAGAAATGTTTGCATATTAGACTATGAACTCACATCACTGGGTTATGAGAGTCCAGTGTAGCAGAAACCCAATAAATAAATAAATGAACATTTAACCTGGCATTAAAATGTTGTAAGCCACCCAATATTATGGCAAATCTCTGATAATGGCAAGAAATCTATGGTCCTTGTACCGGTAGGTTGGCTTTAATATATATTTTTACTGCTACCGGTATCTCCTTGGATCATGCATTATGCATTTCTTCTCATCCTACTGCAGAAACTGGAAGATGCGTTGGTTTGTACTGAGGGACAGCAAGCTGATGTACTTTGAGAACGACAGCGAGGAGAAGTTGAAGGGAACCATTGACATCCGTGCCGCCAAGTAAAATTGACAGCTCCCGTCCCACGCCACACAGACAATCCCTCATACACTGTTTCTGATAGTTTTTGTCAATAGGTATATTTGTCAGAATTGTCTACTGTTTGCATATTTACAGGGAGGTTGTGGATAACCATGAAAAGGAGAATGCTCTGAACATAGTGACGGATGAAAGGACATACCAGGTGTTTGCTGAGTCACCAGAGGATGCCAGGTGTGGAGGAATCGCTCTCTGTCCTTTGCACCTAGTAGGATTATTATTTTGCTGGCGATTCTTTAGATTTCTCTCTGAACTCATGACATATCCAATGGCTCTCTCTCTCTCTGTAGTGGGTGGTTTAATGTGCTCAGTAAGGTGCGTGTGTGCACCCCCGAGCAGCTACTTGAGATGTCCCATGAACAGGCCAACCCAAAGAACGCTGTGGTAGGTCATTGTGAGATTTGTGTTAGATAGAGACACTAATTAAATATCAAAATATCTAATTTAATGTATGCTAACAAATTGCAATTCATCTACTATGAACAAATACAAATGTAATTATTTTTTATTATTTTCTCTTTCATTCCCGTAGGGCACTCTTGATGTGGGGCTGATTGACTCTGTCTGTGCATCTGATAACCCTGATCGGTAAGTTTCCCATTACCGCAGAAAAGGGAATACAGTCATTACTGTGTATTTGGTTGGTTCTCAACATGGGTCTGGGGACATCCAGGGTCCATGCGGTTGTTCCAGGGTGTTCCCAGCTAAATGATTGATAATTAGGAACCAAATGGACACTTAGAGGACTGTAGCTCAGACAGAGAGTGTACAAATGGATCCAAATGGACCAATTTGTACTCTTGAGGAATTGACTGTGTACATCGGGGTCCTCCTAGAGATAAATAAATAATAATAATATCAAATGGGGGTGCATGGCCTAGTACAAATCAAACAGCTGGTCCTTGAAATAAAAATAATACTTGAGAATTACTATGTATTCCCATCAGAAACTACATGATAACAAAATACTTCACTTAACCCCTGTAGGCCCAACTCTTTTGTGATCATCACGGCCAACCGCGTAATCCACTGTAACACTGACACCCCAGAGGAGATGCATCACTGGATCAGTCTGCTGCAGAAGCCCAAAGGAGATGCCAAGATAGACGGACAGGAGTTCCTTGTCAGGGGTGAGACCTGCGAGACTGCGACTCAGAGTTTATTGATTACTACTGCATGTGGAAGTCATGCTTTGAGTGCTTTGAATGGTGAATTGTTGTAGAGAGCATTACATAAATGGATAGAGTGGTAAGGCATACAGCATGTGTTGTTTTATTTGTGCTAAGTGTTACCCTTCTTATATACAAATTATAAGTAATATGTTTAGCAAGGCTGCTATCCATATTAGTGGTTATTTTGTTAACATTCATTTATTGGTCTTTAAAAGCTAATTTATACTTCATTGCATGACAATAATAACTTAAACACTTTTTGATATGGCATTTTTGTTTAGTAAAACATTTTGGGCTCAATCTGACTCTCCCCCCCACCCCCTCTCTTTCCTATAGGTTGGCTGCAAAAGGAGATGAAGACGAATGCCAAAAGCACGTCTCTAAAGCTGAAGAAGCGCTGGTTTGTTCTGACCCACAACTCTCTGGATTACTACAAGAGTGCAGAGCGCAACTCCTCCAAGATGGGAACTCTGGTCCTCAACTCCCTCTGCTCCGTCATTCAGCCAGACGAACGTGTGCACCGAGAGACAGGTAAGAAAGAGAGAGAGAGAGAGAAGATAGAGTGGAAGTGTAATCTGGGATTAGACATAAGAGGATAGGGGCTGCACATAAAAAGTGGAGTCTGATTTTACAATTGCATATGACATGAACATGCAAAAAGGTGTATTCAGCTGAGAGTAATTGAATTAAGTGAATTGAGTTCAGCTCAATACAGATCATTATGCTCCATAAATAAATCAGAAGGGAAAAGATGAAGGGAAATAAAAATGTGCCTCAGCGGCATGAATTGTCTGAATTAAATATTCTCATGAATTATGTGATGTATATTGAGCGTTCCCTTTTTGTTTCAGGTTACTGGAACATCATAGTGCATGGGAGGAAGCATTCCTACCGCCTCTATACCAAGATGCTGAATGAGGCCATGAGGTGGACAGCTGCTGTACAGGGAGTCATAGACAGCAAGCAGCCCATAGAGACCCCCACTCTACAGCTAATCAGAGACATCAAGGTAAGACGGAAACAAATGTACAATGTACTATGAATGACATTAAGCCGGTATGGTCCTTAAGTCATGTGGACACACACATTGGGTCTGATTCATCAAGCACTTTACGGCCAAATTACACCCATATTTTGATCGGCATTTAGGACAATTCCCAAGTTAGGGGTCAGATTCAGCAATGTTTTTTTGTCTGGGATTTTGAAGATAAAACAGAAATATAAGCCAAATTTAGTCACTTTATTTACACTTTATTTACACTATATTTACGACCAGATTGATGAATCGGTCCCAATATTTCCATTCATTACTTGAATCTGACTTCTTGTTTGGTTGTGTGTTCTCAGGAGAACAGTGTGAATCCAGATGTTGTGGATCAAATGTACCGGAGGAACCCCATACTCAGATACACTCAGCACCCTCTGCACTCCCCTCTACTACCACTGCCCTATGGGGAGGTCTCTAGCCGTAAGTAAACCTCCACTGTGCTGCATTTACACACTAATCACTTAAACCCTATATGCTTCCAGTCCCCCAAGTCTCCTCCATTTTTCCCTCTACACTATTATCTTCGCCGAAAATAGCTCACCAAGTTCACAAAGCATCGCATTGCGATGCGTTGTGAGTTTATAGATCTGTTATTTTCACCAAAAGTTCGCCATGGAATAAATTACATTTGGTTAACTATCTTCCTTGCAGAATTCATTTACAGTGGTACTGGTAATACAATCAATACGATTGGATACTCATAATTACAATAAGAAACGTTTCTTACAAACAAATGTAAGAAATTCCATAAATAAAAAAAATAATGTAGAAGTAGTGAAAATAGCCGATCTACAAGCTCGCAATGAGGTGTGAAGCAATGCATTGTGCGCAATGCGTTTTGCGCTTGTAGATCTGCTAATTTCACTAGTTTGGGTGAAAGAAATGGGCAAACATCTCTCTTTTGGGAGAAGAGCTTTCATCTTATACTGTATCGTTCTGCCTCTCTTTATATTGTGTGTGTGTGTGTGTGTGTGTGTGTGTGTGTGTGTGTGTGTGTGTGCGTGTGCGTGTGCGTGTGCGTGTGCGCGTGCGCGTGCGCGTGCGCGTGCGTGTGCGTGTGTGTGTGTGCAGTTCAAAGAAAGCAGGGTTATGCCAGTCTACAGGATGAGGCAGTGCGGGTGTTCAACTCCCTGCAGGAGATGGAGACCCTGGCAGACACGGTGCCCATCATTCAGGGCATCCTGCAGACCTGCCAGGACCTGCGCCCTCTCAGGGATGAGGTATGTTACTCACAAACTGTACAAAGAAATGCAAGCCATACACAGTAATAAACATAAAACAAAGAAGAAATCTGAATCAAAAAAACAAAAGACACATGCAATCAAAAGCTGGATTTGCTTTTTTTTCCAGGTGTACTGTCAGGTGATCAAGCAGACCAATCATGTGCCTCAGCCTAACAGCCCAGCCAATCGGGCGCACTGGCACCTGCTCACCTGCATGAGCTGCACTTTTCTTCCTAGCCGAGCCATCCTCAGATACCTGCGCTTCCACCTGAAGAGGTGTGTATGTATACAGTATATCAGTGGTTCTCAAACATTTTTGGCTTCAGTACCCCTTTTTCCTGATTCCTGGATCAAAGTTCCCCCTTTTACAACATGTTGCTTAGAAAACTATACCTAGCATATCATTGCTGTCAGGCAGAAACCTCATATCTCCATATTTTGGGTAGCTTAATACCCTACTTTGCCATACTATAATAATAATAAGGGTAATAATAATACAATCATTCAAAAGTAGCTAGTTGAATTTGTGTACTTTTGAATTTGAACACTGAAAAGCAGCTGTTTTGGACATATATGAGGTATCCAGCCGATGCTATGAATGAATGATAATTGATAACCCACCTTTTGAAGAATATAGTGAAGAATATAACATTCCAAATAGGAAAAAGGAGTGAAATACTTGAAATGTGAGCATCCTGAGCACATTTTCTCTAAACTGTGTCATGTTTTTCCATTTTCCACTTTCTCTCAAGTAACCCCTGTAGTACATCTCTGTACCCCTTGGGGTACACGTACTGTACCCCCATTTGAGAACCACTGCAGTATATGCATGTGTGCTTGTGTGTCTAATGCAAAGCTACAGGCTACCATTCATTTTCAATGGAAGCCAGCAACATGGAGATACGAAGCTACTATCCAAGTTGAGCTGGCTTCAATTGCAGCTACAAAAACAAGTGTCGTGTCACCATTTCCACCCACCTTCTCTCTTCACAACATTCCTGCTAGTAATGGAGGAAAAATAATTATTTCGTCAGCCAGCTCTGTGTTCTTTTCAACCTTAGGCTTTATATTTTCCTTTATTTTTTTCTCGCTCAACGGACGTATGCTTGACGTCAACGGACATGTTTGACAGTGACTCAGCAACAGATATGCTGTGCCACTTTGTAGCTTTGCATCTTTAATAGCTGCCAGTGTAAACGCAGTATAAGTGTCTACTGTCTACACACATGCAAATGTGTATTGATATAACACAAGCTATCAGCTTGCCTGGCCCTGCCAGGATTATTGTGCTGACAACGCATTGTGAAAGGAGTAGTTCACCACTTTTCAACCTGTCTTCATATAATAGGTCCTCACTAATGTTCATGATAAAATAGCACAATTTTTTTCTATTCAGTCTGGGTCTCACAGGAGAGCTGTCAAATCCTTCCTACCGGTGACATCATCGTTTGACAAAAAATAAATAAATAATATTTTTGAAGAAAGAAAAAAATAGATTTTTATTATCACGAGAACAATGGCTTCCACTTTAACATTGCAACTTTTTCAGGAATAGAAAGCCTGCAGTTTCTATTAGCTTGCATTTCCCATTGATGATGTCACCGGTAGGAAGGATTTATCCCACCCACAGCTCTCCTATGAGACCCAAACTGAGTAGAAAAAAATTGTGATATTTTATCATGAACATTAGTGAGGACCTATTATATGAAGATAGGTTGAAAAGTGGTGGAGTGCCCCTTGAAGGGATATGTTGATCAGCGTGTTCAGGTTCCGGTACCCAGCATAGGATGGGATATTGTGTGAAATAGGCTCTCTCTCCCCCTCTTTCTTCCTCCCTCCCTCATTCCTCTCCCTCTAACTCTCTCTCTCTTGTGCTGAGTCACCCCCCCCCCCCTGCTATATGTTCATATTTTGGAATAATCGATTTGTGTTGATGTTGGGAATCCCCATATGGGCATGTGATGTCAGACATATCATAAACTATTACCTTACGCTGTTTTGTGCATGTCCACATTTGGGCCGCATTATCATTCTGCCCGTCGTTGCCTGGGATATTGTGCTGACCACGCAACAAATATACTGTAGAGGCCTATCTGTGCAGTCGCTGCAGACAGACTTAAACTTTTTTATGTATTCATTTGCATTTTTTACAATATAGATGGTGTTCCTCTTGGACAGTGTTTTTAACATGGGGTCCAGGGACCCCGAGGGGTGCTTCAGAGGGTCTGGAACTACACCTCCCGAAATCCGAATACAGAAGCTGGCATTTCGATTTATATTAGGATCCATTTGCGCGACCTTAAAGACAAAATGGAAGTGGGGAGGAGGCTTCACATCCGCTTTATATTTTACTAGAGCTTTCGTTCTCCAGACTGTATGACAGAAGCATTTGAAAATTGAGGGAAAATTGTCTGCCACTTGAGACTAAGGGATACCCAGCTAAATTATTTATGGTTAATCTTCATCATTATTACATGTACAAGTAAATACAACTAGAGAATGTGAGAATTACTGCTCTAGCCTGTCTGTAAAATGAATGTGTAATGATGTATAATAATGTGTTCTGTGTGTTTTTACTTTTTTAGGGTGCGTGAGCGTTACCCGGGCACAGATATCGAGCGCTACGCTGGTTTCATTGGGGAGTCCCTGAAGAAGACCAAGACTCGTGACTTTGTCCCCTCTCAGGAGGAGATCGCCGCCCTGCTGGTGAGGCAGGAGATGAGCACCACTGTCTACTGCCATGGAGGAGGCTCCTGCAAGATCTCAATCAATTCTCACACAACAGCTGGAGAGGTATACGCACGCACACACACACACACACACACACGCACACACACACACGCACGCACACACACACACACACACACACACACACACACACACACACACACACACACACACACACACACACACACACACACACACAACACACCAGGCCCGACGGCAGGACTCAATGGCTTAGGGGGCAGTTAGCTCAAGTGAAGCTTACAACCATATGCAAATGTGTGTTTCAAGCAAGTCGCCTTTGTTTTTGAGTATTTGCAACTCAGTAAAACCAGTATTGGGTTTCTGTTCGTTTTTGTTTCCAGGTGGTGGAGAAGCTCATCCGAGGCCTTGCCATGGAGGAAAGCAGGAACCTCTTCTCTCTGTTTGAACACAATACGATCACAGACAGGGCCCTGGAGAGCAGAGTTATTGTGGCAGATGTCTTAGCCAAGTTTGAAAGGTATCTGACAGTCAGTGGTTCTCAACCTGTGGGTCAGGACCCCCAGGGGGGTCCTCAAATTATTTTGGGGGGTCCCCAGATGATTAACATAATGTGCAACATTGTTTTCTCACTCAACAGTAAACAAACCAGCATAAAGTTGAAGTGTATAGAGTGTATCTGCACATTTCTAAAGAGACAATTTAAGGACTTTTTAATATCTCTAAAATGACAAATTGACAAAATTGTCAAATATTAGTGGCAGAAATTGTGAAGATAGCAGATCTACATGCTCACAACCGCGAGGGGTTGTGAGCATGTAGATCGGCTATTTTCACAATAGAACCGTGTTATACAAAATGTAATGCCTCAACTTAGTGCTCGTCAAAATGTGATTATTTTGGGGGTCGTGGCCTGAAAAGGTTGAGAACCACTGGAGTATATGACAGTATTTGTGATGGATGGCATGTCAGGGGTCCCCCGGGGGTCTGTAATTGGCCCCTTACCTTTTCCCTCTACACCAAATCTCTTAGCCGAAAATAGACGATTTCCGCATTAATGAAGGTAGGCGAGGTGTCACATTATGGGAATACTGGCTTTTCCAGTACTTCAACTTTGTTTGTAGACATGCAGATGGAGATAAGCGTTGTAATTGAATTATTTACCAGTTGCATGCATAGTGATTGTTTTGGTATCACTGTGTAACTCTGTGTGACTGTGTACTTTCCCAGATTGGCAGGCAGTGACGAGGAGGAGGAGGAAGGAGAGTGGAGACTCTACTTCAAGCTCTACTGCTTCCTGGATGTAGAGAGCATGCCCAAAGAAGGAGTGGAGTTTGCCTTCATGTTTGAGCAGGTGAGCTTTTCTGCACATATTACTTTTGTAAAACGACTAATGCCAGTTTGAGTGATCATCAGTCGCTCAATATCTATTTATCTCTCTCCCTCTCATTCTCTCTCTCCCTTTTCTCTGGCCCCACCTCTCTCTCTCTCTCACACACACACACACATGCACGCACGCACGCACGCACACACACACACACACACACACACACACACACACACACACACACACACACACACACACACACACACACACACACACACACACTCTCTTCCTCTCTCTCTCTCTCATAATCAGGCACATGAGTCTCTGATCAGCGGTCACTTCCCGGCCTCTGAAGAGACTTTGCAGCACCTGGCCGCTTTGCGGCTGCAGTATCTCCATGGTGATGGAGCGGGCCGGGCTGGATGGAGCCTGGGGAACGTTTATCCAATCGGGCGTCTCCGCAATCGCATCCTCCACTCCACCAAGCAGGGCGCCGGGGCAGGAGGTGGTGCAGGAGGTGGGGGAGCGGGAGAAGGGAAGGGAACAGCAGGAGGAGTTCAGGGTGTGGTAGCAGCTGCATCAGAGAAACGTCGTACGCCCAGCTTCCTGGATGGAACACTGAGGAGAAGCTTCAAGACTGGCTCCCTGAAGAAACAGAAGGTTGAGATAAAAAATTAAAAACTATTGTTCAGCAAAACCAAAATGTGCTTTGTTCATTTATTTATGTAGTGACCTGCTAAGTGCTTTAGGACTGTGCTTAGTTAAATGACTATTGTGTGTAGAGGTTGCTGAGACAGGCAGTCTGTCCTGAAATGGTTATGAGTTTAACATTTCTTTTTTTAGACATTTCTTTTTTTAGACACTTCTGCCTTTATTTATAGTTTTTATAGTGGAGATAGACAAGACACAGGGAGAGAGATGGGGAGAGACATGCATTAAAGACCGCTATGCACGGGATCCTCATGGTTGTGAATAGAAAGAATAGATCAATGTGAGTAGATTTAGAAGGATTATAACAGCATTGGTTAACAAAGTGATTTACTGCCGGGCTTACTGCTTTATCATGGTCCATCAAAACTCCAGTCAGCCGGGATCTCTGATATAACAAGTCATTCATTGATTGAGATGTGTAACTGACCATTAGTTGATTGCCTTTCCCCTGTGTCCTATCCAGGTGGAGGAGGAGCAGATGTTGGAGATGTGGGTGAAAGAGGAGACTTCGGCCACTCGGGCCAGTGTTCTAGAGAAGTGGACCAGGCTGCAAGGCATGCCCCAGCACCAGGCCATGCTCAAATACATGAGCATTGTCAAGGAGTGGCCTGGTTATGGATCTACTCTCTTTGATGTTGAGGTGAGTAGAAAGGAAAGGAATTGCAATGATTTGAGTGATTGATTTTAGAACAGAGGGACTCAACTGATATTTCATCCTACCAGTTCCAACAAGTAATTAGAATGCTAGAATTACAAGGAAACCAGTGAGTTGAATGCAGTTTCTGGTGGGATAGAAAACCGTCCGTATGAGGGGTCCTGGGGACTGGGTCTGGGAACCATTCTAACTGCTGTAACCATTACTTCAAGCCATTTGCGGTTTGGCACTTAACATTGAGGTGCCCAAGAAATAATAGTTCACCTTTCCAACACACTGTCTCCCTTCACTCATTCTCTGTAGTGCAAAGAGGGCGGCTTCCCTCATGACCTATGGCTGGGTGTGAGTGCTGACAATGTGTCTGTGTATAAGAGAGGAGAGCCCAAGCCTCTGGAGACTTTCCAGTATGAACACATCACCTTCTTTGGGGCCCCGCAGCACTGCACCTACAAGATCATCGTAGATGAGCGAGAGATGTTCTTTGATACTCCATTGGTAAGAGCTAATAGCCATAGGCACATGTCCACACAAATGCGTACACTACATACACCAGCATACATAAACACACAACATGCACGCCCCAAACACACACACACACACACACACACACACACACACACACACACACACACACACACACACACACACACACACACACACACACACACACACACACACACACACACACACACGCATATCTATTGTAACTGCTCTCTTTGTCTCTTCAGGTGGGGGAGATCACCAAGATTATGAGGGCTTACATTAACATGGTGGTAAAGAAGCGCTGCAGCATCATGTCCATCACCAGTGTCTCCAGTTCCTGGACGAGGTGATCGCCATCAGCCAAACGGACCCCTTGACTCCTCCAACGGGCTTAATAGCTGAGGGGCATAAGATGCCTCAGTCCATGTCATTGATTGGCTGGTTGGTTTTGACGGAGTCATCCACACCAATCAGCTAATCTGCAGGGGGGGTGAATCCAATGGTGAAAGCATGTCTACAATGTTTTCACAAAGAAGCAAAGTGGAAGTGGACACAGGGGCCAAACAGCACACTCTACTGGATTATGTTCCACTTGGGATAGGGGTCAATATGTTTTGGAAACCGCATAGTCTATTTAAAAATTAGCATGAAAAAATAAATCATCCAGTATTTTGGGACAATTATTCTTCACATACACAACCCATGTGTTAGTCCTGCATGTAGATGTTACAGCACACCTGATACATCGCTGGTTTTTCTCTTCTGGACCAAACTCAACAAGCACAACCAATCCAAACCCTACAGTTTCTATCTCTTTTCTCTTTCCTTCGGTGCACTGCCATCTATAGGCATTTTTTTCAGGTATCTATTTATTTCATCCTTCTCTCTCTCACATATTCTATTTGTTTTGTTGTCTCTCTCTTTCTCTTCACATGCATTTGTCCTCAAGCCTGTTGCATCCTGTTCGCTATTTGTATTAAGTTATGATGCAAAATGTGTTATTGCTTGCAGCCCCCACCCCCCTCTCTCTGTGTAACTTCAGCTATACTATAACTGTTTTATATCTGTCTTGGAATGAGAAAAGGACTTGGTGACTATTCCTAGGAGCCACATAGAATATCAAGTTACATAACAGTCACTTCGTGTGTCAAAGGACATGACTTCTTCAGTGCCACATCAGTGCCATCACATGACCTGACGACCGGATTATGAACTTATAAGACCCTCCTAAGAACCAGCCACAGAGGTTTGCCCAGGGCCCTCTGGTGATGACTAGCCTGACTGGGAGGCAGGTTGCAATCTCACTTGGCCACAGTGTATAAAGGGACCTTCAAAGAGAGAAAACTGGAGCGGGACAATTTCAGTATCAAACAGTGGTGTGTTCTAGATTTTGTCGGAGGGATATGATCTACTGTATACCTGCGTGTGGTCGTGGAGATACGCTATCGTGTTTTCAATGGATGAAATGGTTTGTAGAGGGTTATGCTTGGCTACAAAACATTTCTGCAGGTCACACACTAGGTTTATAGCGTAACAGAGTAGAACACACCACTGGTATCAACCAGTAGAGAATGAGAGAACATTTTCCTATATTGTGTTCACCTAGTACTACAACACGTTTTGCACACACACACACACACACACACACACACACACACACACACACACACACACACACACACACATGCACATCGACGTCCAAAATACTGTATATTGTTTTGTATTGTATATCACAGATACTGTATTGTAAGAATGATATTGATTTTTGGTGGCCACTTTACTGTATTGTATATAGATGCCATACAACACCATGTGACTACTCTCATGTGTAGTATGCAAATGAACAGAGTAGGGAATAATTTATACATGGTTGTGTGGCAGATCTACAATTTTTGCACTCCGACACGTGAACTTGTAAATGTGCTGTCTTTGGTACGCAACAAAGTATAAATTGCCCCTAAATCACCACCGTGTGTCTATGCCAATACATCACCCACTGGCTCTGCCATCAATGTGAATCACAGAGATCTTCAGGAATGAGAATGAGTAAACTACAAAACAACAAGGTTGGCCACAATTGACCATATTCATGCAGTGGCCAATTTGCTGTTATGTCATACTTGGTAGGTGATAAGAGGAAACCCTGTGGTAATTTGTTGGGTTATTTGAACTGGTTTCCCCTACAGTATGTTCTTCCAGTATTCTGATGGATTTAATTATTGTATTATATTTTAAGGTCACTCTGCTGTACTAATAGGAACCAAACAATCTATGTAACCTGGACTACTCTACCCCCCCCCCCCCTTTTTTTTTTTCAAAAGATCAATAACTTTACCACCAACGATTGAAAAGCACAAGGACTTCACTTTGTGTGTGATTTAACCCCGTTTTTAAACATGTGACGATTATTACTACAGCTACTATTACTATTAATGTATGTCCCTAATGTCTACCCCATCCTAAAGTGCTGTGTTTGGAATGCTGCTGTGAGTGTGCGTGTGTGTGTGTATCGATGGTGTACCGCCAACCTGTGGTGTCTAACGGAAAAGAAAAAGGGAAATGTGATTATTGAGTAAGCATATTGAGTGTGATCTGTGAAAATATGATGAGAATTTATAAGACTAACATTTATCAGAGAAGGATGTTGTGATCGTTAGTTGAAGCGGAAGAGGAATAGAGGGGGAATATTTATCTCTTAATGTATGTATTCTGGGGGAGGGGGGCAGAGACTGACATTTATTGAACTGTGTAGTAATGGAAAAGGAACTTTGGAGTGAGGGAATTTAATTCTCAATCTCAGTGTGAGAGAAGCGATTAGGCACCATGCAACATCAATGGGTACTGTGAGAGATGGGAATTCATGCGGTGGGAGTAGTGATACTCATGACTGCTCCTTGGGTGTGTTTATCTTTTTACGTTAATATCACCAACTCAACTGTGGCACTACAGTCAGACAAACCTGATCACTCTCACACGCACTACGGTACCCATGTCCTTAACCATGTGAACCCTCACATTACTTTTCTGGGGCAAACATTCCGCTAAGATAGAAGATCTACAAGCTCAGAACGTGTCGCAATGTGAGACACGCAATATGATACAGGCTTGTGGATCAGCTATTTTCTGGAAAGATATTTAGTGTAGAGGCCTAGTGTAGACCCCTGGGGTAGGTTAATGAATGGATTAAAGCATGTTTAGATTAACATTAAATACCCTGGGGAATTCTTTGATTACAAAATGCAGTCTTTTATAATATACATAACCTAATCCCAATACTCAAATTAAGAATTTAGGAGTCTGACATATAGTTACAAAGTCAATAGGAATTTGAATGTCTGCCCCAAGGACATCGATTTTTGTTTGTCACTCCAGATAGTATAAGGTCATTTAAAGTAACTTAAAGTGGACATGTATTTTAAACATTTCAAGCTGTTGCCAGTCTGTATAGCCATATAGCCTACATACAGACACCTGGGATCCTGACTATAGAATTAGAATGGGTCAAACTTCTACATTTTAGTTGGAACTTTAAGTCTGTTTTTGCCGGCGGTGACTGGTAAAAACAAAGTATGGCTATTAACCCATAAGCTTGGAGCTATGGGTTAAGCCATTGTTTCTCAACCAGTCAGGACCCACAGGGGTTTGCTTTTAATATGAAACATTGTTTTCTCACATACTCGCACTGTATACAGTGTAAGTGTATACAGAGTATCTGCACATTTCTAAAGTGACAATTTAAGGACTTGTGAGACATATTTAATATGCCTACTGCAACAAACTTTACGATAAAGAATTGTCAAATGTTGGCCAAATTGTGAAATATTAACTGAGTAAGAGGCACTACCTCGAAAACTGCTGATCTATATGCTCACAACAACTCATTTTCACAATATTTATCTGTGGAACCTCAAACTACTTTTTTGGGGGGTCATGGCCTGAAAATGTTGAGGTTGAGAACCACTGGGTTAAGTTGTGTCTGTCTGTCTGTTCTACCTATTCTACATCTATGGTTTTGTCTCTCACTGATATCACACTGAGAAGAGGCCGCTCATAGATGCCGCTTTTGGATCACATTTTATGTTATGGTCACTAGACCTAGACTAGAGAATTTTGCTGTTGAAGAGAATGAAGACTTGTTGATCCCACATTTGTATCTATGGGCAACTTCAACACAATAAAGGGTCCTTATCAGCCGCAGGCGGCCAGTGGGCCTTCTCTTATGTTATGCTTATTATCATCACTGTAGAAAAACATTGTGCTTGATTATGAAAAAAAGAGAAAGAGAGAGATATGTTTGTTGTTGTTTTTGTTTTTGTAACTGGCTTTACAAAAAAATATGCTTTAATAAATTATTGATTATTGTCCTCTATTTTTGTTTTAATTCACCGTTGCGCGCACGCACGCACGCACACACACACACACACACACACACACACACACACACACACACACACACACACACACGTCTTCCTGCCTCCGTTTCGGTGCGTAATGACCGTGCGCTCACAAGGAGGATTGGTCACATTCCTGTTCAGAATCAGCAACGATCATCGCAACTTTTCGAGTTTGCCTCTCTGCCGCCGAATCGATCAGAGCACAGTCAGACTCAGGAGGAGGCAGCAGATTCCCTGTTGTCTTCAAGCTCACGTCATTCAACATTTTAGTGATATTTTAGTCAGTGTATTGACAAAAACCTGACAGGAGTCACAGGAATTATGGATTTCCGAAGTATTGCCCTTGTTCTCTTCCTCTGCGTTGTGTCGACGGTCTTCGCCGAGACTTCCGCACCTGGCGTCGGTGAGATTGGAAATCAGTGACACTTTTTTGTCATTAGAATAATTAATAATTCCATCACTTTATTTCTTGTTATAGGCCTAGTTGTTTTTGACTGCTTTGTGTATTTTCTAGATACATGTTACTTGGGCGACGACAGGCTTTTCTTTTGTAGTTGTGAATTCCCCGAAAACATGCCTTTGATTATGATCCCAAGTCAAGACAAGCTTAAATTCTACAAACACCGTTATGTCATTTTTGTTTAATATGGCAAATCTATCCATCCGAATAATTATGTGAGTTTCTTGAAGTAGCTTCTGCTTTTTGTGTAACGGAAACCTCTCAGCACAGGAACAATGCTGTTTTCATATCCCTTTTCAACACCCTAGGTTTTGAACAAAGACACAGATGGACAAACACAAAACTTAAATCACAATAATAGGACTTAGCCTACATGTTGTGCCAGACTTCTTGTTTTTATTTGAGATTTAATGTGATAGTGTGATAACTGTGATGCCTACAGCATAATATGGTGCTGATTATAATTGTTCCATGCCCTGTTTACTGTGGTATGTGTTTCCATGGTAAATGTCCCAGATGGTTTGGCTGTTGTTACTGTTAACACCCTGTGGGGCCAAACCAGTAGCCTATAGGCCCCAGTCAATACAACTGATCTCACTATACATTTACTGTAGGCCTACATGTTGTCAGTCAGTTGTGGTGTTTGTTTGCGCAGCTGCTTTTGTGTCACTGACCTACACAAAGCAGCAAACAGTAACACTGAAATCTCACACTGTTACCCCTCCTGTTTACCCTTCTATGGCTGCCCTGTGTTCAAAGCTTTATAAACCTCTTAACTCACCCTCCTCCCTCTCACAGCGTGCGAGAAGAAGAATGGAACAAGCTGTGAAGAATGTCTGAAGAATGTGACGGTGAGTTTTGGGGCTAAAATTTGGTGTTATTCTGGACAGACCTAAACATTTAGGGAATAAGGAAGGACACAGTCTTTACTGAGTGTTGTTGGATGAGGTTGTTGCAGGTGGAGCAGCCATTTGCCCCCTGGCTCCTCCCCTGCTTGGCTACCTGTTAGACTGGTTTGGGGAGTAAAAGCTGGTCTCAATTCCTTGTTGGCCTTATTTTTTTTTTTTAAGTTTCCTCATTCTTTTATCTGTTTTTGTGTCTGGGTGAGAGGATGACATTGATCGTGTGTGTGACTGTGACCCATTTGTCGTCAGCAAAATAGCTGTCTGTGTGTCATTGCATTATACTTACGGTCTGTCCCTGCTTATTACTCAGGGTGTCATTATTTATCTGACTACTGAACTGGTCATGCTATGTGTATGTTTTGTGTGGATTATTGCAGTGTTTGTGGTGCATAACAACGAAGGCATGTGTAACCTACCCTGTGAAGACCATCCTACCACCTCATGCCCTCTGTCCACTGAACGATGCACGCTGGGGGCTCTGCTGGAGTAAGCACACACACACACACACACACACACACACACACACACACACACACACACACACACACACACACACACACACACACACACACACACCTGAACCTATTTGTGCAACTCAAACTGCAGAGCCAACACTTTTAAATATGTTATAATAAGTTGGCATGCAAATAAATTGTCATTAACAACATTTGGGGTCTCATTCTTTGAGGTCTCCGTGATGACATTGTTCTTATGTGTCCTACCTATCCTTGTGTTTCCGTGTATGTTTGTCTTGCAGTGAACTTCCAGGCACTGATTATCACATTGGCGGTTGTGGGCGGAATTCTCATCATTGCCTTTCTCATTTGCTTGTTCTGCTGCTGCAAGTGTGAGAACTTTGGGTGAGTCTATATTGTGATGTGGGTGAGGCTACTGAGGAAACATAACTATACGCACATCGACTGTGGGTGTTGGGCTAAGATGACTTAACAGAAAAGAGTTAGTTCCCACACACCAAAAGCTATGGCAGAAAGACTTCTTTTTTAGCAAAAGGTTTACGTTTCGATCTGCTGTGGATCTTCTTCAGGGCATTTGAACATGCATGTTGATTTCCTAAATGCTCGGAAATATGAGAGTTAGAACCTTACATTGAATTATAATTTGGGTTAAGTCAGACCATTGCTTTGGCTCTGTCCAAACAGGTAGTTACATTCTAGCCACAAATTGCAACTCTATTTTTTGTTGTTGTAACTACAGTTGCAATAACAATTGGCAACCAATCAATGGATCCAAAGTAAACAGTTTTTTTGCTATCTGATGGTATTAAACGACATCAAATTCACCAACATTGCGGCGGAATGGAAAGCTTGAATTATCCTTTCTATCTGAAAAGTTTTTTTTTTTTTTTCATAAAAAATGAGCTACTTTCTGTCAAGAAATTCTGTGCAGGTGATTATTTTTCTAAGGCCGCATTCTCACCCTTAATTCGGTTGACTTGGTGTATGATGGGGTGAAGTTGCAACATTCTTGCATATGGTTGTCAACCACAGCAAGGAATCGCATTAGACCACGTCTGTCCACGGGACATCTATCCGCTGCGTAATAATGCCTCCTCCTCCTCTACCTGTGTTTACAAATTCATCAATCCACAATGTAGAGCCAGGGCTGCATGGTACCCGCAGGAATCAGGACCCAACGCAAACCTTGTGGTGCATGCAGTATTTAAATACCTGCGGTCAGGAACGGGAGAGAGATAGAGAGAGACATGCATTTTCCGACAATTAGCTCCAGGATTCGTTTTAATCACATTGGAGTTTGGAAGCGCTCGTTTGGAATCACTCAACGGTCCTACGTTTCTAAATTGCACATAATGCAGGAGGCAGGAGGATGCTGCATTATTGAAGACGAGCTCTTCCAAAGTTAAACACTTCTAAATAATCACCTGCACGCAATTTCTTGACAGGAAGTAGCTCATAACATGTCAGTTTAAAATGTTTCAGAGATAAATGCAACAATGCATGCTCTTTTTTTTCTCATAACATGTCTATGGTGGATTTTTATGACACTTTGCAGATAGAGGTCAGGATAATTCAAGCTTTCCATACAGCCGCAATGTTGGCGAGTTTGAATGTTTAATACAGTCAGTTAGCAAAAAAACTGTTTGGATGCATTGGCTGCCAATGGTTGGTATTGCAACTAGTTTCAGCATATATAAAAAAAAAAATAGTTGCAATTTGCGGCTAGTTACATTCTTGTTTTACAGGCATTACAGACATTGTGTCTTAATGTTTTACTTTATGTCTACCTATTTCTATCTCTCTTAGTCTGACATCTATTCATGTTGCTTTATCATGTAGTTGGTTTATGCGTTTAAGTGCTTACATTAGTGATTAGATAAAATGAAGCAGAATAGGGATGTCCCCTCTTAGTCAATTCATGTATTAATAGGTCAGTTTGGTTTCGACTAAAGATGACAATTAGTAGACTTAGAATTTCTTAGTCAAGGAAAGCCCTTGTTTCCAAAAACACTCCCATGTTTGTGTATTATCTGCGTAATACTGTGCACAGCCACAGTATGTGGTATGTCTGGAACAAAATTTGCTTAAAATACAGGATTGTGTGTATTTAATGAAATAATGTAATCTCATCAGGTCATCAGATCAGGTGCCGGGCCTTTTAATATTATATGCAACTGTGTTGGCTTTGGCGTGGCCCGCAAAGGCTACTGGTTGGCTAATAATTTACTTATCACGTGCACGTGTGTGTGTGTGTGTGTGTGTGTCTCAGATCCAAAAGATTTGATGCCAAGATGGAAAAGCAGGCCAACAAGACAAGGACCAAACAAGCAGAGAGGTGAGTGGGCGGCTGGGCGCCATCCTGTGATATTATTAGTGGGCTTTTTGGGATGTGAGAACACTTTATTTATACTGTTTTTCACATACAGTAAGAACCCACACATGTTATTCATTGGTTTACATAAGAACACAACTGGGTACTAAGTGTTGAATGGTTGAGTGTCTAAACGGGGAAATGACGTTGACAATTAACACATCTTTTTGCATTCTCCGTGAATGAAATGAATGAAAGTGTTGTGATTGGTCGAGAAAGGGTAAAATACTGTACGTATATGCGATGGAAGTCCCGCCCCTATAGACACTCTGCACTGATGAGTAAAGGCTGGGAATGAAGCTACATCAACAGAAGCTGTAATTACGCCAGCCCTAAGTGCCATAATGACCTGTGTCAGGGGAAGGACGGGCCCTCTTTCCAATATATTGGCCTGATGCATCAGTCATTCAATCACCCCTTCTTGCATCTCACGGTAGCTCTTGTGACAACTGTATTTTGTACAGCTTTGCGGCTAAAGCTCTCGAAAACTACAGGTGCAAGCCTGCTCTTCTTGAAACAGCATGTCGAGTTGGGATACTCACCCAATGTGCGTGATGTATTTGGGCCTGAAACATGTCCACCTATGGCTTTGTCCCTTGTGCTGCTGCCTTTCTGAAAAAGCTGCTTTGTCAACGCTAGCACACCAGGGTTACCCGTTCGACAGTGATCCTGTTGGATGTGGCAGCTCATCTCCATCCTAATACCGTTCTATCTTCTTCGTCATTGTCCCTGCCATCGAAGACTGACCATTTCCAGTCCAGTCCAGTCTTCTTTCCAACAAAAGTTACAAGAGAGACCCACTCTTAGTCGGAGCATTATTGAAACTGCATGCAGAGACAAGGTCCAGCAGTTCCATGCCTGTCCTATACTCAACTTAGGCCAAACGACAGTCTTCAGGATCTCCAAGGCCCCAAATGAACTTCACCTTCTGCTACCCGGATGGGGAGGAAGTAAAAGCACCCTTCCTGAAGTCTCTCGGGTCAGAAAGAGCGAGCCATTTCGTCACACTCTTCTTTTCCTGATCAGTTTTCGAGGGGACACCTCATTCTCTTGCCACAGAGTTCAGGTTGGCATTCACACTCCAGAGAAAAGAGAGAGAACATATGGATGAAATTGGCTGAGCAGGGCCTGGGCCAAAAGTTAGTGGTCCAGGCACCCAGGCTGGTAATCCAGCCCTTGCAGCATCGCAGGTTCGAGTCCCGATCCTGACGACCTTTCCTGCGTGTCTCCCCCCATCTCTCTCCCTGTTCCTGTCAGCCTACTGTACACCTATCAATAAAAGCAGAACCCCCCCCACCCCCACCCCTTCCTTACCCTTCAGGGTCATAGGTCAGCACTAGCCTGGCTTAGCCAGACTATATACTAATGCAGCTAACTAACTGCAGTATATCCCCTCCTTGTTTTAACATGGGTGGATTGTATAGCTGTGCTAGGCTAGGTCAGCTGTATTCGTGGATGTATTGGTGCACGTGTTGCCCAACGTTCTCCTTTATGTGTTTCCTCCTATCGCTCTTAATTCCCCCCTACTCTGGCCAGAGTGTGGTAGGGAGACCTGTCCATGATTCTGATACCTCCTCACTGGCCAGCGAAATATTTGGTGGTAGGGATTATTTGACTCCTTACCAGACAGCCGATGTCTCTTACCCAGTGCAAGGACCTGCTTACTGCAGGGAGTAATATTTCATCTCCATCCAGAGAGGTTGACTTTCTGGACCTGGCCTGGTGGTTCAATTTAAACACTGTGGGGTTTCCTCACTGTGATTGATAATTAAGTGCCAGGGCCCCACCCACTTGATAGAGTACAGTATATACCTAGTGCGAACTTCCAATGATTTTTTTTTGTGAAGCTGTCACCACCTACATGGAGGTTAATTGGGCTTGAGGTACAGAGGTAGCTTGTACACGGTCTACAGCCTGTCTGTACTCAAGTTGACTTTGGTGCCTTGTTCAGTAATACCTTGGCTTGTTCAAGGACACCATACCTTGTTGAAGGATACCTTGGCAGTACCCAAGAGGTGAAATGGCACCTCTCCAGCTACCAGTCAAAGTTCGTGCTGGACTTTGAACCGGCCACCTTCCAGAGCCAAGCAACAAAGCCAAGCAACAAACTGCTACTGCCACTCTGTAGAAACTGATTATCATTATAAAGCAGCCTAATGCATATTTCAGATCCACTCTAACCAGCATTAATCTTTTATTTTGAAGTTTGAATTAAAATACTGTTAAATGTTACACAGATGAGCTGGCTTGTGTGTGTGTGTGTGTGTGTGTGTGTGTGTGTGTGTGTGTGTGTGTGTGTGTGTGTGTGTGTGTGTGTGTGTGTGTGTGTGTGTGTGTGTGTGTGTGTGTGTGTGTGTGTGTGTGTGTGTGTGTGTGTGTGTGTGTGTTTTATTGACCTATTTGGCCGTTGTTTCATGTTTAGTTTAACTCGTTGAGTTTTGTACCTAGTGTGTGTGCTTGGTGTAACATTGCTCAGTTTCAATATACATTGTGGCTGTTATCAGAGAATCAGCTGCCCCCATTCCATTGTTCTATTCACTGTTCCCTATCAGTTACCTTTCTTAGCACAACACAAAAGCATTACATGGGGGTGGGGGACACACGTCACAAACTTGTAACCTGCCCAAACCGGTTTGTGACTTAAACAACAAAGAGTGTTTTAGCATCTCTATAAGTATTGGTTTGTTTTCAAATCTTCTTTTTGGGGGTTTTGTTTTCATAGGAAAGCAGAGATGAATATGAGACATGACGAAATACGAAAGAAATACGGTGAGTGTTCACGCACACACACACACACACACACACACACTCACTCACTCACTCACTCACTCACTCACTCACTCACTCACTCACTCACTCACTCACTCACTCACTCACTCACACACACACACACACACGCAGTATCTAGATTGTTTCCCCATTCCTCTCAGAGAAAAGAAGAGACAGGACAGATTTGTCCTGTGACTTAAAATGTACATTGTGAAAGAGACACAAATAATTCCTGCTTTCATTTTTCACCCTGTAAGACTTGTTGCAGTGACCTTCCTTTTAACCAAACATCTCTGTTGATTATGTTCTCTCTCTAGGTCTAACTGGACCAAACCCATACTCCAAATTTTCATGAGACGACCGGTGAACTTAAACATCATGCTATGAACGTCCTGCTTTTCCCTGGCGTTTAATCCTTCACCCCATGGATGCTGTTGCTATCACATGAAAACCTGACCAGTGCCTGTTGTGGTAGTACACTTTTCTTTCTGCATCTGTCTTCATAAAATCTCTGGAAAGGAGACATTGTATTTATTACATTGACCCCGAATGATGAATTCTGTATTAAGTGTAAATAAGATGGAAGGATAGAACAGGGGGATGTCTGAATGTAGCGGTAAGTTTTAAAATGGTAATTTTTATTTTTACTTTATATTTTCAATATTAGTTTAAAGATTTTGTTGTTGTTCAAATAAGTGTTAACTACCTCTTTATTTGACCAATCATTACTAGAGTGTTTGTTCAATAACATGGGTCTTTTCTCCACCTCTTTAGTAAATAGAAAATATTTTCAGTTGAGGATACCAATTACATCCAATCAGGAGAGGGACCTCACATAGGATACTGGGTAAACCATAGACATAGAAAGGTAGACGCCTCCTTCGGCTCTGGTGCATATGCATCGAGGGACCAAGGGAATCACACATACTGAAGTTGCTAGGCCAGTCAGAGGCAGGTGGGGCGGGTCTTTACACGTACGCAGCCTGTAAGAACAGCTGAGCCACGCAACATCGGAATTGGCTCTGTTGAATTGAATTGATTGTCCTTGGATAAGTCCCGGAAAAGACACGCTGTGATTTGCCAGTAGTCAATTGACTGGCAGCAGTCCCTTGGTTTTTCCAGGAAGTCCGGACTACAATTGTTGCACGTCGCTCCAATGAACTGCAGAGGCGAATGAGGCATCTAGCTTTTTATATCTGTGGGGTAAACAAGTGAAATTGGAAGTGTGAATAAATTAGCAAACAACATTAGAACTGGAACACAAGCTGATGAATTAACTTTGTGGAGTTCTCTTTCCTGATTGGATGAAATGTGTAACTCACCTGGAAATGTATTTTCTGTTTACCTAAGAGATGGAGAGACACAGAGACACCTGTAAATTACTGAACAAACAATCTACATAGCAATCAGTACAATTAGATTATAGAGCTAGTTAACACTTATTTTAACAAAACAAATGTCACTCACAGCACCTTTATAACATATCTTCATAACACATTTTCACATGCTGGTATATGTTAATAGTAGGCTATATGTTGTTCAGAGAAGTTACACAAATATTTGTTTCCCCTCTAGGTTTTGAAAGTAGTCTTTTTTTTGTAGCCGTGCTAGGCGCACCAGTACGTGACTGTGTATGTCCATGTGTTTTTCCAATGTTGTATCAAATACTTTCAAATCCCCATCCTATGATGTCATGTGGGTCTATCTCATTATTATCTTCATCAGCAGCAGCACTGCTAGAGTGGATTTCCAGTTTTATTGTATTGTGTTTTATTGACTCCTAGATGTACTGTAAAATGTACAGTTCAGACTTCAGAGAATCTAAATCAATTGCAACCCATGTGACTCCTATATTAAAGACTACAGCGTCCCGATTCACATGTCCTCTGTCTTGATTCATGCTGACTCAAAATTATGTTTACTGTTTTAAATATATTGAAATGTCCTTGAAAACTGGTATGATTATCTTTAGGTCAGTATGCACTCTGGGTGAAAATCCTATTCATGTAGTTTGGATGGCTAGCTGTTGAAATGCAGTAGTTTTATTAAATTGGCTTTAAATCTGTAGAATATATTCTAATGGACTATTGACACAAAGGTCATCTAATACTTTTTTTTCTACTGTAGCAACACTTTCAGTCTTTGCTGTCAATTAAGTTCTAGTTATATTAAAAAACAAATGTTTTCAAAGCAACATGTGTTATTTGACTTATTTCAATGGCCAGTGTGAATTTATCAGATCAAGTACCCTTGAATTCAAGTGTTCAAGTGTTGGAGCACCCCCACCTGGACAACAGAGGCAATGCCCAAAATAACCTGTGTGCACTGTGCACTGAACACACTTGGCACATAAAGTGTAATGCAGTTGATCAGATGTCAACTTTGCTCATTGTGAGTTGCTCTGGAGAGTGGAGAATCTGCTAAATGCCACAATTGCAATATCACAGACTTCAGATAGAACTTTATCCCTAGAACCGGACCCCCCGCCCCGATTCATAACAGACTATGGTTACTGCAAGTTACCACATTGGTTCTCAAAGTGCGGTTTGGGGACCCCAGTGGTCCTTGAGGGAGTTTCAGTGGGTCCCCAGACCCCAGCTAAATGATAGTTAGGAACCAAATGGACCCTTACGGGTAACTCAAACGGAACAAAATATTTGGTTCCATTTGTCACCCGTGTACACTCTTGAGTTAAATTAACATAGATTTTACTCTATAAATTGGGGTCTCAGAGATAGAAATACCATTAAAAGGGGGTACGTAGCCTAATGAAAGTCAAACTGGGGGTCCTTGAAATTAAAATGTTTATCACTGCTAGAGCTGTAAAAAAGTTAATAAAAGGGGTCCCTGGTATTTATTTTCAAATGGGGGTCTGCGACTCCGCGGGCTAATAAGAGTGAATTTTGGGGCCCTTGCCATGAAAAGGTTTGAGTCTTGAGAACCACTGTGGTTTACAAAACAGTTCCCTGTGGGACTGGAAGGAAGAGGAAGCTCAAAGCTCCCCCCTTGGCGGGTTCTCCAATTTGCGTGCTCGAATGTTTTGCATTGGTGCGCGCTCCCGTTTCCGCGCCCCCGTGAATACTTGGTCACGTGGTCTTCCTGGACCCAATCAGCTAAGTGCAATAGGAGTTGAACGCGCGTTCCCGTCACTGGAGGAGAAGAGAGGGCAGAAGGCGGCAGAAAAGAAATATTTAGCAAATAACATCGCATCCCGTAAAACCACACAAGAAATTCAGCCAAAATGTCAGAGGAAAAGCCAAAGGTAAGACATATTGATTGAAGGACAGTACCAATTAATGTGATGATTAAAACAAAGCTCATGCCAACCTTCCTGAGATGTGCAATCTAAAATGGCCTGGTTTGCACGTTTCTCAGAATCGGCGCAGTGTTTGTTTCGCAAATGAATGACTGCCTGTATTGTGCATCATTTAAAGCTAAAATGGGCGTGCGCGGTGCATTTTTAAGGGCACATAGACGAGATTCGGTCACATAAAGACCCGACCCAAAAACTGCAAGCTGCAATCTTAGTTATGCAATGATTGTCATTTGCGGATTTTTCTTTGTCGAAAGGGGACCACGCTATGTCCGCAACGCAGTAAAAATGCCGCAACTGCAGCGGCGACACCGGTGCGCCAACAATGATGACGAATTAAACACAGAAAAGCGAGTCGGTGGTATTACTATTACTATTTAAATGCAACAACAGCGGCAAAAAAGCTAAGTGTAAAACGTTAGCCAATAGCCGGCAGCAGCAATGGGAAATTCAGCATCGCTCCTGAAGGCTGGTCTGGTGTGCAGCTAACCGGTTAGCCGGAAGCTAATCATGCTACCAGGTTAGCAAATGTGAGCGACTTGTGTTGTATTGATTACGTTCAGTCATTCCAGCCTGGCTAATGATCACATTGTATCGATGTGGTACCATAGGCGAGATGACAGGCAAACGTTGATCAACATAACAATTCTTGTACATTCTCTAATTGTGTAGACTTCTTGTAAATTAAGTAATGTTTAGATGTTTAGCAATTGAACTCTTGATTGCGTAAAATGAAACTAAATGGACCTTTATGGTTCATTTGGTTTCATTTTACTCGAGCTAAAGATCTATATGGGTTCATTTGGTTTACAACTCCATAATTTAGCTGGGGACCACCTGGAACCCCCCTCAAGGACCATTGGTGGTCCCCAGACCACTGGTTGAGAACCACTGGTATAAACTGAGATGATGTCTGTTCATACTCCATAGAAGAAGCCAAGGCATAAACCGAACAGATATTACGTTTACATACATTTTAACTAATAGTTATCAAGTACAGTTACGTTTTCGTATCTCATAATTTACTTTTGTGCATGTGGAATATCTCAAGCAATCAGCACCTAAGACCAGTTGTGGATGTGTTTTGATTTTCTTAGGAGGGAGTGAAAACTGAGAACGACCACATCAACCTGAAGGTTGCAGGTCAGGATGGGTCGGTGGTTCAGTTTAAAATCAAAAGGCACACACCTCTCAGCAAACTAATGAAGGCATACTGCGAACGACAGGTGAGTTGTCTCTCAGCAGTACCTGCTGAAGAACTCAATCCCAGCTCTTATAGTGGTTTACTTTGCTTTTTATGTACCAAGTAGGGTGGTCACAATGAACAGTGTTGCATGTTTATTCTCTTTTCTCCTGCAGGGTCTCTCAATAAGGCAGATCAGGTTCCGGTTCGATGGTCAGCCTATTAATGAGACGGATACACCTGCACAGGTAAGAGATGGTGTTCTTTACACAATCAGATTCACAATGGAAGTTGCAAGGCTAATCGCGGCTAGAGCCGCCTTCAATATCATTGTTCTCAGTTTGAATCTGTCAATTAGAAATGTAATGACTTCTGTGCCAAACAATTGTGCAGTGGTTAAGATGACCATGGCACTTGTTGACCCAGAACTGAATCCCATCACTACTAGTGATGTGTTGTTCACGAGTTATTCGTTCATAAGAATGAATCATGAACGATTAGTTAATTTCCTTAAACTGTTAAGTTCACGCTTTCGTTCATAACCCCGGTCCCCTTCCCCTAATAGCCCTCGGCGCACAGGCATGAGGGCAGGCTGTACATACAACGTAATAAAACGATCCCGCGTTTGTTTTTCACAGGACGATCGCGCTGTGAACGTGAACAAATCATTACCGTGAACGAAATGATTAGTTCACTGAAATGAACTGTTTTGCCGTCAATTACACCTTCCTTTCCTACTCCTCCCTTGTACTGTCTCCTTCTGTACTTTTGAGGGCGTGGGGTGGTTGTTGTCTGCATGTTTGAAATATTTATCATTTAAACGCCACAAAGGTATACTGATGAATCCCTGTATTCAACAGCTGGAGATGGAGGACGAAGACACCATAGATGTTTTCCAGCAGCAGACAGGCGGGCACTGCTAAGCCCCTCCCACCTCAGTGATGGCCACCTTCAGACCATGCCCCCAGCCACCTCAACTATCCCTCTCTCCTTCCCATTTCTCTTCTGAGCTTCTCTATCGTTATTATTTTCCTGTTTAATTATTATTTTCTTTCTTTCTTTTTTCATTATGTCAGGTGGGCGGTGGGTGGGGGCTCCTCAGTTTCAGTTGTTTATGTACTATCTCAGCCAGGACTGAACTTTCAGATGTGTGTAACAGTCAGTTGGCATATGCAATGCCAGTTGGTACCACAAGGTGGTGCTTTGTTTTGTTGTGCTTCTTCAGAGTGTGTACATTATATCTGATGTCACTTCCAATATATTCTCCAGGAATTAGAAAAAAATCCCATCAAACACGTGTATCCCCTTGTTCTGTCCGTGACATCAGCTGTGATGATGTCGGTCTCTTGAGTGTGCATACTTTCTATGACTCGTGTGATGTGCATATGGACTCTCATAGGGACATAGGGACCTACTCACAAAGCCAGACGTAGGAGCGGTTAGCATAGCTCAAAAACTATTCGGGCCAGGGCGACGTGTCAGAATAGCTTGGTTGCGAGATCAATTTTCCACACGCATATCCTAGGTTTTGTGTAGTTGCCTCAGAATGTCTTTTTCGCTAAGATCTTTGGAGGAAAGATACCTTGTCTACGAGAAGCGATCCAGAAACTCCAGGAGACAGAAGAGATGCTAACCGAGAAACAGGAATTTCTAGAGAAAAGGGAACACCAGGAACTGCTCACTGCAAAGAAGAAAAGCAAAAAGAAAGGAAGCACCACCTTGTGGTACCAACTAACATTACATATGCCAACTGACTGTTACCTGTGTCAAAGGTCTTTCGCTGGCCGACCGGGACGCTACTTCCTGTCAGCATCATGGGTTGCAAAATTGGATGACAACATCACAGCTTTTCTGGTTTGTCATTGGGTCGTCTGCTTCTCATACCAGTGAAAGCACAGTATCCTGTAAGCTATCACAGTTTTCATCCGTTGCGGGTCAAGTACGGGCCTTTGCCATTTGGTCCACGGTCACCGTCAGTTTTGACATGGAAATATTTTGAAATGGAAGCACTTCCCAAACTATGTTATTAGAAATCTTCCGTTTCAATGTGATTTTGTGTGCGGTTTGTTCACTTCTGAACGGTGACCGTGGCACTTGTCTTGTATTTTAATTCTCTTTGCATTTTTAGGTGCTTTTGCTGAACAGGTCTGCAAATTTTATATTGTTTTCCTTTTTCCTTTTATTATATGTAATATTACCCAGGGGATGTATTGCTTTGTGTACAGAACTTTCAGAATGGACACTAGATGTAACTGTCGTTGGGCCTGGACCAATACTCCAAAGACAAGCTCTCAACTTCATGTAATTTTATCAGTGTGAAAGCAAAGCAAGGTCACGCCATTGGAACACCAAGGCGGTGTCTTTCTCTGTATAGTAGTAATTTGCTTCCACTTCTCCCTGCCTCATTTATTAAGTGAAATCTAGTTTGTTTCACTTAAGTTGGAATAGCATGAGTGGAACAAATTGTGATTTCAGGTGTTAGTGGGTACCTACAGTACCAGGCTGATCTAGCATTTGTCTGAGAAAGGGGTGGGTGGGGTACGATAAGGGAAAGATTTTTTGACATACAATATGGGTATATGGAGTATGTCAGTATACTTGTTGGTGAAAGAAGTAAACAAAACATTGTGGGCTGTTTTAAGAATAAACTTGTTTTTCAACAACAGATCTGGTTTGTAATATTAATTTGTTAGAATGTCTCTCTGGCAGTGACAAAGTTGTCCAGTTTGTGTTGACATTTTGGAAGTGATGTTTGCTTTCTTGTTGCATTGTGGGAGGGAGGGAGGTGTACCCACTGAGCTGGGGAGATATTTGTTCTGTACCCACAGTTCTTATTTTATTGTTTCTCTACTGATTTGTACATTATTTGTTGTCTTTTACTACTGTATACAATAAATATAGTTTGCTACACAGGTCCCCTGTCACAAGCTTCTTAAGTGTGCATTTCTAAAAATTGCAAATTGTCAAATGTCCATGGTATGATAACTTTGTCCCCTCTGTCATTCTTGGCTTAAGTAAAGGTTATTTACTTTATTTGCCTTTAAAAATGTTTTAATTAAGTGAGAAAATTAAGTGTTAATTCATCCCAAGTAATTATTGCTCCTTGATTCTGATCGAATGACTTGAAATGAAGATGTTAATGGTTTAATCAACTTGCAGTTGACAGGCCTTTGACTTGTTTTGAAACTAAAACATGAATTGCTGCCTGGTTTTCTTACCTTTATGATATTGTGAAACCAATACACCCATCTTGCAACTTATCAGCTCTCAGAAGAGAATGTGTAGCAGACTTACGACAGGCAGGTGGTGCCAATGAGCTATGGTCATCTGAGTCAAAAACTTGAAAATTCACAAAGCCCTACCACAGAATAGTTGTTTAGTTTCAATTAAACTTTAGCGATGAGTCAATCAATGGCACCAATATTTTATTTCTGAACGATTTTGGTTAGAGAGAGATAATAGTTTGAGGTCCTGAAGGGGTACTTGACCTCAATGTATATCAAGATTGTTATTTTAAGATTTGTGAAAAGGAGGGATCTAAAACTTTTTGCAATAGAAAAGGGTGGCTTTAAGATTGTTTTGTAAGAAAGTTGAAGCATTAAATAACATTTTGAAATATGAATGATGGTACAGTCTCACCATAATGCTTGTCTCAGATACTCCAAATCTGGACATTAACATTTAGTCTCAGAATCTGATTGTATTGCCATTATTATTATCATCATCATCAGAATAGTGGAATAAATCTTGTGAATTGAAATGTTGTCAATCATCAAGGAGGATGATACATGAAAGAAGGAGTGGGTTAGGTTATCTACATAGACCTTTTGGATTAACAAAGTGGCCCATCTGTGAAACTACCAAGTGAAACAGCTGTTCTGATGTACCTAGAAGGAAGCATGATGGTGAATAGAGATACTGAAGAGGAAGAGCAAAGGGAGCACGATTGATCTGTGGCCAAGAAGAAAAAGAGTCATAGCATTTGCCTTTTAAATGTTCTAAAAATGTGGGAAATTGGGAAAACATTGCCCAAAATGTGGCAATATTTTCCCAAATATATGGAGATGACTGACGTCTGATATCATAGATGTTTGATGTCATAGACCACATGAGTGACACAATATGTCCATATATGGGCATTCCCAGATATGGGCTTAATATTGATGACATCAGGGATCTCCATATATGGGCATAAAAGGGACAAGGACAGAATTCATTTGCAAGTGTGACTTGCGTTGTTGCGACCGTAAGGTCGCAGTTTAGTTGCGACCGTCAGGGAGCAGTTTACTATGAAAACCTCCACCGGCCATCCGTCGGTCACACGTCACACCTTTGCCCTGCTCATATCTCTGCATCAGTATATAGGGCTTGTTTGTTTATTGTATGACATCACGCCACATCATCAGCTGTGGACTCTGTGATGTCATCGTATCGCATCAGTATATAGGGCTTGTTTGTTTATTGTATGACATCACGCCACATCATCAGCTGTGGACTCTGTGATGTCATCGTATCTCCATATATGGCCATCTCCGTATATGGAGATATAAGTCGTCCATGCCCAAGTATGGGCTGGTGAGGTCAGACTTTGTGTGATGCGTAGGTTATCTCCATATATGGAGATTCAACATTCCAGGCAATGCTCTCTTCCCTGGTGAGAATTGCCCCTTTATATAGGGCTTGTTTGTGTATTGTATGACATCACGCCACATCATCAGCTGTGGACTCTGTGATGTCATCGTATCTCCATATATGGCCATCTCCGTATATGGAGATATAAGTCGTCCATGCCCAAGTATGGGCTGGTGAGGTCAGACTTTGTGTGATGCGTAGGTTATCTCCATATATGGAGATTCAACATTCCAGGTGTAACTATGGCTACCCGTATGACGTGAGAGGTGGAGGTTGTGATATTTGTGGAGATAAGCGACCAACGGTCGCTTATCTCCCGATTAGGGAGTCTTACTGGTATGAAAACCTCCACCGGCCGTCCGTCGGTCACACGTGCGGTCGACCGCACGTCACACGTGCGGTCGACGTGTGATGAGGTCACGATGAGTCATCTATGCCCAAATATAGATTTCTAGGTCAGATGGCCCATAGAGTTTGTGATGTCAAACCTAGCAACCCAATATAAACAAACCTGATGTCAGACCTGAAGTATCCTTTTATACCCATATATGGAGATACAGAGATCTCCATATATGGGCATATTAGAAAGCCCATATATGGGCATATACGGATGACATCAGGGATATCCATATATGGGCATAAAAGGGACAAGGGCTTACAGTTAAGAGATCTCCATATATGGGCATATCAGAAAGCCCATATATGTTCATATACTGATGACATCAGGAATATCCATATATGGGCATAAAAGGGACAAGGACTTACAGTTAAGAGATCTCCATATATGGGCATAAAGGGACAAGGACTGTTACAGTAGATATAGAGATGTCCATATATGGGCATAAATGAACAAGGACTGACAAACACTGAGATCTCCATATAACCTATGGGAATATAAGGGACGAGGACTGTCAGCTTGTAGACCTATTTTCTAAATATTGTTGTACATTAAAAACTTGAAATGGGTCGTTCTGCATAGTACTTGGGATTTGTTGATGTAAATGTTCACATAGAGTGTAATAATTGGTAAAACAAACTTTTGGCCTATTTGTGGAGATAAGCGACCAACTTATCTCCCGATTAGGGAGTCTTACTGGTGTTAGTTGTTTAAGTTGGACAAAATATGTATTTTCCCATGGATGAGCTGGGATGAGGTGTCACACACTGTGACACACACATGGGCTTAATGATGACATCAGTAACCCTAACCCTAACCCTCCATACATGGGCATAAAAGGGACATGGACTGAATTCATTTGCAACATCATTGTGATGTCAGAACAGGTCAGCTATATCTTTCTGCTGAGCTGGGATGATATTGATGTCATCAAGGATCTCCATATATGGGCATGAAAGGGACAAGGACGTAATTCATTTGCAACATCAGAACAGGTCAGCTATATCCTTCTGCTGAGCTGGGATGAGGTGATTTAAGAACAGGTCAGCTATATTGTGATGTCAGAAGAGTGACAGACAGGATCTGGAGGCCAGCTTTCATACTACGGTTGCAACTATGGCATAGGATATCATGTTATCATGATGATTACTATCTACTATATACTGTCCCTGTCAGCAGCAATTTTTCTTTTAAAACTAGATGTACTTAATGTCAGATCTTTAGCAAACAAATCACTTTTAATTTACGATCTCATTACTAATTATATATTTGATTTAACTTTTTTTTCTTGCAGTGCAGCAGTCTTTTCACCCCATAATTTCAACTTTATGGACCTTGTCGTAGTTGATAAGAAAGGAGGTGGAGTAGTTTTCATATTTAATGACATATTCCAGTGCAAGCAGGTATTATTATTTCACATCTTAAATACCTTTCATGTGATGGTCACAGCCTTGCCGATTCCCTCTCCATCTGTGTCCTGTGTGTGTGTGTGTGTGTGTGTGTGTGTGTGTGTGTGTGTGTGTGTCCTGTGTGTGTGTGTGTGTGTGTGTGTGTGTGTGTGTGTGTGTGTGTGTGTGTGTCGTGCGTGCGTGCGTGCGTGCGTGCGTGCGTGTGTTCTTGTCCTGCCTACTTGCCTAGTCATCTGGATTCTCCACACCTGCCTCGAATAAGCTCCTCACCTCAGCCAGAGCTTCGACAAACCTGCTCCTATCTGATGGATACCATTCCTGCATTACAACATTTACTTTTGGGTAGATGTAAGTATTAAGTAGTGTAACAACAAGGAGAAATCATCGGTTATGCGTTATGCTGCTAGTTGTCAATCATGCATGCATGGATTGATAACAGTACTCAAAGTATTACCTTATTATGTTTAAATTGTGATGTCCTCACAGAGACTTTATTTTCTTTATTTCTAGACACAATTTGCCCTTGGCTCCATAGAGAACGAGTGGTCAAATGTTATATAATACAAAATAAGTGTTGGAGTAACTGGACATGCTTCAGTGAGGCATTGTATGAAAGTGGAGATAGGTAATAATAAATTGACTTTATATAACTTTATTTGAGGACTGTAATTGGCAACTATATTAGTATAATGATTACTAGATGTTGTGTGATTAATTATTACATGTCATGTCTAATGTGCTGTCATGTTAGTGTTTTATGTTCTTTCTCATTGGATGAACATATTGAATTTGAAACAGAAGGCTAAAAGCCAAAGTAGAAGTCAGTTGGTTAAAGTTGTAGAGAGTATAGAATTGACCATTTGTTGTCTACACCCTAGCTCCCCAGGCCAACTTGTAGCAGCGACAGGCACTACATAGTGCATTGCCCATGTAAAATTGACAGAATTACTGAATTGGGAATAGGAAAACAATCCATTTTGATTGTATTGTTTCCCACAATTACTTTTGTTAATAGTGTCATACATAAATATGTGTCAGTTGGATGCACGCACGCACGCACGCACGCACGCACGCACGCACGCACGCACGCACGCACACACACACACACACACACACACACACACACACACACACACACACACACACACACACACACCGTAGAGCTGCTCTTCATTCCCTCTGGCAGGACTGGTGGGAGGGATGATTGACAGGCCACTTTAGTGATTTGCATGGCTCCGGTATTTAAAAGGGGGTGTGTGTACGGGGGATTCTTCACACAGACAAATGGATTCCTCTCTAAGCACAGATGATCTGGGACTTTGCCTGTCTGCCTTGACCGCTATCTGAGTATCTGTCTGCATTAGGTGAAAAATAATTCAAGTTTGAAGTTTGACGCTTTGGTGAGTTACTTGTCTGGAGTTTCTTTTCTGGATTTGTTGAATCGGAAGCTACTTATGGGGATACTCTGGTCCAAGGATACCTCTACTGTGTATTTTTCCTAAAGACTCAGAGAGAGCGAGAGAGTGTGATTGATTGACAGAAACAGAGAGATCACCTTGATATGGAGGCATGAGGGCTAGTTGGCATCTGCATCAAAAAGGCAGTTTGTGATTGGCTGTGATGTCATCGGTGACGTTGGTGCTGCTTCTTCTCCTGGGGTCAAGGCTCACAGACACGGCCGGAGAGACATGGAGACACTGTACAGGTACAACTCTATTATTACTATTACACTGGGAAATCCCGACTGTATGAACAGTCAGGACAACAGAATTGCTGTGTATTCTATTCTATTCTATTCTATTCTATTCTATTGTATTTCTCACTCTTTTTGTCTGTCTCTGTCTGTCACACACACACACACACACACACACACACACACACACACACACACACACACACACACACACACACACACACACACACACACACACACACACACACACACACACACACACCTTTATCCACCAAACCTCATCCTGTCATTTCAGTAGTTGTGCTCATTTTAAGGTCGCTCATGTCGGGTTAATGATTGTTTAATGAATGGTTTGTGGTTTCATCTTAGAACCTTGGAAAGCCCTAGGGCTAACATTCCTTTGGATAACGTCAATTACATGACTGTGTTTACATTATACTACTGTATGTGTGGGTGTATGCAGGTGTACTGTATGTGCAACAGTTGTTCAAAATCAGCCTAACAGACATACTGTAGAATTCAACAAAAAATATCTATGAAAATAATACCAACATGGTTAGAAGTATCTAATGATCACTTTTTATCTGCAGTATCTAAGAGTTTCTGAATCTGCACTATTGCTTCCTTGTTACAAATAGGAGGCCTCCTTAATAACCCCAATCAACTCCTTATACAGTAGCAGCCCCGCCACCACCCAGGGCTATTTCTCACATACCAGGACAGTCCGGCACTAAAGGATGTGCTTATTCTAACTCGGTTATTTACTTGTAGTTGCAATTTCCATGTACTGCAGCAGTACTGTGTGGATGTATTCATTTACTATGGAATGGATTGAGTTGTAAAATAAAACATCCATCTTTCTGACCTCTTGATTAATGGCCTTCCAGATCTTCTCCCACTGGACCTTTTGTCCCATGTCCTCCCGAGGAACACCTCCAAACCCGTGCCAGGGGTGCATGTGATGCAGGTCGGAGGGGTGAGGGGGATACATTTCTCTCGCCCGCACACTTTCCTGAGCTTCCCCTCCTCTCAACTCCTAGTCAACTGTGATCTCTTCCCCCAAGAGTTCTCTATTGTAGTGACCCTGAAGGTCACTCGCATTGCGTCCAATGTAAGGATAAATTGCATCAAACTTTTCAGTTATTCCAATGGTTTTAAGGCCTCTATTGTCCTATCATCTAATGTCTTGTGTCTCGCAGAGAAACGAATACATCTTTTCTGTGGTGGAACAAAAAGCAGAGGAGAACAGAACTGCGGAGGCCAACGATCAAGAGGAGCAATGGAACAGGAACAAAGAGAAGGAGTCAAAAAATGAAGGAGACTGGAATGGAGAGAAAAAGGATGCAAGGCAGGGGGAGAAGGATAAGGATAGGGGACGGCTCCTCCTGGGGCTGAGGTTCTCGAAAAACCGCTTGCACATTCTCTTTAAAGATCACACAGGGGTCATAGAGCGGTGGGTATTTCGAGGCCTGCGATTGGCCGATAACCACTGGCACACGCTGGTCCTCGCCATTGCGGACGGCCATGCCAGGCTCACAGTGGACTGCAACTCACCGCTGGAAATGTGAGTTCCTTGCTCTTACTGCTGTTTATTTAACCGTGTCCCGTTTTATCATACCTCCCTCCTTCCATGTTGTCTCTCAGTATTGATTTCTCCCGGCTTTTCGTTTCATACCTCTTTCAAAAACATACTATCTTAGACCTGCTGTACCATCTTCAACCTTTCCCTTTAGGGTTAGTGGATCTTTCATCGCAGGGTGATGGCACAGATCCAAAATGCCTTATAGCCTATAGGCTCGTAATTTTTGGCTTGACAGTATTTGATAGATGGTGTTGGTGGTATGGTAGAAACACCCTCTGGCTTTTGGAAGGTATTGCCCTTGCACTGTGTAATCAATATACTGTAATAACACTCTTCTTAGCCTCTCATATGTACAAACAGAACAGTGGTGGAAGCTGTGTAGTCATTACTGAGGCTATTGACTGATTTGAAAGAGCAGGCACTCCCTTAAACAATGTTGAAGTAGCCTAATGATATGCTTGGTGGACAGGGCACCTTCTAGGACCTTCCCCTCTGACCTGAGCATTCAGAGAGCATCGTTCCACATCGGCAGCCGAGGGAGATGGAAAGGCCTTTTTTCAGTAAGAATGCACGCACGCACACACACGCTTGCGGGTGTACGGACACACACACACACACACACACACACACACACACACACACACACACACACACACACACACACACACACACACACACACACACACACACACACACACACACACACACACAGTCACACACACACACACACACACACACACACACACACACACACACACACACACACACACACACACACATACTGTACACACACACACACACATTCAGTTTGTAGCATCTGCAGTGTCTGTATAATAATAATAATCAGAACACGTATAACAATTGTTAAACAGCTTGTATAACTGATATAACATGTCCACCAATATCTATTGCATCACTCTACAGGGTCTAATTCGGCAGTTGGTGCTGGTGCCAGGTTGTGATGCCACCCCCCATGTGTGCCCGTCTTCCAATCCCAGTCTGACGGAGTTGTCAGTACCACCACTTCTCTCAGACCTCCCTGTCATTGAGAAGGAGTCTGGCATCAACCTGCCTTCGTATGGTAACCTGAACATACACTTACTTTTAAAGGCATACAACTCAATGCAATGAAACATGAGACATTAAGCTCATGTCTCTGCCCGTCTGTGTCCACGTCTTTTTCTTTTTGTCTGTCTACTTGACTTTATGCCTGCATACCTGTCTGTCTGTCTGTCTGTCTGTCTGTCTGTCTGTCTGTCTGTCTGTCTGTCTGTCTGTCTGTCTGTCTGTCTGTCTGTCTGTCTGTCTGTCTGTCTGTCTTTCTGTCTGTCTGTCTGTCTGTCTGTCTGTATATTTATCTATCTCTCTATCTATCATGATGTCAGAGGCTGAAGTCCAAATATCAGTGGGGTTGGATCGTTTGTGCACAGATACACTACAAGGCAAGTTGTGGTTCAACCCTGTCAGAAAAGGCCTTTACCTATGTGATGGTACATCCTGGATCCCTATGCTGGAAGGTGAGAACCAAATTGAGATCAGTGATCCACCAACCACCCACTCATCCACACTATTCAAAATGACAATTATTTGCCTGCAAAGTTTATGTATGAGCAACAGGGTGTCTCCATTGTTTGCTAAAAGATTTACCAGCTAATTTGCATAAACTATTTTCTTGTCTAACATTACAATATACTTCTTTACTCAATCTCCCCAATCAGAACATAAGCGGCTGGACTATGTCTTGGAGCATCAGGTCCTTACCACCAGTTCAGAGACGAATGATGTTGAGGTATATCAACAATGAAATTACAATTCATTTTAGGCATTTAGCAGATGTTCTTATCCAGAGCTATATTATCCTCAGAAAAAAAGAAAGGGTATGGAGTGCTTGGAAGTCCCAAAAAGTATAACGAAGGTGCCCTTGGTATATTGTTTCTATCAAAATGGGTGCCTGTTTTCAAGTCCAAAACCAGAAATGTACTTACAGGTCATGTCATGGACAAGCTTATGAATTGTAAGAGCCATCACAAGCTTGTTCCCATCCCATGTTCAGGTGTTCCAGGTACCTGGTGTGGGTCTGATGGCTGCCATGGCTCACCGTTCCCCGGCCACTGGCTCTGCCATCTATGTATGGAGCCACACAGGCTTCCAGCTGTACCAGAATATCAGCACCTATGGAGCCCTGGCTTGGAGACACTTCCGCATGGGCAAGAAGGTATGACAGAAATCGGTGTTAAAACAGAAATGGGATAATGAAAGTGGCATGATGCTTTGGGTGCCTGGTGGCACAGCCAGTTATTGCGCCAAGCATAAAGCATAAAGCATAATGTACGAACTCCCTACCCGTAGTTGTCAATCAACCGGTTTCCTACTGAAAACCATGGCCGCAGATCTAGAGATGCTGATCCTCATCCCAGCCTCTTCACACAAACCGATACAGTGAGAGCTGGTGATCATACCACATAATCTGCAAAAAGCAGTGATGCAATCAGTTCACCGAGCTGTAAACCCTTTCCTCCACAACTGATAATACTCATAATACTGTAAATGCACAGCCAACAGTGATGCATGGATTACAAATTTATCAGAAATGTAATTCCAGTGTGGTCCTCATTTAAAAGACAAGTTATATATAATATTGTATATTGTGTATTCTAATCTAGGTGTTTTTAGTGGTATCTAACTCTGGAGGAGGCTCAGAGAAGGAAGGTGAAGAAGAGGTCTCTGTGATTTACAAGTGGAGCAAGAGGAGAAAACGTTTTGTGCGATACCAAACCCTGCGGACCCACTGTGCACGGGACTGGGAAGCCTTTGACATCAACGGACATGCCTACCTTGCTGTAGCCAATCACAGACAAGGTAAAAACACTTTTATATTTCTCTATCTCTTGTGCAAATTATTCATTCATTAATGATCAAACAACTATTGAATTCTCAAATTCCTGAATTACCTCACTAAGGTTTTTACTCTCTATTCCAAAATTGGTCCTTCAGGTGACAGTAATCACACCATAGATAGCGTGGTGTATAAGTGGAACAGAGGAACAATGTATTTTGAGGTTCATCAGATGCTGCAGACCTCAGGGGCCTATGACTGGGAATTCTTCACTGTTGGACCATACCATTTCCTGGTGGTTGCGAATGCCTTTGATGGAGTGACCACTCATGTAGACTCTGTCATCTATGTGTGGGTCAATGGAAGCTTCCAAGTGTTTCAGACAGTCAAGGTGTGTGGTGGGCTGCGTGGGCAGAAAATATAAATATAGTGATTGATTATGCTTATAGGATAGTGTACCAAATTGTAGGGGTCGAATTGGGTGAGTAAAAAGGTCAAACATTTCAGATGATTGTTGTGAGTTGTGATTCATAGACAATAATAGAAGATTTAGAAGTATGTGTGGGATGTAATGTTAATCCATAATGTTGCGTTCTGCTGGATCATTTGCATTCCATTGATGTGTTCAAGAGCTTCAGTTTCCTTTGATAAGATCCTTATCTTAGAGATGAGTATGAACAACCAGCTTGTCTGTGCAAGAAGAAGGAAGGGAATAAAAGATGGGGATAGATAAAAGTGTGTGTGTGTGTGTGTGTGTGTGTGTGTGTGTGTGTGTGTGTGTGTGTGTGTGTGTGTGTGTGTGTGTGTGTGTGTGTGTGTGTGTGTGTGTGTGTGTGTGTGTGTGTGTGTGTCTGTGCGCGTATGCGCGCGCGTGCGTGTGCGCGTGTGTGTGTGTCAGAGAGAGAGAGAGAGGGACAGACGAAGAAAAAAGGCAGAGGAAGGGGGTGCGACAATAGATTTCAGACCAAAAATAGAGCATGTGGTTTAGCTTTTATTTGGTTGAGAGATAGAGAGCTTTGACCTGTAACTGATAGTGAATCACACATTTGACTCTAGCCACATTTGAGGTGAGTGTGCTGACACATTGATAGACACATGAAAAGCCACATTCAGGGGAACTCCATAGTTGGATATGAGACTTGCATGAACACCTTGAGGCGATAAGAATATGAATCACCTGAAATCATTAAAAAGTGAACCTTCTGAAAATGCAGAAGTAGTCTGACAGTTTAACTCATTTTGCACTTTTTATGCTGTAAATGTCTCACATCCCCCCCTTGCTGCTGCACATTCAAGCATGTCATACAAGGTTCATACTGTTTTTTTACTCTACCACACCTCTATCCACACACACTTCTCCATTTCTCCATTGACTTTAATTCAAATGTTACATCTTCCCAAATATGGAGATGACTGACATCATAGATGTCTGACGTCATAGACCATGGGACTAACACATTAGTACATAAATGGGAATTCCAAGATATGGGCTTAATATTGACGACATCAGGGATCTCCATATATAGGGACAAGGGGCATTAAAGGAACAAGGACTGACTCAAATATCTCCATATATGGCTATTAATTTATTAGTGAATAACTTTTCCCCATTGACTTGAATGGGGAAAATACTGATGGTATGACGGATTTCATTTTCAAGTGTGACTCGCTTCACGGCAACATGCAATTTCCAATTGCATCTTTCTAGTTTTATATTCTCTCTCTTCACATAGACATTCTGTGCCACGGACTGGGAGATGTTCCAAATTGGCAATAGAGTCTTCTTGGTCGTTGCCAATGGAGACAGACTCCATGGTAATGGGCCGAGTCGATATGCCATCAACTCCACCATCTATGAGCTGGATATGAATGGACAGATGTTTGTCCGCTTCCAGGACATTGTCACCTACAGGTACAATTTCACCTGTCATATAGTCCAGGTGCACACACACACACACACACACACACACACACACACACACACACACACACACACACACACACACACACACACACACACACTGGCAGTGGCAGATGTAACGTGTATGTTATACATCCTGGGAGAATACTTTATCTACAGTAACTACGGTATACAGAGTGTCTTTAGTATATATTGAAAAAGTTACAGCATATTATTTACATGTCTGCCTACACTAATCTCATCTCATCTCATCTATCTCTCTAGTGCAGTGGACTGGGAATTCTTCAGCCTGGAGGATGAGCATTTCTTGGTTGTTGCCAATTCCTTTGATGGAGAATCCTACTCTTTAAACAGCATTCTGTACAGGTACCGATCTCATACACATAACAACAAATAACTATCCCTAATGTGAAACAGTAGACTGAAAGCCTTTATTGTTACACGTACCGTAGGCCTACATTGGGGCAATGTTGCATAGCTTTGGGATGTTTGGTTTAGACCAGGAGTTCACCACCACATTCTAGTGGATTTATTTTCATTCTGAAGTAGTACTCATGTCATGAAAACATACTAATTTAAAAGTACTAATTTAATTAATTAAAACATGTGAGTATTCACGTCATAAGAGAGAACCAACAGGAACAGATCAACACTCTATTTAGGCCAGGTATCAAGGTCAAAGCCAATAAATACATGTATAGCTTTGATTTATGGGAACCATCTCTCTTCTATTGTCAGGTGGCAGGGATACGAAGGATTTGTTCCTGTTCACTGGCTCCCAACTATTGGATGTAGCGACTGGGAGTTTTTCACCTCTGAAGGGGAATCTTACTTGATTTACTCTAGTGCCAAAGCAGCTCTCTCCAAGGTGTTCAGACTAAAAACTCATTAGAAGAAAATAATGTACTTGTGCTTTTGTGTGTGTGTGTGTGTGTGTGTGTGTGTGTGTGTGTGTGTGTGTGTGTTCGTGCGTGTGTGTGGGTGGGTGGGTGTGTGTGTGTGTGTGTGTGTGTGTGTGTGTGTGTGTGTGTGTAATTTTGTGTGTGTGTGTGTGTGTGTGTGTGTGTGTGTGTGTGTGCGTGCGTGCGCATGCGTGCGTGCATGAGGGCGCAAGAGAGCGTGCCCATTGGTTACATTTGTACACTCTCAGATTTAAATTAACAGTCATTTTACAGTGTGTCTTTGTTTATATTCTAGGCTATCAACTATTGTACCTCAGTTCAAAAGAGTAGGCTATGCTATATTTGATGTTGCAAGAATCTGTTATATGTGTGTTATTAACATAATATCTATAAGATTTTTATATTCATTCTTATCTCCATATTTGTTTCTGAATGACAAACTAATTTATTGAAACAAAATAAACGATTTACAAAAAACCTTATTTGTCAAGTGAATGAAGCCTGAAACCTTATGACCCCAATACCCAAATAAGCTTGTTTTGGGCATAATACTACAAGTTCCATGAGGCATACAAAAGATACGAGAGGTCTTGGGGTATGTAGTTTTCTTTTTATCAAGCGAAATAAAACCGAAACCGAGCCTAGCCTATGCTAGAGACTACAACTACCACAACCCACCGCGCTACCGTCTGCCTGCCTGGAGACATGGCTGCCTACTGTTCGCCAATGGTATTTTTATTTACGTTCCATATGTTATCTTATTTAAGACAGAAGGAGGCAGAACAAGCTTTGGTTCGCCTCTGTCCAGTCTAAATGTGTATGCGGTCGATTGAATACAAGGCGTGTGTAACGCTTTAGTCTTTCTTTAAGAAGACACCAGTAATTTGTCGAAAAGCATTGTCAACCCGAGGGCTCGGGCTTGTTCTCGCTGAGCACACTGATTTTTGCACTGTGATTTAACCGCTTTGCTAGCGTGCTAGTTGCTCACCATTACCAACACGATCTAAAGTCACATTCATTAATAGCTATGTTTAGCCCAGTGAAGTCCTCTTACTTCAGAGTCAGTCCAGCCACTGTCAACAGAGAACTTGGCAAGACCAAGATGAGATAGCAAGAGGGTGAGAGGTGATCTTAATGCGAGGTACTATTGTTCTACTGCTGTATGACTTTTGGATCGGAACATTTTTGGGGGGGAAAACGGTATAAATAAGACACGCAAAAGGCAGGTATGTTTGGGAATCTTTTCGAGGAAGAGGAGGAGGAAGGTTTTTCTCCAAGTCCTTCGGCAGGCAGAGTTGCGAAGGGCGGTGAAGAGCCACCCCCGCCCAGGGGGAAAAGTCAACTGAGTGGCATCAAGAACCAGGGAGGGACGTGCTACCTCAACTCACTGCTCCAAACCCTGCTGTTCACTCCAGAGTTCAGAGGTGAGTGACATCACATGCACTGCAAAGACTAAAGTGAGTGTTACAATCACAATCTGTTATTTATTTTTTAATCAAATAAAACGTTATTTTAATACTGGTAGAGTATGTACAGCTATCATGTATTAGAACAAGCACATCTCAGTGGTTGGAGGTGGTCTGGTCTCCCTACTCTACCACTGTGAAATGTGGACCCTGGTGTCGGAGAGGCAACATCTACTGGTTGACAAGTATTACTGCCTGAAGCTCCCACTTGCAATATTGCCTCTTAGCTGAGCAATAGATATTTGGTCTCTCATGCAGGGGACCTAAAAGTTATGGATTGTAGCTTCAACCCTGACAGTGTACAACTGTAACCACGGTCGACTCCAAAATGGTCCATTTGGTTCCATTTGTGAGCTCTCAGAGTTAACAAATGGATACATTTAGGGCCGATGCATACTACACTTTTAAAGGTTCGGTTCGGGGAGTCACAAAATCTCAGCAGCATGACTGTCACTGTACCCGAACCTCTGAATGACGTCATATTGTAGTTTAGACAGAGCCAAACCGAAATGAATTCGGCTCTAAAAGTGGAGTATGCATTGGCCCTAACACTAACAGATAGCTGTGGGATGGAGTGAGACATTAATCATTCAATATTGTGGACTGGCACATGAGCTGTGAAAAAAAAAGAAAACGCTTTTGTTTCTTGTTCAGAGGAGCTGTTCAAGTTGGGTCCAGAGGAACTGGGATGCTTGGAAGACAGAAACAAACCAGAGGCTAATGTAAGTGTTATAGAATACAAGGAGACTGAAGTAATGAATGAGGTATTATTGATCGATTGTACTGTAATCGGAGGCCCTCTGTTCTCATTCTCAGGTCAGGGTGATTCCTTTAGAGCTCCAGAGACTGTTTGCTCACCTGCTGCTGGTGGACCAGCAGTGTGCCTCCACTGCTGACCTCACTGATAGCTTTGGCTGGAACAACAGCGAGGTGTGTGTGTGTGTGTGTGTGTGTGTGTGTGTGTGTGTGTGTGTGTGTGTGTGTGTGTGTGTGTGTGTGTGTGTGTGTGTGTGTGTGTGTGTGTGTGTGTGTGTGTGTGTGTGTGTGTGTGTGTGTGTGTGTGTGTGTGTGTGTGTGTGTGTGTGTGTGTGTGGAGTGAGTGTGAGAGGCACAGACAAAAAATATAAAAGATATTGGGAAAGAGTAATGAAGATGGTGTGATTTGACATTCAAACTCGCAGAAAAAAAGAAACTGCAATGGTGTTAAATCCATGAATAGAATCTGAGTATTTTCTCTTTTTTTTGCCTTTTCAAACTTCTGTAGGAGACTAATCAGCACGATGTACAGGAGTTGAACAGGATTCTGTTTAGTGCTCTGGAGAACTCCCTTGTGGGTACCAGTGGTAGCACATTCATCCGCAACTTGTACCACGGGACCACTGTCAACAGCATTGTCTGCAAGGAGTGTGGCAATGTCAGCCAGAGACAGGTGTGTTTGTGTGTGGAATATACGTGTTGCTTTTTTATTTTATTATATAGTATTTCAATTAGGGATGTTAATCGACGGATTATTTGCGAATCGACGTGTCGAGGCCGAAAATCAACGCGATGATCAACTTTTTTCCGCTAAGCAGCAGCTGAGAGGAGAGCACAACGGCGCATTACTTTAAGCAACACAACTTATGCAGCTGCACCCATCAGAACTTGCATCAAAGCCCTAATAATAATTATAATAAATAATTGCTCTTCCTTGCGTTAGCATGGAGTCTGTTTTCTAGAGACTAGAAGCGGAGTGATAAAGTCCATGGAATGTAGTGGGAGCACTCTGGCTGGCACCCAGGCTAGTGTATCAAATGTGGAGCTTTGGTCTGCCTCGCTCTCCCTCCCCGACCGCGTCCACGGGTGTGTCGCATTAACGACGAGTAGTGTAGTTTGTGTGTTGTGTTTTATTGTCAATCTTGACAAAATCACCGCACACGAGGCAACGCTGCCATTAACAAGTGAGCTTTCGTGTCAAGCATGCATGCAAAGGCAGGAGGTAAACACAAACCCATCCAGTCAGCGGCAGCGCGCACCGCTATGACGTGTGCATCAGACCAGTCCAGCAATGTTTCTCAAACAGTAGTCCGCGGACCTGATTAGCGCCGCATGCATGCGAATCTGCGATGCATGCACAACACAGACATGCACTCATCTCTGACACAGACACACACATCGGTCCTCTCACATTTGGAAAACATTAACGCTTATAATTATTTGAACAAGCAATTAAAACATTTTTGGGGGAAAAACCTTAGAAAAATAAAAAAATGTAAAACGTTTTTCGACTCATACTTTCTGAGTCGCGGTGAGCATGAGTCGATTTTCGAGTCGATTTTTGATTTTTTTTTTACACATCCCTAATTTCAATATAGTATTTGGAAGTAAACTTGGTATGCTTTTCTAGTGTCTTCATTTTACCAGACACCAGAAGTTATTGAGACACATGGTCTGGTACTTAATAAAGATTACAATAATTGGCAAAGATGATCTGCAAATGCTAGATGACATACTGTACACAGTATACTGTATAGTGTGTGTGAAGGCAGTTCTACTGACTGACTCGTCTTCTTGTAGGAGGACTTCCTGGACCTGACGGCTTGTGTCTGTGGTGTTTCCAGCCTGGAGGAAGCACTTTGGAATTTGTTTGTTGAGGAAGAATTGTTTGAGGGCAACAACCTGTATCGCTGTGCTCAGTGCAACAGGCTAGTCAGAGCTGCCAAGGTCAGTAAGGTCAATGCTATGTGACACTATCTATAAACAGTAAAATGCATTTGGTTCCATTTGTACTCTCTTTGGAGTTAAATGAGCACTGAGGAGATTACTTTCTACTTTCACTTCATTATACTTCAGTCTGCCAAGCTGAGGAAGCTGCCTCCATTCATGACCATGTCTCTGCTGAGGTTCAGCTTTGACTTTGCCAAGTGCGAGCGCTACAAGGAGACTGGACGCTACGTGTTCCCCCTCACTATCAACTTGCGGCCATTTTGTGAACAGGTAATAGGACTGTCCTTGACTAAAGAAGTATTATCTGCAAAATTAAAACATTCTTGGTCAAATAAGACCAAACCAACCGAGGCAGCCTAGGTAATAGACAGATTGAAACACTTTTACCATTATTGCATTAATTCATTTCTTGACTGTGTTGCTCTTTGTTGCTTCCCACGCATTATCCATAATTGACTGCTACAGACGTAGCAGCTGGTGAAGGCATTATTAAACAAATAATATCCAGTTAACAATAGTGTGTCCCAATGATTGAATGTCCTTCATTATGTCCTCCACTTTCATGGTTTCCTGTCCTACCCTTTGATTCATACTGGAAGTCTTTGTGACCATAAGACAATATTATTATTCTGTAACTCTATAGTATCACTTTCCCCCACAGACCGATGAAGAGGACTCTTATTACTCGTATGAGCTGTTCTCTGTGATAATCCACAAGGGTGGTTGCTATGGTGGCCATTACCATGTGTACATCAGGGATATTGACCAGCTCGGCCACTGGGAGCCACCGGTGAGATAAAAAGGGGGTGAAAATTGGGAAAAGATTAAGATGGGGAAGATCTAGGCATGACATGTTTGAAAGGGGAGGTAGAAGAAGAAAAACTGCTGGCTTGTTTAAACAATACGTTCTTATATTTTGTGCACAGGAGGAGGAGTCCAAAACTAAAACTCAGAAGCATGTCAAGGAAGTTCCTGTGTGTGAGACACATGTAGAGAAAGATGACCCTCTCTCTGTTCTGACAGCGGTCATAGCCCAGGTATAACATCATTAAACTGTAGGGCATACATGGGCAACTGGAGGCCCGGGGGCCACATGCGGCCCCCACCTTCACTTAATGCAGCCCGCAGGTTGATATTGGAGTACTGATATGTTATTGATTTCAGCTGTTACAATTCCAAACATGGATAAATTACCCGCTTTATTTACTTCAGTCTATATTAGTAGCTTAATGACTAGTATTAAAATGTTATAGTATTTTTATGTCCAATGTATTTGTATTTAAGTTCATAAAGTTAACATAAGAACATATAAATGCATTTGAAATTTAGAAGAAAAAAAGTTACTTTTCAGGATTCCAATTCAAAAATAGCAGATCTACAAGCTCAAAACGCGTTGCAGTGTGACACGTTTTGAGCTTGTAGATCTGCAATTTTTGTTAAGTATATGCATTATGGCTCTCTGGAGTGAGTGTGCAAATGTAGTGGCCCTCTCCATCATCAAAGTTGCCCACCCCTGCTGTAGGGTCTCACTTTACCTGTAATTAGTTTGCATTCAATTTACTGGTACATGCTTTTACCTGTTCAGTCTGTGTCATAAATCCATCCCCCATCAGCACCCAGTACTGAATGATGATCTGTTACTCATTACCCCTCAACTAGGAGCCCTCCAAGAGTGTTCTGTTAGACCAGCTGGGACAGAAACTGATGGAGAAGACCGGCTCCTCCTGGAGCAAGAAATTCAGAAAACACTATGGCCCCATAGGCAAGGTAAATTTAGATTCGTAGTCTTTGTGAGGTACCATATCCAACTTTATGTTTTATAGGATATATCATAGCCCTAATGTCTCCTGTGTTTTAATAAACCCTGTTCTTTCTGCCCTTTGCCATCATATCTCATGCTGTAGTTCCTTCAGTCCCACAATGATGTGTTTATCTTGGTGTCTAATGGGACCAGAGTGGCTCTTAAGACCAACCCACCAAGCCCCATGATGGAGCCTACCAGCCCTGTAGAGCAGACCACTGGCCCTGATCCACCCTCAGCTCAGGAACCAACAACTACCTGCAACCAGTCACCAGAAGCAGAGCTACCAGACCTGGAAGCAGAGCTTGAACCAGAGGTATGGTGTGGGGATGGGGTATTTATTTTCCATTTATGCCGTTCTAGCGAAATGGGATCGCTAGAACGGCAGAGTAAAACATGATGTTTGTGTTTTTTGTTTGCTCCTTTGGGATGTTTCCATTTTAACATCAATCCTGAACGTTGATTAAAAATGTATCCAGCACACTGAAGAAAAATGCATTTACATTGTACTTCTACTTTTTGGTTATCTTAACCGATTTAGTGCCATTCCCGAGATATCTCGCGAAATGTACTCGAGTATCTCGAGTGCCATTCCCGAGATATCTCGCGAAAAGTAATATATTACTGTAACGGCGGTTATCCTACCGGGTACAATGGCGGAAGGTTCCGAGCCGATCTCCGTCGCTGATTTATCATCATCACGGATCCACGAGCACAAAATAGTAATCCCATAACATTGAGGCAGACGGGGGATCTCATCTTTAATGTCCATTATCTCAAAACAACACTTTAGAAGCGAAGATGGCAATAGATGCTCGCTTATAAAACACATGTTGAAAAGCATCGATCCGATCCGCCATGACACCACGTAAACAATGGTCGATTCCGGTGAAGGACGCGATGACGTCAGACCGGAAGTGTTTACGCTGTGGACTTCTGGCCTTCAAAATAAGACAACGGGAGTGAATGCAGCCTGAGGGAGGCATCGTGGACATTTTAATCTGTTAATTTCAGGGGCTCTTAATGAGTTAATGAGTGATGGGAGAGTTGATTAATTATTAATCTACATTTGGCTCTTCATCTACTCCCTCCATCTGTCCCTCTCCCTGTAGGGTAGTCACTGGTTTGACCTGAATGACTCTGCAGTGACCTCCATCAGGGAGTCTGACATAGAGAAGCAGTTCCAGGGCAAAGAGAGTGCCTACATGCTGTTCTACAGGAAAACGCAGCTGCACAGGCCCAGTCAAGGTAATAGATGTGTAGCATGAGTTGCATGATGAACATGTGAACAAAATAGCACAAATCACAATGTGGTGTAACTGTTCAGTGGTGAAGCCGCTCTATACATGTCCTAGTGTGGTGACGTTATACACCTAATTTTGCCAATCGTGATCTTCATACATACTTAACCAGTAATAATAAAAGTGCTTCACAAGTCACGACAAAGTGTAACTAAAGTGTAACGTTTTTGGCCTGGGCCACAGGGTAGTGGTCCAGGCACCTAGGCTGGTAATCCAGCCTTTGCAGCGTCGCAGGTTCTAGTCCCGATCCTGATGACATTTGCTGCGTGTCACCCCCCCCATCTCTCTCCCTGTTTCCTGTCAAACTACTGTACACCTGTCAATAAAGGCAGAAAAGCCCAAAAAGCTATGACTCATTAACGTTCTGTTTCATGATATTATGCACGTAGTGGCTTGTGCAACGTATGATTGTTCTACTTTCAAGGGAACAGGTGTACATACATTACATAAATGCATTACAGGCATTCTGTACAGGCAAAGTCTGTTCTAGATGGCTTTGCTTATTTAAAAAAAGAAGAAAGGTTAATTGGCATTGACATTCTGAGGGTTATTGTGGATTAAAGAAACTCAAACATTATATTATTCTCATCTCTTTGCAGCCTTGAAGAATCCTGTGTATAATGTCCCCCCTCACCTTGTTCAGACGGCAGAGGAGGAAAATGGAAAATTGCAGCAGAGGCGGTACAGAAGCATATCATTATATAAAATTACCTTTTAGGCATTTAGCTGATACAATATCCAGAGCATGTTCCACTGAGTGCACCAGTGGAATTAACTTTGTCTGACTTTGAGTTGTCTGTGCCGTTCCTACTGTACTCATACTGTTCATACTTTTCTTTTAGTGAGGAGTTTGAGGCTACCAATAATGGCATAGAGCTGCGTTTACATCTAGCGCCTTCTTATAAGCTGGAGAATGGAGCCCTTCAACCAATCAACAAAGAGCAGGGTGGGGTCACCACTCTTAGCTTTGACCGCAGAAAGACCGTGGGAGACCTGCGGTTGGCTATATATCAGGTAATTTCTTGATCATTAACATTGAATGCCTATTGATCCAATCTGAAGCTCCACATAATAAACAGACTAATGTACACAGCGTTGACTTATTATACTTTTTTATTTTTGTTTTGTGTGTGTGACTGTGCATATCTGCATGTTTGCTATTATGTTTATACAGAATCAGGAACTCTGGGAAGGGGACATGGCTCTGACTGTGGCCAAGAGTCTGCCGGCTGGTCTACATCTCTACAATAGTCTAACAGGTGATAACAACAACCATCACAAGACTCCGGCGGCTTGTAACTCTTTTGTAATGCAATAAAGTACCTTGATTTTACGACTGTCCTCTCCTCTTTTGACTTTTTTGAGTGCTTGGATCTCTCCTCTTTTTTCTTTTTATCCCACTGATCCTAGAAGCACCTACCATGCGTTTTTAACTTTGCTTCTACCTCCTTTGAGCACCTAGTTTGTCTTTGTTTTCACAAGACTCCCTCAGTTGTCAAGAGTCAAATGTGTTTAAAGCTTAAACATTTAATTAAGTACTATATTCTGCTTGTGTGTCTCCCTCCAGATGACAGTGTCTCCCTGTACAGTGCGGGTATTTTCACCAACTCTGATCTGTTTGTGTGGAATGGCAGAGAAGTGAGTAGATGCTTTTAGAACACCTTTTGTGTTATCCTTTTAGGATCATTGTATAATTGTAGCTGTGTACTATCTTGCAAACTGTTAAAGTATTCAATCAATCATTCAATCAAAATGCCATAACATACTACTGTGTGTGTACAGTATATACACATACTTTTATTGAAAGGATAACACCTTGAGATGTATCCTCTCGTTTTCAACAGGGTCCTTATATGTGTAGTGTTGGATGTACATCGTATGGTATACATCCAACATGGATGACAATAAAGCGAGGTTGTACTTACTGTAGGTAGAACCTTGGGTTAGCATGATATACCTGAAGTCAAAATGGTATCAATCATCTTTATCTGTTGCTTCTGTGCTCTGTGAACGAGTAACTGGAATAGTGATTTCATTCAGTCTCATTGTATGGTCAAACCGACCTGGGTCCCCTGGTCAGTTTTAGCACATACATGAACACAAACAAATACAGAAAAAGAATTCCGCTACTGTATGTAATTTGAGAGAAGTGAGATGGCTGTATTGATGTAACTTCATCCTTGACGGATAACAGTGAAATGTGAGCACTGCCATCAGTATATATGGTGGCAGAATCCGAGTGGTTTGCGTTTGTTTGTTTATGTACAAGATATATTTTGAGATTTATTTTGCCTTAACAACAAGTACGTTATTGTCACAGGTGTGTGGTGCGACTGTCCTGACTGGAGCCAACTGGGAGCCAGTGCTGCTGACCGTTGTCCGACCCTCCCTGGGTGACGATGGAGTGGAAGCTGCGGTAGAGAACGGGGTGGGGGCGGAGGGGGAGGGACATGGAGGCGAGGACGGTGGGCCTGGGCTTAAAAGGGAGGCGAGGGGATTCGCCGGGGCTGTGACGCTGAGGGAGGTGCAGGAGGCCCTCGGGGAGCCGCAGGAGAGCCTGCTGTGCCAGGAGCACAGGGGAGTGAATAGAGGAGGACAGGGGGGAGGGGCAAGCGGGTGGAGGGTTTTCCCTCCCGAAGACATGCAGCGCACCCTTAAGGAGCTGGCACTGAAAGACGGAGACGCCCTGCTGGTGCTGGAGCCACAGTCCTTTGATAGCAGGTGAGCGAGTGTGTGTGTATATCTGTGCATGCATTCGCCTGGATTGTGTTATTATCAGTTCACTATCAGAACTGTCACATCTTGTCCGTGCCTGGACAAGATGTTGATTGACTCTCATGCATGATCCGTGCACTATGAATTACATGGAAGTCTATGGAGACCATGGCATCGCGGACCTTCAAAGAGATTTAATTGATAGCAACAAAAGTGTTAAAGAGATCCCTGTGAACCAAATCCCTTTTATTGACATATATGGAGATCCCTGTGATGCCAGGGGAACCAAATGACATGGCGCTTTTCGCCCTTAGGCCTCTTACTGGTTACAACTTACAATATTATTACCAGTAAGACGCCTAAGGGCTAAATGCGGTCACGCCATGTCTTGGCCATCTGGCCAATGATGTATATCGGACGAGTTATCCATATATGGAGACCCCTGGTACCCATAGATATTCAGGGATCTCCATATATGGGCATAAATGGGATTTGGTTCCCCTGGGATCTCCATATCTCCATATATGGGCATCACAGTGATGTCAAGAGCGTGAGAGTCAACATGATGTCAGAGCGGCAAACCCATAGACCGTAAAAAAGGGTACACGGACATGTGTCGTTTCTCATAGTAAACTGCAATTACCTGACGGCTTAACAAAACACTTAAGTTCAGGGTAAACTGTTGCGACCTCCTTGTTCTTTGTTCAGGGTTTGAATGCAGGTGCAGTGGTCATTTTGTTCTAACTTAAAAATGTCACTTACGGCACCTGTTTTAATGTTGTTTGTGTTGGTGTTTTGCACTCTGTTCTCAGCTTCTTCAGTCTGAGTGGAGATGTGGTTACCGTGACGACGCCATCGGACTGCCGTTGGCTGCTGGTGGAGTTCCGACCACACGGGGGAGGAGGAGGAGAGGAGGAAGGCAGGAGGACAGCCAAGGTTCCAGCCTCAGGAAACATGGTGAGTTCTCTAATACAGTGTTACAGTGGGTTGGGACCATGTCTGGGTCGCGGAGCAATTCCTATAGCTCGCGAGTAAATATCTACTTTTTCCAAATTATTTCCTTACATAAATAAAAATCAAACCTCGGTTCGAAGTGGAGCGGTGAATCTGAGCAGCTATACCCTGTGTGTGTTGCTAAATGCCTAAACTGTAAACTGTAAACTGTGCCTGTGAGTGAGTGGTGAGTGTGCCTGGCCTGCACAAAACAGCGCCCCTCCTTTAACTAGTGTGTTGTGTGTGGCCACTCAAGGTATTGCCAGGCTACGGACACGGCCAGCCAGCCAGCCACCCAGCCACCCAGCCACGGACATACCCACGGACATACCTGTCTATTGGGAGCGCTTTCACCGCTCCAAAAATCAGTAGTGAAAATGGCAAATCGAAGAAGAAGAACACAGCCGGCTGGTATCAGTTTAGTTGGCCACGCCCCCCCGCAACTTTATCATCAATTTTAACATAAATGGGACCTTATTTTCACAAAACGCATATCATTGTGATTGAAAGGCAATTTTTAACTAGCGATAGGAACCATAAAGTATGTATGAAAGTGTTAATTAAGGTTAGAAAACGAAAGGGGAAAATGAATGGGGTCCAATGGAGAACAATTCTTTTTGCGATCGGCCGGGGGGGGGGAAACAGCGCAACTAGCGGCCAACCATAGGAAGTTTTAGTTCCGTATTGGGATCATTTTAAATCGGCGGAACTCTCCCCCTGATATACACGCATGCGCTTGGTCACCGAATGAAACTGTACTATAATGAAGTGTGGCAGGCAGGTCTATTGTTTAATGTGTGAATTCCTTCGCCAGCGGCCATTATCACCAATTAAGAAAATAGCCACACAAGCCTCACCTCAGTCTAGGCTATTGAAGTACACATTGAAAGCCCCCAGCCCCATCTCCTGTGTATCAGATATGCTTTCTTGGACGGTTTTTGAATGGTCAAGCTTTGTTTTACAAAAAGTTTCTGCAGGTCACAGTACGTGTATTGCGTATCACGGTGTACATAAATCCACCTCACGCTACAGAAACAGGAGTTATGCTCCTGTCCTATGGGCCATTTTTTAACTCTGGGCCCCCGAATCTATTCTACACTATAAAATCCTAAGTTAGAGCGTGTACAAAATGGAACCAAATGGACCTTTATGGGTCCATTTGGTTCCATTTGTACACTCTCTGAGTTACAGACCCATAACTCCTCAAGGACCCCTGGGGATCCCGGGAGCCCACTTTAAGAACCACTGATCTAATCTAGACTTCTTTCCTCCCTCTCCATCCTGTCTGCGTTGCTGCATTAGTTCCCTCTGAGACATGTACCTGTATTTTGTGTTTGCGTGTGCACGTTCATGCATGTGTGTCTGTGTTTCACTGTCCAGCTGCTGTGTGAAGTGAAGCAGAGGGCCATAGAGGAGCTCCAGCTTCAGGAACAGCTCACAGGTAAGATACTAATGACTCCAACAAATATTATGCAGTCTGCCTCTCGGAATGTTGAAGCTGCATTTTGAAAGTTAGTTTAATGAATACAATGTTATTTTAACCAATCTGTATGGTAGAGTATGTTAATATACTGTAATAACTAGTGTACTGTAATAACTAGTGTAATAACTATATGTGCAGTGGTTGGAGGTGGTCTCCCTACTCTTCCTTAGAGAAATGTAGACACTGCTGTCATGTAGGACACCTAGTGGTTCGGTGTAGTACTGCCTGATATCTCCCCTGACCAAGTGGAGATTGCCTCTAGTTTGCAGCTTCAACTTACTGTTTAGCCAGGCATTCTTTCTTATGTTGACTACAGCGCTTTTGTTGAGCAACCCTTTATATATTATAAATTAGTCTATGGTGTATAAGCCTGTATGATATATTGTTATATTGTCTCTCTGGTGGAGTAGGTGTGGAGTGCTGTCTAAAACAAGTGGATCGCACTGGGAAACTACTTCCTCCAGGTAGGTGGAAATGGAAGTGCATTTAGGGCATTCATAAAAACATTCATATACACAGGGCAATGCAAAACAAAACATCAAAAAGTCTAGACCATTTAAACGAAAAACATGAATCACCATGTTTAGGGAAATGTAGAGCGGGCAAAAGAGATCTCTTTATCTATGGTCTGGTAAAGTTCTCAACCTGTTTCATTTTATTCAGCCTGTGAACCTGTGAAGTTTGCAAATAATCTTCATATCAGAAAACCTGCTTTTTTTTAATCTGTTTTAATGACAGTATGTGAGGAGTTGAGTGTTCGGGAGGCAGGGATCCGACTCATGACTACTCTAGCTCTTTGTCTTGGAACTGCACCCAAGCCAACGCAGGTTTGTCCTCTCCTAATTGCATAAATAATGTTGCATAGACCCTCTTTGTGTGCCTGTCCAGACTCCAGATGTGAGTGCTTACTGTAGCTTCAAACGGTAATAAGTAAACTCAGTACTGACTTTGGTATCACATTGGTTTATGAGATTCATAAACTTTTAGTAGAGCAGTCAAGGAAGACTTCCAAGTGAAAAAAGGTTCATAGGAAAAGTGCTGCACATGTGTTTTGTTAATGGCTGCAGGGGTTCTGCTTGTGTTGCAGCTTTTCTTGCACTTCTCTGTGGGCACAGCCCCCTCTGCTGGCATGGAGATGAACATTATTGTTGAGCAGACTTGCACTGTCAAAGAGGTAAAAAGATGTTCATATGTATCTTTTGTGAGCAGCTGAATCATTTTCACTGTCAGTTTATCATCACTTTCCCCTCCTTGACTTGTACTTTTGTCGTTATTTTGAAGTGTCTCAAGACCATGCTGGATACTGTAGGACTTGAAGGTAAAACAAAACCCTGTCTGCAGTGTGTCAATAAGGTGTATTTGTATTGTGCAAATGAAACTTATTTAGACTGGTTTAACCACAGGAACATTTTCTGGGGCGAACATTCAGGAAAATAGAGCTACAAGCTTGCAATGTGGTACAACGCGATGCGACCTTGTAGATTGGCTATTACCTGCAAAAGGATTTGGTGTTGAGCCAGTCAGCAGACCTAGTATAGAGCCCTGGGGGGACCCTGGTCAGCTAATTGTGTAGGGTTTAAATAGTTACATGTACACTACAGTAAACCTATGCACATGTTTGTAATATGTATTGTTAGGCAACGGTTGGCACTTGAGGAGGCTGGATTGGTGTGAGGAGGTTGGAGAGCCATTGATGGATGAGGTTAGTAGCTAGTTGTCTCCTTAGGATTCTCCCTTCATCTTTGATCAATAACTATTTATTCAAGACCTAACAATATTTTTTTTACCCTCAGGATGCTTCTTTATCAGAGTTGAAGATTATCACCGGGGAGACTCTGATAGTCACAGAGGGGAAATTGCCTCCAAAGGTGCTTGAATTGCTTTTTATCTTGTAACTGTTAGTGAATTTAGCTGCAAAGCGATGAAATTATTATTATTATGCTGTCTGTCTGTAATTATTACAGAATTGTCCTTTTTGGTACTTTTATTTGAGTAAACAGGCTGCATATCTCTGAGGCAGAAACCAACTATGTCTAAAATATTAACTTTTCAGAAACTGAAAAAACAAACAACACAATACTGCCTCATCAAACCCTGAGTTGGAGTTAGGTGTTAGTTTGAGAATCAAATGGAGTTGGGAGGTTTAGTTACAAGCGCTTTTTAACACTTATGTTGCAATGATTTTTTCTCTTCAATGTCTCGCGTTGCCATGGTTACCATAGACTTCCATGTAATTGTGCAAGTGTGTAAAAAGTGCACGCCCATGCCTAGATGATGCACCACGTGTGTAGATGCTGTTCACAGCTTTCAAACAAAAAAATCCGCTTGGAAATCCGTTCAGGCATTCATGATTTATCAGCCATTATGTTTTCTTCAGATGTAAACAAACATGGCTGCCATGTTTGAAAGAATGGGTTGGTATGGGGGTTAAACATGCAATTTCGCGATCGCGATCATGCCTAATACATTTCTGGAGGTCCAAAAAATTTTTTTGAAAAAAAGTTTTTGAATTTTTTATTTTATTTTTATTTTTCAAAAACGGCCCAAACTCGGGAAACTCGGGGTTGGCACAGCACTAGTACCAATACAAACTCTGGGAAACTCGGGGTTGGCACCATATGTGTTAATACTTTTCATTGGTTAAAACCTACTCACAACATAAAGTTTGTTCAATAGTGCTAATTTATAAGAAAATAAAGGAAAGTAGGCTGGCCCTCTTTCAGATGTTGTCATGTAGATCGGTACACAGTATCTCCATAGCCATTAAACGAAACGGGTATTTCTTACATTGATGCTCCTACATATTATCATGCAAGCACCAGAAAGTTACTTTCCATCCCTCATATACTGTGTGCACAGTGCACACCCCATAACCCACACACTGCACATCATTTCGGAGCTCATATCTTTGAACGGGTAAGGACTAGTAAGGTAAATTATGCTAATTCCCGGATCAACTACCGTATGCACAACTACATACTGCTCTTGTTGCCCTTGGTTTTGTGAAACGGTATAATGTTGTGTTTTTTCCCCCATGGCTTGTCTGTGTGACTGATCACTGATCAGCCTCTCTTATGTATTCTTGCTAGGGTTTTCTTAAGCTCTCAGTCTGGCTGTATGTGGATCTTAGCAACAACTCCACTGTCACCATGGAAACAGAGTTGCACCACTCTTATAATGGCTCTTCTGGCAGCCAGAGGCTGGCGGTCATGTCAGGTGAAACACACTCTCCTTGTCTCGTATTTGTTGGCCTTTTACAGGAAGGTTTTTGGGCGTATTTGCGTTCAATTTGAAAGCACTAAACATTTCCTGTGTTCATCTTTGCGTGTATAGGTGGTGGTGCCATCTCAGAGCTGAGAAGTGTGGGACATGTGGAGATCACACATGAGGACACACTGGAGGATCTAAAGACTCAGGTTGTGTGTGTGTGTGTGTGTGTGTGTGTGTGTGTGTGTGTGTGTGTGTGTGTGTGTGTGTGTGTGTGTGTGTGTGTGTGTGTGTGTGTGAGAGACTGTTCCTTGAATACCTTAAATCAGGGCTACATTAAGTTTGCAAGTCTATTTGGTGTTCGCCTTCAAATGATGTCTCTTAATTGATAAATGTCCTGTATGTCTGTATATGTACATCAGGTGTTGACCCTGCCAGCCCTACAGTGTGTGTGTGTACCCACCCCCGCATTCCTGCGTGTGTGGCAGCTTGAGGGGCAGAAGCTGGCACGTATCCTCAGGGGACAACAACTCACACTCAGGTAAACACTCTCCTCCACCACTGACCAGCTGTCCTCTCACTTTGTTCTGCTGTGTCATTTTAGGTCACAATTTATTTAAATATTTGCACACACGCACACAATTTGCTTAATTGTTGGTGATCATAGAAAGGGCTTCTCTGAGAGAAATCCAGCACAATACATGTTGTTATACCCTCTGTATTCTAAAATCACATATTCAGTTTATTGTCTGTTTTTCATACATGAACTGATTTAAAATGATTTGACATAGAGCTTATATCTATACTTTAGCAAGATGTGAATATGTAGAGAATGCAATTAAGGACAACGCACGCAGCACACCAACGTGAAGTCTCTCTCTCCCTCTCCCTTGCTCTTTCTCTCATTTGTTCTCACGCTACCCTGTGCAGCTTGTTGCGGCGGCATTGTCAGTCACTATTTAATATATAACTATTATAATATATGTCCCATCGCAAAATAAACACTTTCCCTCTGTGAGCAACCCCTCGCAAATGCTCCTCTCTCACGCACACTTAATATAGGCTATACAGAGCATGCGAGCGGGGCTATTTTTTATTGAGAACGAGCGAGTTTAAAACGGGGGAGAAGCGAGGACCGCCTGCCGCTCCATGCTGCTCTGCTCTGGGCCACGTACCACATGTTTTCAAACCCTGTTTGTGGGAAGCTCAGCCCGTCACACGGACAGACACAGAAATCCTCACTGGAGCAGCAGTCTTGTACTACAGCAGCAGCGTTAAACTTTCTCCATAATCCACATACATACCTTGTAGCAGTTTGGGACAGATGGGTTTGTCGACTTAGAAAATCTTGAGTAGGATACATTTTCTACCACGTCGCTGACTGCAATTGCAGGAGGTCTTACAACCTTTTCTGTCAAGTCTGGTAACTAAAACCTCATGTCTACTATGTTAGTTTATGTCAACACTCAATCAATGCGTTTTGAGACGTGAGTTTACAGAATCACAGTACACAATCTACCCATCTCATCTGGTTTGTTCACAAACAGCGTACAGTGTCTGAGAATCCCCAGTAGCCTACGTTACTATAGTAAACCGACATGGCACAGATCTACAAGCTCAGAACGCGTCGCGGACGCGCCCTACGCCGTCTCCCGTCTCCTTGTGAACAGAAGAAAACGCAGGAAACGTCAAAACGTGTGATGTCATGGTCTCACGTGCAGACTATGTTCAGCCACGCTACAATGGCGAATGTAAACAAGGAAGTACAACGGTGTCACTCGTCTGTCTGTGTGCCACTGCCACTTAGCGACATGCCATGGACAGCCTTTTTAATGACTGATCCATTTCTATGTAAACGCAGAATAAAAAGTCAGAACGCGACAAAACTTTGCTGTTTTCTCTAGAGACCATTGACTAAACGTGGCCTGAAATGTTCAATGTTTGAAAGATTTTCAAAATATTGCGTTGAAATTGTGGCACTTGACTTCAGACTCACCTCTTGGTTTCCTCCCGTTTAGGAAGTTGAAGCTTACCAGCGGTACAGACATCTGTGTGCAGCAACTACTGAAAGAAGAGAATCTTGGGTAATGTACTGGATCAGAGGGCTCTCAGCATTGTTTACTGGTCAAAAGATACATGGGAATGATGGCCAAACAGTAACCTCAGAGCTCACTTTACCATCTTGACCTTTCTCCCAGCCCTAAGGAGGTGTTACTGCGTGTCCAGATGGGTATACCGAGGGAGAGGTGCTACTATCCTCCAGAGGAGCTGGTCTGGGATGCGTCCCGTGACTCCTCCCCTCGCTCCTTGCGCACTGCCCTGGCTGCGTACTACGGCCTCTCCCCTGACTCTCTGCTGTTAGCCAAACACCAGCCTGACAAACACACCTGGGAACCCGTCTCCAGCTGGGTGAGGAAAGGACAGACTTAATGAGGAGGAGCTGTGTGAAGAAAGGTTGGAGGTCGCTATAGAGCAGGGATTCCAGGGGCTATTAAAAAGTATTAAATCAAACGTGCCAATATTAAGGCCTTAAAATGTCTGAAATATGAGTTTCAGTGGTCTTGTGGTTGTCTTGACAATTCAGATTTGTCACCACCTTGTATTCAATTCTTTGTGATTTAGTTTGTGCATTTTTCAAGAAGCAAATTAATTAACACATTTCTAGTTGGATAATTAGTAAATGCACTGACATTATTGTTATAGAGGTGCTGGGAGAGATGAGGAAGGAAGGAAACTTTAGAAGACGATGAAAGACATTATATGCATAAAGGGAAGCTGATTGAAGAGCTACAGAAATTAGTGGGAAATTATTAATTTATTAACAAGCAGAAAAATACTATCCCTCTATACCTATACATATTGTCACTGTCTGGCTCCATTTTTGAGTTTTTTTGTGGCATAAATCAGGGCTATTGAACAACCCTTTACATCTGAGTGTTGGTTAAAATAATATTGAACCAATGGAAAGTAGTAAAAAGTGCTTTGGACAAAACCTTCTAACTCCACACTTTCTGCCAAACCATCTAACTCCACCCGATTGGCCCTCTCTTTTTTTCATAAATAAGTGCTATTGAACACCCTTTACGTCTGTGTTGGTTAAAATAATATTGAACCAATGAAAAGTAGTAGAAAGCCCTTTGGTCAAAACCTCCTAACTCCACTTGAGCTCATTTTCCGGGAAATGAAAACTTGAGTTTTAGGTTAGGTTTCGGCACGACAGCAGAGATATACAGTATACTAGTAAGACACCCGAGGGTGGAATGCGACCTCAGGGTGACATGCAACAGGGCGAGGTCGCGCCAATTCTTGACAATCTGGCCAACCACAGCGTTTCTCTGACGATTCTAGTTGTTGTCATTCTGGGGGGAGTTTGTTCATGTTTTTGTGAGGGTAACAACCCTAGGAGACACGGGGAGAACACGCAAACTCCACACAGAAAGGCCCTATCGCTCACACCCTAGGTTGGGTTGGCGATAGGGCCTTTCTGTGTGGAGTTTGCCTAAACATGGAGATGTGGTACAGAAGGACTCATATATGGGCATAAAAAGTATGTCATGTGACATCACTTCCTGTACAGACAGACAGACAGACAGACAGACAGACAGACAGACAGACAGACAGCCATTGACTCCGACCTAACAATGGCTACTGCCTATGACGGTAGTCCCATATGACATGATGTACTAGACTATCTCCATATATAGTGTTATCCACATCTCCATGTTTAGGCCAAACCAAACAGATTCGCTCCATTTCTCCATGTATAGGTCCAAATGCCCAACGTTGAGCTTGACAACGAAACGTTCTTAACACAGCCGCCCCCATATTTACTTTAGAAAATATGTTAAATTCTAAGTACGTTTCGAGTACCGGTTTGATACAAGAGCGAATAAGCACTACACTTCTGGAATCATGTGCGTCGACTTAAAGTTGGATCCAGGCCTAATACTGTCAACGTGTTCTCCACATCTCCATGTTTAGGCCAAACAGATTCGCTCCATTTCTCCATGTATAGGTCCAAATGCCCAACGTTGAGCTTGACAACGAAACGTTTTTAACACAGACGCCCCCATATTTACATATATATATAAAAAGTATGTCATGTGACATCACTTCCTGTACAGACAGTCAGACAGACAGCCATTGACTCCGGCCTAACAATGGCTACTTTCTATGACGGTAGTCCCATATGACATGATGGACTGGACTATCTCCATATATAGTGTTATCCACATTTCGTGTAGCCGCCCTGTACAGGAAGTGATGTCACAACTTGCTGACATCACACTGACATCATCACAGAGGATACGGAAGGACGGTCACGAGGATACGGAAGGTCACTCAAGCGACATGGTTCTTCAGAGTATATGCGACCTTCGGTCGCAATTATACTGTGCACGCACACTTAATATCTTTAATGATAACTGCAAGTATGTTGGGTTTTTATACAAGCAAAACTGCATTAATCTTTCATTTAATTTTTGTAATCTGTGCAAAAATTAGATTTTTAGAGCAAATGTCTTACATTTAAAGTGCTGATACCTGCAGATACTGTGTAGAGGAGAAGGTTGATAATTATGTGTTTGCAAAACGAAAAAAATAATTGAGGATAAGAATGAGACCTTTGGAAAAACATTCCAATTTAGATGGAAGTTCAAAAACTCCACATCCCCTGATAGATGCCTTCCTTAAACATTGTTCACTTTGAGGAAATATGTTATGTTATGTGATACATGCTTTTTTTTTTTTTTTTTTACAGAGTCAGCAAGTGTCCAAACGGAAAAAGAAGAAAAAGACAGATTCCCTTCTGGGAGCACCATTCCATCTAAAAGATGGTGACATAATTGGCGTAAAGGTGATCAAAAATACTTTCCAACATGTCAAATGGCAATATTGATAAAGGCTGAGAATGACAAGTTTACTTTTCAGATTGAGCCTCTATTATAATTTACTTTGTTCTTTGATTGGACAGAATCTTTTGATTGACAACAACCAGGACTTCTGCACCTTGGAAGATGAACAGGGTCAGCAGAGGCTGAGGGAGCAGGCAGAGCAACGCAGGAAAGGGTGAGGCTACGGCTACATTATACAACTTGAACACATTTCCCGCCGGGTAGTTTTTATAATTCCGACATGCAACTCCGCCAGCTATTTTCATGATTTTACATTATTTTGAAGGAGGCACAGAAGTCACGGGCATGACCACGATGAGTGTATTCGCTGTTTGTAACATCCAACAATCATGTCTTCTTTCACCCTGTAAAAATTAAATTGCGACCGTGCCGATCTGTTCTTTAGTTATGGTCCTTTGAAAAAAAACGTCCTCTGGACGATTGAGTAGAATCCGGGATAAATTCACTTTTCTGAATTCTCTACCATTGGTCTGAATGGAAAACCGGATGTCCGGGTGGCCTCATATCCTGAAGGATCATGGGAAATTGAATCCCTGCATTACAGTGGGGTGTATCAGACAGCTGTCTGATATTAAACAATGAAAAGACCGATTTACACGTTTTGGCTTAAATGGAGGCCAAATTATACAACTGTACCACTTGACAAAAAAAGGTATATATTAAGCCAAGACAAATTCAGACAAATTTATGTCAAAGCACGTTCTGAGGCAGTATAACACACTTTAGCCTTTGGCTGAGCTATCTTCGGCAAGCCAAAAAGCCCTTCCGAAAAAAAGGCCTGCAGTCGTTTGGAGTCTGCTTTGGCTTTTAGTGTTATGTGAATTGTTGTATAAAATAACATACCAAAATACTGACTTGATGTCACTTGTTTTTCCAGAGGGCAGGGTGCAGGCTCTGATGATGCTCAAGCTGTGGGATCGGAGAAGAAGGCTGGTCCAACTAAGCCCAGGAAGCCTGAGGTGGCCCTGTCAATCAATGTCGGTGTGTTCAGATAGCCCTGCCTCTATGGGTGGATGGATAATCACTGCTGCTACCTACCACTAAATGCACACCGTGACAGAGGCATCGCCTTGGCAGACGGGACAATCCACAAGGCTTCAGTCTCGTGCCAAAAAGACTGGACTAATTTGCATATTGTATTCCTGTCCAAAGGTTATGGACTCAAATACCTTGTACCCCTAATCACTTCCTATAATCCTTAGTCTGAGCACAGGACAGGGGAATACATTTCTGGTTTGCTATTGTATATGGTACCTGATGACTCATTATGTCTATGCAATATTATTGGGACTGAATCCCTTGTTTCTCTTTTCCTTCCGTTAACTGTGCTCTTGAAATGGACATAGTCTTCAAGGTTCAGTTTATTTTCATTTGTCAGTAATCAATAGCCCTTTTATAAGTTGTAGCTCTTCACAACCAGAAATGGTTACTACTCACTCTACTCTTATTTGGGACCTACTTGCCACTGTGGCTGTGTGGCAGGAGTGATCATAGGTTTCCATGTATTTTTTAAAATCAACATAGATCTTTTGATTGATTGCTTTTGAGATAAAAAAGTGGTTGACACCTGACGTGCTCAATGAACAACAACTGTTAAAGTTTCCTGGTTTTGTAGATGAGGCTGTATTGACATGATGGCAGAGAGGAGAGCCAAGCCTTAACATGGAGACACTGTGGTTGCTCTACCCTCCCTACTCACTGAACCCGCTGCACGAGCTGCTCCCCTTTCACTCTTACGCATAAAGATATTCTCATTCTTTTATCCTTCCTTCTCTACCACAAACGGTCCCTAACCCACCTATTATAGTAAGTGCCATAATTATTTGGACAGGCACGGAAGACGGGATGTGAAATCATTTCAAATGATCAAATAAAAACGATCCATCTTTATTACATTTACATATTGTACAAGTCTTCACCCTACATGAGTCACCCTACATGAGGCATATTAAAGTATTACAATTTGGTATAGGTTCAAACACAATGGAAGCACCAATAGTCATTGTATTGTTTAATCTCCAGAGAAGGGTTTGAAGCTATAAACACCAATATTCTTATTTATTTGTCCACATGGGTCACTATGAATTCCCTGTACCAGTCCTGTCTCAGAACAATACTGTATTGGAGCAGAACTCAAACTGCTCTTCTCTTGCCACCATTATGTTCACTGAATAAAAAGGGCAAAGAGATTCCTGATTTTTGCTGATATTCTACAATATTCTATTGAGTGTAAAAATGGTCATGTTTCATTTGCATGCACTACATTGTGTGGATTTCAGGGAATTAAACATCACTAGATAATTAGATATTGTCGCTACTGCTGCTGGAAATGTCCCGGCGCTAAGTTACCATGGTTAGAATAGGCTTTGTTTTGGAATCATGATTTTGTTCACAAGAGATTTTCTATGCTGCTTGCAGAAATAATGGGTTTCCTTTAATCTGTCAATGACCAGTGCCAAGAATTTGCAGCTATTTCCTCACATTTTTCTTTAAGCAAGTTAAATTCTTCACAATTATTTGCCTTTGTACAACTGCTTTATTGGTTGGTCTTCTGCAACCCACATATGTTTACAGACATCTGGTATCTAATTTTGTGTTAAATTGTGTTTGCATAAAGTATTTTATCAAGAATAAATGCAGTAATATTTGCCTTGCCCCTGTAAAGGTTATTTATTTTAATAAAGTGAAGACCGACATGGGATTATACAGGCTATTCTCCATATATTATTCTCATCTTTATATATGGCCAATGTTCCTGTAATTCTTCAACCTTTATACAAGGGAATGTTTTGATGAACTATAGTTTCATTCATAAATGAAAAGGACACATTGCTGTCATTGTTGCAAATATACAATAGAAAGTTGTACATGTATTATAGGACACATACCGCAAAGTAGGCTACAACGGTAGATCGACAGCATGGTCCACATAATTCATACAAAGGCATAAATTATAGCGTCCCATTTAGAAATTTCTCACCACCTCTTGGGAACCAATCAGGGTTCAGAATGTGTTTTAATCACCCAACCAGAGGCTGGGTTGAGTTAAACTCCGCCCCCTGTTACAGTATTAATTTGGCTGACGGACATGTGCCAAGTTTACTGTACGGAGACCACAGTAGTCTATCAACATCACTTCTTATTGGAAGAAACAACGCTATTATCAAAATGGTTGATGCATTCTGCGCCACATGGAAACTGATAGACAGCCAGAACTTTGATGAATATATGAAGGCACTTGGTAAGTCGAGCGATTTATTGGACGAGTTAATTGGCTATATGATCCGATGTTAATGATTATGATGTATAAGAATTTAATCATCTGTGATCGACCATTACGTTTTTTTTAATTATCCTCTAAGAAACGGCACAAGCGTGTTCATATTTCAGTGGATACCTACAGAGAAAGTAGCCTAATAGGCAGGCTATCATCATTAACGTCATGAATCTCCAGCATCACTGTCAGTTTTCCTCGATCTCTTCGCAGGTGTTAGTTTTGCAACAAGGCAAGTGGGCAATGTCACCAAACCGACAATTGTGATCAGTCAGGACGGGGACAAAGTGGTGGTGAAGACCCAGAGCACCTTCAAGAACACCGAGATCTCTGCCAAGCTGGGAGAGGAGTTTGATGAGACCACTGCTGATGACCGAAATGTCAAGGTAAGTTCAGTAATGGACATATTCAGCCATTATGCTACATCACTCCTTGCACAGTTATTGAATAGTCTATTATGCAGTCATTGTGCACTGGTTCTCAAAGTGGAATCTATAGGACTCTGTGGGTTCCTTTAAAGTCTGTAACTCTGACCGTATAAAACAGGTCCATTTGGTTCCATTTGTAGGCCTATACTGTCAGAGTTAAGGGGAGAACTTAAAACACTTCAGTTACAGGATATACCACTAATGTGGCATTTATATGTGCAAAAATAATACATAATTAAAGTGAAATAATAAAAATAAATCTGTGTTTTTCAGTCCACTCTGACCATGGAGGGTGCTAACCTTATCCATGTGCAGAAGTGGGATGGCAAGGAAACCAAATTCGTCCGAGAAATCAAGGATGGGAAGCTGGTCATGGTGAGAAATGCATTCACAGACATGCTGTATATCGTTGTTGTCGGGTGGAAACCTTGTAAGTCCAAAACCGTTCGTTTTGTATTTATCATTTTTAAAATGATTTGAAATTGTGAAAATAGCCGATCTACAAGCACACAGCGCCTCGCACCGTTTTTTTGTGACAGTCTTGTATGATGAGGCAGGCCTTTACTTTAAGAAAAAAGGTACACATTTGAAACTTGGAGATACGAGGTTTCTGCCCAACAGTGACGATATGTTGAGATCATTCTTAATACAATAAAATATCTGTCATCATAATGCTCTGTGCAAACTGTGATATACATGTTTATGCTATTGTTATTGTGTGATCTGCAGCAAAAAAAACAAAAAACAACAACAACTTGATTTCTGTTATTTTTCCATCTTAGACCCTAACCTTTGAGGGAATCCAGGCTGTCCGCACATACGAGAAGGCTTAACTCTCTCCCAGCGTCTGTGACCAAGCAAATCATCCCAGCACTGCGAATGACCAACAAGGCGTTCTATTTCCAATTGTTGTTTTTACTTGATGCATTGTTTTAAACTTGAGATAAATGTTTTGGGATAATCTTTTGTAAGACATTCAGAAACGTGTCAAAGACTTATTTTTTTGAAGGGCCTATAATGTTTTTTCATTGTGATAATGCCTGTGAACTTGAGAAAAAGGGAGAAATAAATTACTTGACTAAACTTTGTTGTCAACGTCTACATGTCATTTGTCTTTTATCCTCTTCTTTTCTTCAAAAGAACTGCCTGTTTCACTGAGGTTTTTATACGTTTTTGTTCTTCGAAATTTGTATTCAGTCCCACACTTGTATCAAAATGTGTCAACCTATGTAGGCAGAACAATGTTGCTTTTGTGACGGGTCAGCCCCAGGTGGCAGCTGGGAGATCAGGCAGGGTAGGGCCAGCCCCGCAGTAGCCCAGCCAGTGAACCCATCAAAGAGAATATCCTGTAGTAACCCCTCTGAAAGCAGGGGACGGCAAAGAGAAAGGGGGGAGGAGAAGGAGGTGGCTGAGGGATGATGTCATTTGCCGGGGCATAATCTCATTAAAGTTGTGGTGTCATTACGTAGCAGCATCATTCGATGGCATGGACCAACCCTGTTCCAGTGGAGCCACACCGGCGTGACATGCAACCCCACTGCAAGAGTGATGTACTAGACATAGGACACAAAGAAAGGACAGCTTTTGTTATTACAGTATCCCACGGTTAGGGGTTTGATGTCCTTCAATTGTCTTCCAATAATATGGCTTCTTCGACATAATATGACTATTATATGTTAATTAACACGCACCATCTGTCATCTTACTATAGCCTTACATCATGGATTAAGCAGGTGGATCCTACAGTCTTAACAGTAGGGTCTCTTCAGGTCAGTTTAATCTTTACTACAGTCTGCCTCATTGCTTCTTTCCCATCTAGTGAGAATAAGGGAACAGCTTCCAGTTCATCCATGTGTGCTGTGTCTAGCCTACTGAACAGTAGCCTATACCCGACTACAAGTGGCCATTCTTCTCATTTCAACACACTGGCTGCCAAGTTGCTGGCTGCCTTTGAATAGACTGTGGCACAAAAAAAACCATGGTAACTGGAGTGGAATTTATCTGGCCTTTGTCCACTGCATTAATTTGAAACAAAATGTGTCTGTATGCTCCACTAAAAGGATCCCAAAATGACCACTACACTTACTATGCAGCAAAATCATACCCAGGAAGTGCACAAAAAGGCCACAGAACTCATTATGTCAATTTGTCATGTCAGGGAGGGTATATTTTGCAACCAAACTAGAGTGCATTTCAAAAGGTAGAATGGAGAGACCGTCATCCCATTAATGGCAGTTACATTTTTGTATGTCTCGTCAATGTATTGTTAGGGTATGTCATTATGGTGGGAGTGCACTTCCCAGGAACGCAACAGGCTTGTACTCTCAGTGTGAAATCTGTGTCAACGGGTCAAGCTGGCCTGTAGTAACCTCTCTCTCTGGCCCCATTAGGGATATGTCAATCTTTATCCCTCTCAACTCAATTACAACCCCCTCTCTCTCACACACACACACGCACGCACGCACACGCGCACGCACGCACGCACCCACGCACGCACGCACGCACGCACGCACGCACGCACGCACGCACACACACACACACACACACACACACACACACACACACACACACACACACACACACACACACACACACACACACACACACAGGCAGAAAAAACTTTGGGTAACAATGTCATAATGAACCCTCATCATGAATGTGCGGATTCAGACATTCTGTCAGGGAGAATGTTGTGTGATTTTCATCTTTTGACCATTCAACCTCAAATACGTTGGCCTATATGTCACATTGATGTGAGAGGCCTCAGGCCTGGTAGTGGAAATGCTTCACAATCTAATGATTGGGGATTTGGATCATAGAATTGTATTTTGTGAGGTAGTCACATGTTAATGTTTGATTGATTAGGCTACTAACACCTGGCTAATAGGTGTACTGTATTTACAGTAAATGGCTTTCAGGCATATTGTAAATGAATTCGTTTGACGAGGGCAAGGTGTTCAGAACAAGACCAGACCAAAGTTCAAAAATGAAGATTTATTCTCTTCGGGCAGTGTGTAAAGTTCAAAAAGGTAAATAGACAAAAAAAATAAAAAAATAGATAATAGACAAAAAATGAAAAAGGGAATACTTAAAGCAGGCATAAGTGCAAGTTCTACAGACTTCAACACTATATGTTAGGGCAGAGCTCTGAGCATTGTGCCCCAACTTCCCTCCCTCAAGACAGAGACAAGAATAAGTGAATCAATATAATTTCAAAATACCTTAAGTAGTGGGGGAACTCCTCCCCTAATTGGTTCAAACCAACTCCTTCATTCAAGGAACACTACTCAACCTCAATTCAAACTTTAAAGTGTCCGAAGATAAGTATTATTTATATGTAATTAACCCAACTCTCTTGTAAAGACAAATAAAGCTTTAGTCTCCAGGTACAAACTCCCCTGCCCATTGGTACACTCCACTGCTCCTCACTATAAATTGTGCTCTGGAGCGAGGTGTGACTCTTTTGGAGGACCAAACAGGAAGTAAGTAGCCGGTTGAGTTTAGCAAAGATGCTGAATTTAAACTATGCAGAATAAACAATGTAATAAACCCACCATTTGTATTGCGTGCCATTTTGTAACCTGAATGAATATTAAAGTAAATGTTGGGGTCAAGATGTTAAACATCTGAATACACAAGCGCGCATTGTAGCACTCAAATGTTTGCGCTGACCATGTGGTTGTAACAAAAGGTATAGGTGATAATTGTTCAAAAGTCATGGAGAATATAATGGAACAGATAGTTAAAAGTGGGAAAGCAGTCTGTCTTTACCACACGTATACCTATGCTTTTTGAGCGGTGGTCACACCGTCTCCTATACGTGGCCGTGTGTGGGTATGCATGTATGTATGCGTCCGTCCGTCCCTGTATGTAGCCTGCAGTACCTTTTCTGACCACACATGTTAAGGGAGGGGTGCTGTTGTTCAGACTCACATTCACACACACGCGCGCATGCACGCACGCACAGTCGCACACACACATGCAGCCTCCACTGCTCAGTTCACACAAGTGTGATTTTTTTTACCTGCTTGCTACTGTAATTGTGGTCTACAAGTGTGAATAAAATATAATAGTAATATATTATATTACACAAGAAAACGTTTTCATTGCCTTTATTTATTGTACAACATGGACACACAGTATAAACCAATTTCATTGAGCTTATTTAAATGTATATGATCATTAAATTACATTAATAATTCTACAGTGTAGTCTGCATCTACAATGCAAGTATTTTGACAGTGACACTTTTTCTGTAATTGTGCTGCACACCAGGCAGCAACCATTACTCCACAGCCTATGGATGATTTGTCAGCAGATTCAAACAATCAGCAGATAAAACAAATAATAATTTTGCAGAACTGCAGGCAAATTGAAAATATATAAAATGAAAAATATGTATATTTGATATATTATCGGAGCTACTGATAAGTCTGTACCTTCCTCCTTATATAGATTGCTGATCTATGATCTCTGGGGTTACTTTGAGACTAACAACAGGATACAATCCGAGATGGGGGAAAAAGATCAAAACCTTTTGGTCCTTTTAAAATGGGGAAACAGTGAAACCTTTCACACGACTACAACCTTGTGCATAGCAGGTTCCTTTTGATATAAATCAAAAGGAATGTGACATAAACAAAAACAATATACCATATCAATATATGTTATGTTAGGATTCTTTATCCAATCTTTTACTGAAAATGTGCAAGAGAACAAAACTAGTGCAAACCTTTGTGTTTTAGTGGTTAAGGCAAAGGCATTGTGGTCAGAAGGTTGCTAGTTCAAACCTGGCAAGGGTGTTGCTCAAAGTTTTAACCGGCTTCTATACCTTTAACTAATCTTCACTTGAAATAGTGCAAGAGAACGGATGATGTATGAGCCATGGTGGTGCAGTGGAGTAGCCCACACGGAAAAGAAATATATGCACATATATGATCATATATATGCACATGTATGATCATATATGCATCATATATGTTGCATATATGCCATATTGAGGATAATATATGTGCATATATGTGGATATATAAGACATATATGTGTCATATACGGCTTATATATATCCACATATATGCCATAGTCATGGTCATATATTTGCATATATGTCATCCATAATGCCTCATATATGTTCATATATGTCTGACCTTTTGCATGTATGTCATACATAATGCCTCATATATGCTCATATATGTCTGACCTTTTGCATACATGTCATACATAATGCCTCATATATATGCTTATATATGTATGACCTTTTGCATATATGTCATACATAATGCCTCATATATATAGCTCATATGTCTGACGTTTTGCATACATGCCACACATAATGCCTACATCTCACTTTTATTTGCAAAATAATGTGCATATAAGTTTAATATAACACAATTTATCATAGTACTGCAGGTCACCCCGGTTGCTGGGGGGCCGACTTATGGCCTTTTTAGCGTGCTGCAGTGGCAGGGGTCTACGAAGGGCTGTTTCCGCGCCACCGAGGCGGACGCGTGGATACCGGCCCCGGCTCTCCCGGTCGCTCCTAGGCCTAGTTACGGCATTTTATGTGCACTGCAGTGGAGGGGGTGCCTCACTAGGGGGTGCAATCACTTTTGGATCTGTTCTGGAGCAGCTGGAGTCGGTGGCCCCCCGGGAATTCCCCATGAGCAGCCCTGTTGGGGTCATTTTTGCACTTTTTGGAAGCTGGAACAGGGGGCCCCTGGAGCTCGATCCGGGGGTCCTGGGAGGGGTGGAGGTTGTGGTTTGCCAGGCAAGGACTGTGTGTGCAAAGTTTGGCATGGATTGGGGCATCGGTGGCAGAGATATGAGTTGGGGAAAAGTGTGACGTGGCGGACAGCCAGCATTTTCACGCGACGGGACCAACTACATCGGACTCAATGTAAAAAATCAATTAAGTCAGAATAAGTATATTTTATCTGAAAAAATATATAATTGATGCCGTCCAATTTTTTTTTTTATATAAAACTAATTATGTATAATACAGATTTATTAATATAATTATAGGCTATTAATTATATTATTAAAATTATATAGTATGTATTATAATTATAATAGGTGTAATAATTATTGTTATTATCATTATCAATCAATGTATTATCTAATATAATCTTTGCATACAGTAAGTGTTGTTCATCACATGAGAAACAATGCATTGTTGCATCAGCAGTTATAGGGTTAAGTGCCCAAACTTGGTTAGACCAGTGACATCACACAGTGCTTTGACAGTGCTCTGCCTTGCAGCAGACTGAAACTGGATTGAACCGGTTTGTTTGAATTGCTTTCAGTGACTCACTGCCAGTCTGCCACTGCCAGTGAGTGTGAGTGCAGGCTGAAGGCTCTCTCATGGACTACATGTATATCTCCTTTTGGTAGGTGAAATTTTAACAATACATAACCACTGGATGTAACTGTTACATGTTTGTTAAGAATGTTGTCTGTGGTGTTTTTGTCTGTGGTTTTTCCTGAAGGGCCCATGCTAACCAGTAGACAAATACAAAGCTAATGCTAACGCTAGCTGATGCTAAAGTTATTACAATACATCCTAAAGGAACTGAATGTTCCAACTGTGTTGAATAGCTTATACTATGCCCTTTTGATAGAAGTGGCAGTTATTTTGTTTAGTGCTATCAATGCTTTGCTGTGTACTGTAGTATGTGTGGCTAACAAAGCTAACATTAGTTAGCAACTGTTCCATGTTAGCAGCATGTGTTGTTTGTAGCTAACATAGCTAATGACAATTTGCTAGTTGTTCAATGGTAGCAGAGAGTGTACAAATGGAATCAAACAACCCCTAACAGGTTAATTTGGTTCCATTTGTACACTGTTAGAGTTAAGGGGAGACCTTGACATTTTAATCTGTTGTTGACTGTTAGCCATGCAAGCCCCCAAAATAATCACATTTGAACTGCATGGGGACCTCCCAAAATATTCAAATTTTAACTGGGGACCCTCCACCCACCAAGCACTTGGAATGCAGTGAGCTTGTAGATCTGCTATTTTCACATTTGTTGCCTCTTTCTTATATCAGCTGACAATTTGGCCAATGTTTGACCAGTTCTTATTTAGTGTTGTTTACTTTTGATATTAGATCTTATAGTGGAGCTGATGTTAACACCACTGACACTAGCCAGACAAAATGACACACATCTGACACTCAAAGGAGGCATGTGCTTGATCCATCATCATGTGTCAGATCATTTAATATAATTTCTGGAATCAAATTTGTGTGTGTGTGTGTGTGTGTGTGTGTGTGTGTGTGTGTGTGTGTGTGTGTGTGTGTGTGTGTGTGTGTGTGTGTGTGTGTGTGTGTGTGTGTGTGTGTGTGTGTGTGTGTGTGTGTGTGTGTGTGTGTGTGTGTGTGTGTGTGCAGTGCACTGTAGGAAGAGTCCTTCAAGGCGAAAGAGGACTACGCAAATCATTGCCTTGTTTCCATACCTGGCCGATCCCCAGGGCACTTTGGGCTATGTAAGTACATAATACAAGTCTAACTTCTTTACTCCTCACTCCTGGAATTGCTCAAAAAGACAAGAGTGCGATTTAAACTAAATTTCAACACATTTTCTATATGCTGACCCTTTCTCCTAACCCCAACAAGTCGATCGCCACAGATGTCAGACCTGTTGACCTTGACTTTAGCAATTCTCCAGACAAGGGCATGTGTTTAGTTTTTTAAGGAGAAAAAATAAAACACGTTCTTGTTTTTTAGGAGCAGTATTACAATCCAGTATATGGGAGTGGGTTTCTTCAGCTAACGACAGAAACCCAGTGTCTTCAGGGCATCGCACTGATGATGGTCAAGGAGAAGATGAAACAGACCTTCACCCATCGCCAAACAATGGTTCATGACCCAGTGAAGTCCTCTGAAATATTCACCACCTTTACAAGATTTCTTGACATCGCAGGTATGGTATGTCGCTCTTAAACTGTCATGCCTTAAAATCAAACTGAAATGAAAAATTACTTTAAACAGATCACATCCCTGGTCATAGGGTGAACCCATTAAAATGTATGCCATGTCGTCTGTATTCCATCCTGTCTGCAGAATGGAGATACAGGATTTCAGTCTGATGTTTGGTGATGACATCGCTGCAGAAGTGGCCTACTTACTCACTACATGCAGTAAGTCCTTGAACAAAGCTGTGGACTCAACCAAACAGGCGACCATGTAGATCTGCTTCATAACGCTGAATCCACAACAGAAGAACTGGAAAATGGTACGCTGGAATTAAAGGAATAATACTAATGGAAGAGGGAATTGGTTTTGAAACCAAAATGTAAACATATTTTAGTAAAAATGTCTTTGTTTCCCCCCACCCTTGTATTTTCAGGATGGGACAGTGAAATGTCCTCCATCTTGCCTTATCCACCAGATGCCACCCTCACCTCAAGGCCGCAACAAGAGACCAGGAAAGCTCTCAGCCCGACAAGCCATTGACCACCTTTTGAAGTTTATCTAGGTAAGGTTACAGTTCTATTAAAGTTTAAGATGGCTCACTGTACTGTCCCTAATATTCACCCTTAAAACTATACTTTTGTGAAATTATGCGATGACCATGCTCATCTGTAATCAGCGACTGCCCTGTGATATGTGTCTGCTTCTAAATCTAAATCTAAATACTGAATGAAGAAATTCAAAAACTGTCCTGGGTGTTCCCAAAAGCCTGATTAGATGCTAAAATGACAAAAAGTCATTTTGAAATTGGAATATCTCTTTAAGTTACTCTAGACCCCCGGGTGTGTTGTTATAAATATCCCCTACCCTGGCTGGATCACCCACCATTCACAAAAAATGAAGCATAGTGTTGCAGTTGTCAATTATGTCAGCTCATTTCTTTGTCTCACTTGAAACTTTACATTTTCTGTTTACTGGAGAGATGGGGAGAGAAGGTTGCCGTTGAACATGACAATCCCTGCTACTGAGAAAAGAAATATTCCATAGCAATGGCATAGCAATGACTGTTATCAGAATATAGCGCTATTTAACACTTATTTGTTGTTACTCAACCTTTGAATATGTTGGGATTGTCATAATATTTTTTCCTCTTCATTCCAGGCATTGAACACCTGCAAGCTCTACAGGGACTTGTTGAGATGGTTGGGGACATGGAGATGGCAGATCCAATGTGAAAAGTTTAGGTGTTGGCCATTGAGGTGCAAGAGCTATATCCAGGTATGTATAAATGTATTATGGATTTTACATTTTTGATGATACGATTATAGTCCAGGTAAAAATTTGGGAGGTAGACGAACATGTTCAATTTACATTTCACACTACAGTGAGAAGATTAACTATCTTAACTATATCCCATACTACGCTTTGTGATCTGTTAGAGCTAGAACATGAAGTTTCCTTTAGGCCTGCTTTACACTGGCAGTCAAATCCAGCCTCAGATTGGAATCCGATTGGATTAAATGGTCACATGGAACCAATCAGATTTCAACCCGGATGTGACACAGATCTGATTCAGGCTGGGTTTGGCTGCCAGTGTAAACCAGGCCTATAATTAGATCTCACAATGGTCTGTTTCCATGGTCCACTTGAAGAGCAGAAACTTTGTGAAATGTGTTAATCATGGAATCTCTGTTCACTGGCTGTGGACTCTGTGTTCTCGTTGGAACAGGCAGCCATTCACCACAGTGCTAAGAAGGACTGCAGTCGCCTGTCTCACCAGCTGTTTGACAAATTCTTCACAACTGAAGAACTGGAAGGATGCAGTTGTCACAGGGAGGCATGGTGTTGTTCCAGAGCTCGAGGGCAAACATATGCTGGACCCCACCCAAGTGGAAAAGATTCAAAGTAAGTTTATCTTACACTTGACTTGTGGGTTTTGTGAAGTATATTCAGATATACAGTATGATGTCACCATTGCATTGGTTATGTGGGAAATATGTGTCTGATACATTGTGCAGTAGTTAGTTAAGAAATGCAGCCCAGCTTCAACTTGATGTTGCAGTGGTGAGTCTCCCAGTCTAGTCAAATACTTTTTAATGTAATATTGTAACATCCCCCACTGACTGAGCAAAGGACCGAACATGGGGAAAACAGCCCCATATAGAACCTCACCCTCCGCTGCATACCGTTGTGCTCCTCGAGATGAGGTCCTATGTGGATATCCCTGGGCTGCAGTAGAATGCCTCCACGCCGAGGTAGAGGTTCTATCCAAAAAGCAAAGGTAGTTCCATGCTCCCAGAGTATGATTTTCCATCCCGCGGTGCATAACAGTATGCAGCAGAGGTTCTATATGGGCGAGGGGAAAACATGTTTAATGTGCCATTATAGCTAATTTAATCTTCTCTGTCTCCAATCTTAAGGTATAGCACCGAAGCTGGATGGAAGGCAGTATCGGTGGAAACATCAAGACTGGTTGGACAACGCTGAGGTGATTCACCGCAAGGGGAAGAGCAGGCTGTTCTTCCTGAGAAGACTGGGATCGTTTAGCCACCAAACTGTTATGGCAGTTTTTTTTTTTTATTAATTAATGTGGAATAACGTGCTGGGGAGGAACTGAGCGAGTGACACCTTCAACTCAACAGACTGGTGAGGAAGGCGAGCTCCGTTGTTGGGTTCTCCTTGTAGGGGTGGAGGATTGACCAGGGTGCAAATGGCTAGAAAGCTGGATACAAACTTGAAGAAATCCTCCCACCCCCTCCACCTTCCTTGGATAGACAGAGGATCCGATAGATTCATCTACCCAGGACTGAGATGTGAGAGACTGGGAAAGTCCTTTGTGAATGTTATACAATGAGAGACACTGCGGTCGTTTGGACAACTGTAACTTAACTGGAATAATTGTTACTGACTGTTCTGCGGCTTTGCTGAGAGTCCAGCCCATGTCACTTCTGCTTTTTTGCACTGACCAATGGACATTTTGCATTCTCTGTAAGTATGTGCCTGTATGTTAATTACTGCCCACACAAAATGCCACACACACACACACACACACACACACACACACACACACACACACACACACACACACACACACACAATGTGTGGCCATTAATGTGCCAGGCTACAGCAGTCGATATGTCGTCAGTTCAGTTTTCAAATGGAACATACAGTATCAGTGTCAGTTGAGTTCTGCTTGTATGTGAATAAATGCTAATAATGACTTCAAGATTGTGTGTTTTATTTTGTATTCCTGTAGGTATATATAGAGAGTATGGTATGTGTATCATTTAACACATATATGTACATGTATGCCACACATATATGTGCATGTAGCGTCACATATATGTGTGGCATACACGCATGTATATGAGCGGCATATATGCCCATATATGGGCTGCTTACATGTACATATATGTGTGGCATATATGTGATATATATATGGCCATATATGTGCTGGACATATATGAACATATATGTATATATATGCACATGTATGTACATATAGGCGCCAATTTTGGGTTATGTGCATATATGTTTATACATATATGTGGCATATATAAAAAAAAATATATGTACATATATTTTCTTTCCGTGTGGGAGATGCAGTGTTGATAAGTAAGACGTCTCTGGTTCAAACTCAATATAGGGATTTTTCAAGGTTTTACCTGGCTATTGTACCTTTACCTCTAATCTTTCACCTAACGGCTTGCAAGAACCACAGTGCAGTGGTTAAGATAATTGCTTCAGAGTTAAAAACAAGTGAGTCCCAAAATCAAGGCGAAACACCCGAAAAAAGTGAGTCCCATCAAGCATACCTGCCAACCTCAGCCCGTCAGAAAACAGGAGATTTCTTGTAGGTAAAGTAGGCGCACATAAATTGATTTGATGACTTAAGCAATGTAAGACCAATCTTTAATAATAATGCATTAGGGAGTTTGACACCTCCAGGAGAAATTCCCACAATTTGTTTGTTGTTCGTCTAATAAGAAAAAAGACTTGAATGGTTCAAGCAGCAAGTAGCTTAATGAGTTAAGATACTGAGCTGACGATGCAGAGGATGTGGGTTCAAGCCCTGCTCAAGATCTTACTCTAAAGACTGATTTCCAGCAGAATGACTTCAAAACCACTTCAGAAAGCATTGTGAGATGACCTTGCCGTGCTGGCGCAGTGGACTATTAATAAGGTCTGTGAAGTAGAATACCTTTAATAGGTTTGTTCAATTCTGGCAGTGGTCGAGGCGGGGTCTGCTTGGGGTGTGTGGGCAATGCATGCAAGATCATACAGACATTCATTAAGTAATGACTTAAAGAAGATGTCTTACTTTGCATCAAATCTGTACACCATTTGGCATTTTAAGGCTGAAATTGTACCCACGCTAAAGCAAGCCTGATAAAAGTATCAAACATGTAAACAAAATGTAACAGATTACAGGGAAATATTATATTTCTGTTAAGAAGTTTTGGGGGGAACCCCAGACCCTCGTTGTGGAGTTCCGTGCACTCCAACCGCCCCAAAAAAAGTATGTCCCAAAATCCCATCAAGGCGAAACAAAATCCCCCAAAAAGTGAATCACAAAATCAAAGCGAAACACCTGGAAAAAAGTGAGTCCCATCAAGCTAAACACCCGGAGAAAAGTGAGTCCCCAAATCCCCCAAAAAGTGAGTCACAAAATCAAGGCGAAACACCTGGAAAAAAGTGAGTCCCATCAAGACGAAACACCCGGAGAAAAGTGAGTCCCATCAAGGCGAAACACCCAGAGAAAAGTGAGTCCCATCAAGGTGAAACACCCGGAGAAAAGTGAGTCTCAAAATCCCCCAAAATCTCCCAAAAAGTGAGTCCCAAAATCAAGACAAAACACCCAGAGAAAAGTGAGTCCCAAAATACCAAAAAATCCCCAAAAAGTGAGTCCCAAAATCAAGGCGGAACACCTGGAAAAAAGTGAGTCCCAAAATACCCAAAAAATCGCCAAAAAAGTGAGTACCAAAATCAAGGCAAAACACCTGGAAAAAGGTGAGTCCCATCAAGACGAAACACCCGGAGAAAAGTGAGTCCCATCAAAACCAAACACCCGGAGAAAAGTGAGTCCCATCAAGACGAAACACCCGGAGAAAAGTGAGTCGCATCAAGACGAAACACCTGTAGAAAGGTGAGTCCCATCGAGGCTAAACACCCAGAGAAAAGTGAGTCCCATCAAGGCGAAACACCCGGAGGAAAAAATTAGGTCCAAGTCAGACCTCTAAAAGGCCACTTCTGTCTGTAATCGAGAGATTCTAGGCTGACTTGGACCTCATTTGCATGAGTTTTTTTTTCCTCCGGGTGTTTCGCCTTGATGGGACTCACTTTTTTCAGGTGTTTCGCCTTGAATTTAGAGAGAGAGCTAGATCTCACACCTTTTCACAAAAAGAACAATCAAATACCCCCCCCCCCCCCCCCCCCCCCCCCACACACACACACACACACATACAAAATACAAAAGAACGACTGAAAAGCACTAAGAGACATCTTTTCTTAGGACAACTTTGTTTTTTTACAACAATGGTTCATATTTTAGATTGTAACTAGAGTAAAGAAAAAGTGAGTGTTAAAATGTTTTCATTTGCTTCGTTCTATTGTTTTATCGCGTTTACCGTGCTAAAATGTGGGGCATGTGTACGCATGGGGGCATGCGTACAAGTGGCTAAATATGTCTTTTTAGACACAATAAGCCAGCAGTTTCTTTATTGTTATTTACAGTAACACTTCTAGCCCCCATAAGTCACATTCAACCATGAAAGGTTGCATTGTATCTTGGGAATGGGCTTATTCTGTGTAAAATGACATATTTAGCCACTTGTACGCATGCCCCCAGCCACTGAAATAAGAATCTCTAAAACAATAGAAAGAAGTAAATGAAATCAATTTAACACGCATATTTTATATTCTTTAATTACAATCTAAAATATGAACCCTTGTTGTAAAAAACTAAAGTTGTCCTTTAATGACTGAGTGATGGTTTAGTGGTCTAATGCCAAGGCTCTGCCCATGGGTGTTCCATGTTCAAATCCTGGTCATTCTGTAGTTCCGTGCTTGAGTAATTCTCCTTTATTACAGTAACTGAAGGCTAACATACTAAAGAACACTTCAAAAGTATCAAGTGTCTGTTGATAGTGACAGTGTCATGGTCTAGACTCTAGAGGTTTGAAGATCAGACTCTGCGCAAAGACATTCTCAGTGTTCAAATCCCAGGCCTCCTCGTGGGAACCTTGACATTTATTTTCAAGGCTACAAAAGAAGTAGTCAAAAGCACTAAGAGACATCTGCTCTGTGTGCCTGAGTGATGGTCTAACAGTCCAATGAGTAGACTCTTAGTACAAAGATTCCATGTTCAAATACCAGTTGCCCTATGGTTCAATGCTGGAGAGCTTTGATATTTTCAAGGCTAACATACAAAAGAAATCAAAATTACTAAGAGACGTCTGCCTAAAGAGGCTGAGCCATGGTCTAGAGGTCTGATGAACAAATTCTCAACACAGAGATTCCATATTCAAACCCCAGCTCCCCTAAGGTTCCATTCTGGAGTACTTTGACATTTTCAAGGCTAAAATACAAAAGAACAACTAAAAAGCACATGGAAACACTGAGCAAATGTCTCTTTGTTGTTTTTGACTTCTTTGTTTTAGCCTTAAAATGTTAAGGTTCTCTGTAGGACTGGGATTTGAACACAAGTCAAAATCACTAAGAGACTTCTCCTCAGAGTGCCTGAGTGATGGTCTAGTGGTCTAATGAACAGACTTTCAACGCAGAGATTTCATGTTCGAATACCAGTCTACCCATGGTTCAAAGCTATAATACTTTGACCTTTTCAAGGTTAAATACAAAAGAAGAAGTCATAACCACTAAGAGACATTCTCCAGGAGTCACTGAATGATGGTCTGGTGGTCTAATTATCAAACTAAAAGTGCAGAGGTTCCTAGTTCAAATACCAGTACCCCTATGGCTTAATGCTGAAATACTTTGAACTTTTCAAGGCTAAAATACAAAAAAAAAAGCCATAAGCACCAAGAGACACCCACCAGGAGTGAATGAATGATGGACTGGTGGTCTAATGATCAGACTCAAAGTACAGAGGTCCCATGTTCAAGTCCCAGTTCCCCCAAGGTTCAATGCTGGAACATTTTGACATTTTCAAGGCTAAAATTAAATCTCAAATTCTTCCAAATTCTTCCAGTGCTAAAAAGGCATGGTGAGCATTTAAAACTTCAGTTGGATGGAGTTCTTTCACATATAACACCTTTCCTTTACTTCTCAGGAAACAGGGGGAGGGACACCCCTCCCGATGGTCCTCCGTGTACCTTGATGGCATGGGACTTGAACCTGTCTGAAACCTGCCTGCAGCAGGGACAACCAATCAAGCACTCAGCCACTGCGCCAAGGAACCTTTGGGCCCTCAACAGGTGTTTCCTTTGTATTTTAGCCTTGAAAATGTCAAAGTACTCCAGCATTGAACCACATTGGCACTGGAGTTTGAACTTTGAATCTCTGTATTGAGAAGCTGTTCATTAGACCTCTAGACCATGGCTCAGTCACTCTGAGTAGATGTCTCTTAGTGCTTTAGACTTCAACTTTTGTATTTTAGCCTTGAAAATGTCAAAGTACCCACAAGGAGGACTGGGATTTGAACACAGAACCTCCGCACTGAGAGTCTGATCTTTAGACCACTACACCGTCTCCCACCTAAAAGATTCAAGTGCTTTTGAGTAATTATTTTGTATTTTTAACCTTGTAAAGGTCAAAGTACTACAGCAATATAGGAGGACTTGGATTTGAACATGGAACCCCTGAACTGAGAGTCTGATTTCTAAACCACTACACCATATCTCACAACAAGGCTTAGCATTTTCGGGTGCTTTTGACTCCTAATTATTTTGTACTTTAACCTTGAAAAGGTCCAAATAATACAGACATGAGCTGTAGGAGAACTGGGATTTGAACATGGATCATCTAAACTGAGAGTCTGATCTTTAGACCATTACACCATCTCAGGCTGCAGAAATGTTTTGGTGCTTTTTAGTAGCCTAATTCTTTTGTATCTTAACCTTGAAGAGGTCAAAATTGGAAATCGGGTAAAATACTTTGGAATGTTTTGGAAGTTCATTGTTAAAAGTGTGGGGGAGTACTATCAGAATATACCATAAATATATAGTCTCCAGCCAATTATGCATGGTTCTGTGCCAGTATCTGAAATATTGGAAATAGTTTGCAGTACACAAGCTCTGACAATGGGTTGCATGTCAGGCTGAGCATAATTGTTACTCAATATTGCCATCAGCTGAGAACATAGCTGTACTACACTTTCTTTCTGGTGTATTTCATAGATTAACACACACATAATAACCCCGAAGAAGAATACAGAAGCATCACTTGCATTCATGTTTATTAATGTCAAAGCACTATTCATACACCAAAAAGAAAACACTATTCAAAAGAGAGTATGGTACATAGTGGGAATTTGATTTGATTTGACAGTTGAGGACAACAATTTAATTGGTTTTGGTTCAGGGATAAATAAATAAAAAAGATAATTACAGCAATTATGCTGTATGTATTGGCATCCATTTGACTATTTACACAGTTACTATGCCAAGTGTATGCTATGGATATTTATACACTTAATTATTATATTCATCAGTAGCACCTTAATATCAGAAATATAATTTTCTTGGACAATAGCCATGCTCAGACTTTCAATGATGAGCTTCAGGTGGAGAACGAAATATATCCCCGACATCACAACGTTTGATGGCAGAAAACAAAAACACACGTCATGCATAGTAGTTTCAAGGTCAATATCAGAGGTCAGACAGACATACAGAGCTTTGACCATAACAATGATCTAAATTGCTTTCACTGTATGTGCTTTCCTCGTTAAGGTTACTCTGTAGTTAGAATTAAATCAGTGAATATGACCAAACTCATAATTCAGCCACACGACACAAAATGTGTTTTGTTTTGACAAATAATTAAATACAGGTGTTACGATTGCACTTATTTTTGGGACCACCACTTTCAAATAACTTGATATGGGACACTGGAAAATTCATGTTAACAATCACTATCCACCCAAATACAGTAGTCGATAATGAAATTACATTTGTTTATCTTTTTTCTGAATGTAGCCACAGATTCACTTCAAAATCAATGCACTGTACAGGTTGGTTATTGAGAAATATAGGCGTTGTTCACCCATTTCACTCAATATATCTATTAAAAACATAAATTGATTATTTATATAACAGACTCAGCTTTAATGCTGAGTCTGTTATATAAATCCACAATGCCACAAGCTGTTATAACTGTCCTCTACACAGCATAAGGAACAAATTGTATAGAGCCATATGTAAACAACAGCTGGTACAGAAATATGTATGCATATCCCAGATTATGTTCTGTCACCTCTTCTGCTATACATAATGATTACATGCAGAGATTTCAACACTCATTGTGCTTCGACATCAATATTCAGTTTGTCAAATAAACATTGACAATAGTTGACCACTGTCCGCATACCTCTGAACTACTGCAGTATTCACATCTGAAACGACTTTCCCATCTTTTTAGTATTTAAATACACAATTAAGTTCCATCATTATTTGTCTTTGTATAGTACTATTTAAAACATATTATACTTTTTACTAAATAGATATTAAGTATTATACACATATATTTAATAGTCAAACAAATTTATTTCCTTGACTATTCCTTGAATAGAAACACTAACAAATTGCTTCATTAGTAGTAGGTAGTCATTAGTAGGTAGTCAGGTAGTCTACAAATGGTATTCCGTCTTCTTCACTATAATTGAAAAATATTTATTGGGGACAACATTTTGATACACAGACCTTCATCAGGTTGGTGAAATTCTGTGTACTGAAATGTCCCAATAAAATATTTCTATTTATTCTACGATAGTCTTCAGGTCTTCAGCGCATCTACAGGTCTGCTGTTCTGTTCTTTTATACAGACAGATTTGTTTTTGCATTGTGCACATAGACAAATAGCCCATGGCTAATGTCCTCGACGAAAACATCTTTGGTCTATCAATGAACAGCTGTTAGCCACAGCAAATATTCATTTTGACTGACAATATTTCATGTATTCTTTGCATGTATATGTTCCAGTTCCTAAAACATTGTTCATAACAGAATCATAATACAGTGCAAAAAAAGGACTCCATGTCACATACATGACATGACCAAAATGGGTTACATCAAATTCAAATAATTTCAGTAAAGCAATTGGCACAGGTTATAGGAAACCATTTTAACAAGTTGTCTTTTGCAATACAAAATTAATTAGATGCTTGAAGTTACCCACAAAAAAATTATAAAGTTGATCTCATACCTCATTCTGAGAGATCAGACACCATAATGCTTAAAATTAGCACCCAAGTTACCAAAATGAGGAGCTGGTACTGTACACTTGAAGAAATGATACAGACTCATAAGACTTCAACACACCATCTCTGAATCTCTCACACAGTGTGAGGTAGTCAGCTAGTACTGGTCTTGTGTTGTTTGGGAGCTCTCATACAGTGCTAGGTCATTCCTTTCAACAAAAAATAAAATATAGAAAAGGTTCTGTAAGAAGAGGAACAACTTTTTACAGCTCTAATTCCCTGTATTTACAAATACAGACAAATACAGAAAATGAAATTATAACAATGTGTAGAAATTAACAAAGTAACGTTAGTAACAATGGAATTATCAGTTATCAATATGAATGCTCAATTTTAACTGAAGGCCATTGAAAGCAGTGTATGTTCAAGCATAGCTAGTCTGATTCAAGTAAAAAAACTAAAAAGACACAAAGGTACCACTCTAAACCACCTTTCAAGTAAATCAAACCTTTGTGTTGAATCTGTCAATATTTGTATCCCGTCTAAAGCGAAGTTGTTATATTTAAACTATTTAAAACATTGTACAAAATAATGGATGCTATCCTGTTTGTTGGCTGAAATTAAGTTCATATATTAAGATGAATGAATTATTAATGAATTATTATATGCACGTGTAAGAAGAAAAAAGAAGACACAGACATGAAATATAAATTGTTCCGTTCAAATACTGATATGCCTGCATAGCATGCAAAGAAAAGAAAAAAAAAAAAAAAAAAGAAAAGTAAAAATGGAAAGGAATGACACTGGCTGTCTGTTTTAGCTAAGAGAGCTCAACCAATGTTGGAAGGAAAAAAAACATGACTGCCAACCAAGGTCACCTGTCATACTCCGTCATCTGGGACTACTGTGGGACAGCAGGCTGTACTTCAGCAGTAGACGTCATGACTAGGCCTTGTTGACAGTAATAATCAGACTCGACACGAAGGTTTCGTCCCAACTTGTCCCATAGTTCCTCCAGACTGTGTTCTTGTGTGGCCTCACTGTAGTGGTGTGAAAGAGTAGAAGGGAAACTGGCCATCATCCTCGTCCACGAAGAAGCACTGGAAATAGGGCATGTCATCTGTGGAAAGAGCCATTGGTTATAGACATTATATAGACATATTTTCCTTGTCAGGCATTGGTGTGCAGGTAATGAGAAAGAAAATCAACAATCAAAAGGAACGTACCTTCCATGACATAGGGGTCTGGTGGAGGTACTGTTGTTAAAAGAAAGAAAGATTAACAGAAATATAGATATTGAGAGAAGGAAATTATATTTTTAAAAGAAAGGTTAATTACTTCTTACCTTCTGGTTTCTCTTCTTTAGTTGTTTTCTTTGCAACAGCTTTTTCTGTAAAAAGCAAAAAACAACAACACAAGGATTTAAATTACAGTATGTTGGTCTAGGCCTCTAGAGCATTTTATCAAATCAATGTGCACAAAGCCAATATTACTAATTAATTCAATGTAGCTTTTCTCAGGTGCTTGTTTCTCTTCTCTGAGATATTTTCAAAACAAATTGCCAAACAGTATTATACCATTTCTCACTACAAATCTGAATGCAAACTGTGCTTTTCTTTGCTGAAGCAGGGTTAGTAAATCTGTTTTGTGTCTTGCACAAGTCTGTTTTCCTTTTTTCTTTTTCTTACCAATTACATGATGAATGAATGAACATTGGATTTGACTTAGGGCTAATCGTTTTTACATTATGCAAAACACGTGCCTCAGGTATTAGTAGTTGCATGCTGAGACACATTTAGCAGGTATAAAATCTGACAAGACAACATGATAATTATGTTCGGATTTATGACAGAGATTGATTGAACTGTGATAGTGTTCTTCAAAGGTGCCAAGCGCCTAGTCTTTTAAAAAGGGATGCATTTTGGGAGGAAGAGTCTATTGCAGAGTCTGTTATAGTGCTAAAATGTTGATGAATATCAGCAGCAATTAAAGACCCTTAACACTTCTTTCAATCTGCGGCTTAAACAGGCATGTAAGGTGTTCATGGAGATCACTACCTTATACAGGTATAATATTGCTTACAGGTTTAGTTAATAACTTAATATTTAATCTATTATTAATTAGTGAACATTCCCTCCAACACATATTGAACACATGAAAAAAAACATGTGTTGATTAAATGTTCTATAAACTGATTGGTACTTTACCTTTCTTCACTGTGGCAGGTTTGGCCATCTCTTTTAGAGGCTCTAGTTCTGAAAGACAAAAAGTGGTCAAACATGGCCCAGGAGCACAAACGACCTTAGATGAAGAAGCCACAGTTAGTGTTTTAACCACCAATCTAATATACATTGCAATCATGGTAGTATAAAAATGGCATAAGGATGGTTTTCAATTGCTGTTAAAGACAGCGCCGAACCACCTGTTAATAGCTCGCCTTTGGGAATGGATTTTTCCGCACAGATATCCACAGCTCACACACACACCATGATAGCAATGATATGCTTTCAAATAAGCAATGCGCAATTTGCCAAGAGTCAAGAGTGACAATGATTATATATTCTGAGCTTAAAGCAGCTTGCAGGTCAAAAAGCATAGGGAGCCAAAACCAGTTAATCGGCATTGGAAAATCTAGCTCTTTCACAGTGGCCAAACACATCTGTACCTCTCAGAGTCACTGGTTTGGGCAAGTCTTTATAGGGGTCTGTGCAAGAAATTGTTCAGATTAGATCTGCACATATTAGTATTCTGTTCATCAGCTAGATTGAGATAATTTTCTATTATTATTTGCATCATTGATCTGTCATTAAAGTAAAATAAGAAGCAGAATACTGAATAATGGATGTGCAGTATTTCATTACTTTGTACCTTTCATCCTTTTTCTTTCTGGTGCTTTACTTTTTGGCTTCGTTTTTGGCTTTTCAGCTTCTGTACAAATACATTATGGATGTATGAAGCCAATTATTTTACATTTACCAAACAGGCCTTGAACGTTTATCTTTATGAAAAACAGCAGAAGACATTTACCTTTCTTTTCTGCAGATGGCTTGGCCTCTTTTGGAGCTTCTGGCTCTAAATGATGAATGAAAAATATCAAATATTACATACTCACAATTTCACAAATAAAAATAAGCTGATGATTCTACTGATTACTGAGATGCATTGCTTTATCTCTAGTTAAGCTACAAGTTATGACTGTTTGTGTCACTGTCATGTAGTGCATTTATACAATATTGCAAATGAGCAATATCACACTTATATCATATACCTTTTTTCTTTTCAACAGTTGCTTTAGGCTTTTTCTTGGAAACCACAGGTGCTACAGTATTACATGAATGATTGTTTAACTCCGATACATAAAGTTAAACGTTAAAAGAAATGCTTGATTAAAAATACAAGGGAAACATTTGTAGGAATCAGTAACATCCTACAGAAACAAACCTTTTGTTGGAGTCACTGGTTTGATATTCTCCTTAAGAAGCTCAGGCTCTGAAGACATAAAATCAACAAATCATCAGTTAATTGCAGATTAGATAACATGAAAGGCATCTATTGTATATCTTCAACATTTTATAATCTAGGTCTAGGATATCTGGAGTTTTTCAAGCATCAAGCATCAGACATCACTCCTTGCATTCATGTGCAGGTATTGCACATTGAATGCAATATATAATTATTGAATTGCAATATATAATTGTATTAAGATAAGTAAATAACTGAAACCTGCCAAAAAATATATATTTTTGAGACACGGTTTTGTTGCCGTCACAGTGTAGCATATACAGTATGTAACATAGATGACATACAGAATATGAAATATACAATAGGTAGGATTTAGGCTTTTAGCATATCATAACTAGCTACTTATAAATATCTAAATATCACACGTGTCATATACTTTACCCTTTGTTTCAACAGCTGCTTTAGGCTTTTTCTTGGAAACCACAGGTGCTAGAATATTATATTAATGAGTGTGTAAACCTGATTGCATACAGTGAAGTAACGATGTCAGAAATACAACCGATTAACAAGGAAAAATAAAAACATTGGTTTGGCTACCGAAAAACAAACCTTTTGCTGGAGTCACTGGTTTGACCTTCTCCTTAGGAACCTCAGGCTCTAAAGACATAAAATCAACAAATGGTCAGTTAATTTGCAGCAACAAGCCTGATCTGGTTTACTATAAATGGTATATCATGCTTATATGACAGAAACCATAACTGGAATTCTACATTGGTGTGCACTGTGCATGTTGTTAACACTGTGAATTTGGTGTCATTATCACACAAGAGCTACAGTACATACCTTTTTTCAGTGGCACAACTTTAACCCTCTCCTTTGTTAGACTAGCATTTTTCGGTGGGACTTCAGCCTCTACAAAAATAGATAACAATGTATCTCTTGTGCACTTGATGTTTCAGCAAAAGACATTACATAAAAGTTACTGGATAAAGTTTCCTGTACCTTTTATCACTGGGGTTGGTTTTGACTTCACCACTGGTGCCACTAGATCATTGAATTTCAGGTTATTATTGCACATTATAAATCATAGCCTGACAGTGAATTCTTGAAGCTGAATTGATTAATTACCTTTCTTAGCTGGAGTTGCCTTGAGCTTCTCTTTTGTGACTTCAGGTTCTGGAGCAAACATGAAATTATATTAACGTCTGCTTAAGAATGAAACTATGAATATACACAATTATATATAGTGCCATATACCTTTCTTCTTTTCAACAGCTGCTTTAGGCTTTTCCTTGGAAACCACAGGTACTAGAAAAATAGATGAATGATTGTGTAATCTCGGATGCATACAGTACAGTGAAGTAATCATATCAAATATTACCGTTACGGGTAGAAAAAAGAAAACACCTGATTAACAATGAAAGGAAAAACAGACAAAAATAGAAAAAGCAACATCTTCCAGAAGCAAACCTTTTGCTGGAGTCACAGGTTTGGGCTTGTCCTTAGGAACCTCAGGCTCTAAAGTAATAAAATCAACAAATGCTGAGTTCAGTTAATGCAACAGTAAGCCTGTTCATTTTGATCAGTTAACAAGAAGGCATTAATATAGTTCACCAATATTTTACAAAATCAACATTTTGCAGGAAGGTTGGAAACAATGAATGTGTTTTGCTAAAATTTTAAGCTTTACAGATATACTAAATCTTTACATTCAATGTGTAGGTATTAGTGTGGTAGTACCAACTTTGCAGTTGGATTAGCACAAGCCACTTGTTAGAAAACAGGTTAGTTACTACATCGGGCATGTTGACAGTCACTATCACATTTGTACAACTTTACAAATTAGCATAAATATCACACGTTTCATATACCTTTCTGCTTCTCAACAGCTGCTTTAGGCTTTTCCTTGGAAATCACAGGCGCTAAAAGAATATTATATCAAACATTGTAACTCATGCAGTGAAGTACTGAAAAAGAAAAAGCTTGATTAAAAATAACAGAGAAACAAAACATCTGTAAGAATCAATAACATCCTGCAGAAACAAACCTTTAACTGGAGTCACTGGTTTGACCTTCTCCTTAGGAACCTCAGGCTCTGAAAACATGAAAGAAATTAGATGTCAGTCCATCTGCTGCACTAATAAGCTTAATATTTTCTTAATATGAAAGGCATACAATACAAGCTTTTCACAATAATTTCAAGCACCAGAGAAGTGAGCAGTGCCTTTGAGCAGTGTTAAACTATTTGAATTCTTCTGTTGTCCATTAAACTATATGAATTCTTCTGTTGTCCATTAATGTCAAGGCTGCTCAACTGCGCCGCTTGGTCACCCAGCGGTATTGCAGCTATTGCTACTCATAAGACTAGAGGCGTATGAGTATACTGCAAACATAGAGACAGTCACATAGTAACATACACACTCGGTCAAGCATGGAAGCGCTTGTATACACACAAACACACATTCTTCTTTAGTAGTATTTATTGCGACCATAGGTCGCAGTTACTTTTACACTCTCATACTATCCAAACCTCCACCAGCCGTCAGTCTGTCCGTCAGTCTGTCTGTCTGTCTGTCCTTCCTTCCTTCCGTCACGTCACTCGTCACACGTCACACATTTTTGGACACTGCTCCTACAATCTTTGCCCTAAAATCACGCAAATCGCTACACAGTATGTCTACACTCATCTCATCAACATGGATCTGTCCCATATAGCGCCACCTTCAAGCCGATTTTTTCCAACACATTTTTGGACACTGCTCCTACAGATTTTGCCCTAAAATCACACAAATCGCACAGTATCTCTACAGTCATGTAATCAAAACGCATCTGTCCCATCTAGCGCCACCATCAGGACGATTTTGGTAAAACAAACTTTTGGCCTATTTGTGGAGATAATAGGGAGTCTTACTGGTATAGACTACCGGTATCATATCAGTCTGACAATGACAAATTATGACATAATGTATGAATTAACAGACTTATGTTTTAGTATTGACCTTTTATGGCAGGTGCTGGTTTGGCCTTTTCTTTTGGAGAAACAGGCACTGAAACAGAAATAATGTAAATAACTATAAATAAATTACATCAAATAATTTAAAGATTTCGTGTAAATAACCAGCAAGAATTAATTTGAAGTACAAAGTACAATATAAATTAAATTCAACAGCATACACAAAACAATATGTATTAGGAATTATGTCATACTCATTGTACATGATGTAAATGTATCAAATTTAATTTAATTACACTGCAAACTGCTCCTGTCACATTTCAACACACTTGGAGTTGACTACTATAAACCCAGAGCTACCTTGAAATAAATCTGTAAAGCTAATTGGCAAAAGTCCTCCAGAAACACAGTGGTTTAAATCCCCTGAAATGGTAACACTTACATGAGAGAAATCATAACTGGAATACCACCCCACTTAATAAAATGTACATTGATGTGAATGTAAACACCGTCACTATACCTTTTTTCAGTGGTACAACTTTGACCCTCTCCCTTGTTAGACTAGCATTTTTCGGTGAGACTTCAGCCTCTGTGAAAAGAGATGAAATGATCACTCATTGAGGCATCAATTATCTCTTGTCATGTTATCAATTATCAGCTGATGCTCAGTAAAACAAGGACTTGAAATTACGGGATGCAGTTGCCCTTACCTTTTATCACTGGGGTTGGTTTTGTCTTCACCACTGGTACCACTAGATCATTTGATTTCAGTTTTATTATTACACACTATAAATGAACCTAGTACAGTGAATTGTGAACTTGAGACTGAATAGATTTATTACCTTTCTTTGCTGGAGTTGGTTTGAGCTTCTCTTTGGTGACTTCAGGTTCTACAGCAAATATGACATTATGATTACTTCCGCTCAAGGTTTAAACTATGAATATATACAATATATGCATATTTTTGGCCCTTGAAATATGGATACAAATTGTCATGCTGTACCTTTCTTCACAGGGACTGCTTTTTCTTTTGGAGACACAGTTACTAAAACAACAACATATTCGATTGAGAATTAAATATTTAATTGAAAAAAATATGTGGCTTTTGTTGAAAGGACTAGTTGCTATCTATCATGTTTTAGTTCACTATTGCTCTTGTTGATTTTAATTGACTATTTTTTGTTTTTGATTGTCATAATGGGCTGTGTATTTATCACTGTTAAATGATATGTGCAATGTCATTGCCATAATGTTACAAATTACAGTTATCTGCTTTTCCTTTTGGAGAAAACATGCATGATGTTTTCAAGGAAAGGTATTCTGCCATGATAAAGTTACTTTTTGTGAAATTGCTAACCATAATAGAACTTTTGACAAAAATAACTGTATAATGATAATTGTCATATGCAACATATCATCTTTCTTTTTTATGATATCACAATCATAAAGGATGTACTACCTTTCTTAACAGGTGCAGGTTTCGCCTTTTCTTTTGAAACTTCAGGTTCTAAAGGGGAAATAGTAGATAATACAGTATATAAGCAACACATGACAGCAATAGTTAGTGTTTTCTGTATTGGTAGTACTGCACCTTTCTTTTCAGGCTCAGGTTTAGCTTTCTCCTTGGGTTCTTTGGCCTCCTTTGGAGCTGCTACCGCTGAAAAAAAGCATGAAAATGCTTATTTATTTCAACTTGAAATAAATTGAAACCTATAATTAAAAACGTATTCAAACAAGGAATTACCTTTTTTTGCAGGTTCTGGTTTAGCTTTCTCCTTAGGAACCTTTGGAGCCTCTGCTGCTTCTGGTGAGAAAACAAAATGCTCAACACATAATCATCTGGAATATTAAATTACATGGTAGACTTTTTAACAAGATCTGACAAACAAAAATACAAGCTATTGGTATCTATTACTTTGTAGAATTTACAATGTAAATAATGTATATATGGCATTGTCAAATTATAGTCTCCGCCAGACCGAAAGCAAACAAACGGTGTGAGCTTGTATCAGCAATTGTCACTATTTTTGAAAACCTGAAGATCATGTCTGTCTGTCTGTCTGTCTGTCCGTCTGTCCGTATGTGCGTCACGCCTCATGTCATGCACCATATATGGCCAAGATCCATGATATCATCAATATCTGGGAATTCCCATATATGGTCTGTTACGCCTCATGTCACGCTCCATACAGTGTATGGCCAAGATCCCTAATGTCATCAATATTAAGCCCAAATCTGGGAATTCCCATATAGTGTATGGACATATTGTGTCAGTCTCATGATAACCAGTGTTTGTATGTTCTAAATGTTAGTTTCGATATATTTTCCTTTAATTGCCCAGCCCTACTGCAAATATATATTTTCCTCTTACCTGTTTTTGTAACGTTAAGATGCATCTTTTTCAGAACTGTAACAGCTTCTTTCTTTTCAGCTTTCACCTCCTTCAGAGGCTCTAAAACAAAAATACAGCATTGTTAAATCCATGACTTCCTCCTGTTTTGTTAGGAAAAAAAGTAACATCCCTTGCCAATTAAACTACAACAAAGTCTTTGCTTGCATTACACTGACCTTCTTTTTTGACGGTTGTTTTTTTCTCAGGAAGCTCAATTTTCTTTTCTTTCTTCACCTCTTCCACATGTTTCTTTTTGGCTTCAACTGTAAAGACAAACAGAATGGACTCATTTTAACGACTATTGTTCCATGAATTTTTCAAAATGGCAAACCTACAGTCACCATCTCAGTAGTTGTTGTTTAAGTGGTATTTCAAGTTGGATTGGATTCACTATAATATTCCTTCTCTAAAGGTTAAATAAATGAAATTAATAACACTGACATATATAACTTAAGGTTTACTCAGGAATACCCATCATTATCACCTTGTGGGGAAAAAAATAATAATTTAAAATAATATATGAATAAGTATGCATATGAATAAATATACGGAAACTAGCATTGTGATTTGATAACTATTTAGATTTTTTTTAATATCTAACCTGCTTTTGTGACATTAAGATGGGGCTTCTTCAGGACAGAGACAACCTCAACTTTAACCACCGTGTCCGGCTTCTTTGGTGCATCGACTGAAACCAAAACAAAAAACAAAATGAATTTATAACAGTGGATTTTAAGTTTTCGGTCATCTGTTTTTTTAAATTACGAGTATAATGATCCCAAAGAAATGAGAAAAGGTTGAATAAATATTCAATTATAGATTGATTTGTTTCATTTTATGTTACCTGGTTTCTTCACGATTTCAGCCTTCCTTAGTGGTTTTTGCTTTGCTTCATCCTTTTTGACCGTCTTCTTTTTGGATTCCTCCTCAGCTTTTAGGGATAAGGGAATATAATATTCTAATATTATGACTTTACTAATTTCTCATTCTCATTCAAATGACACAAACACAACCAACGCACTTAAAGAAGGTGGCATTAAAACAGCAGTAGATTAAAATGGAAGAGTTGTACTGACAGGACATGAAGGTACATGACTGTACAGTACACCCTGCTAACCCATTAAAAACCCAGTGATAGACCATCACCTGTTTGAGAATGCAAATGACCCCTATGAACCTTGGTTCTTCAATTTATATGCCTTCCTTTTGGATTACATTCCTATGCATAACTGCCTCTGTCACCTGTTCCCCCTCATCAATACTTTTTTGGAGACTTAATTCGTCAGAAATGTAAGCATCACCTGGTACAGTAAGGCACAAAAATGACACAAGCAAGTACTGGGAACGTTGTATTCTATTCTATTTCTATTCTATTAATAAAATTAAATTCTAAATAATGTACTTGCAGCATTTATTGAATACAGTTACAAAGTATGATATATTGTATAGTAGTTTATTAAACAATGCCGAAATACCTGTCTTGGTGTCTTTCTTCTTCAGTGGTTCAGTTTTTGGTTCTTTCACTTCTTTCTCTTTAGGAGGCGGTGATGGTTCTTTCCTCTTCAGAGGTTCATCTTCCTTTTTCACTTCTTTTTCAACCTCGGAAGGCTTCTCTAGCTCTTTCTCCGCTACTTTGGGAGGCTTTGTTGGCTCTTTCTTCTCTTTAGAGGCCTTCTTTGGTTCCTTTGCTTCTTTTACAGGCTTTTTCTCTTCTTTCTCTTCCTTAGGTGTCTCTGTTGGTTCCTTCTCTTCTTTGGGATGTTTCTTGACTTCTTTCTCTTTAGGAGTCTTTGTTACTACTTTGACTACCTTGGAAGGTTTCTCTTGCTCTTTCTCTTCCTTAGGAGGTTCCTTTGGTTCTGCATCTACCTTAGAAGGCTTTGTTGTCTGTTCCTTTTCTTTGGAAGGCTTTACTTCTTTTGAAGGCTTCTTGTGTTCTTCCTCCTCTGTTTTAGGTGTTTTTCCTTCTTTCTTTTCTTGAGATGGCATTGCTGGTACCATCTCTTCTTTGACAGGTTTCTTTACCTCTTTCTCCTTAGAAGGCTTTGTTATTTCTTGTACAACCTTGGAAGTCTTATCTGGTTCTTTCTCTTCTTGAGGAGATGCCTTTGGTTTTCTTTCTTCCTTAGAAGGCTTCATTGGTTCCTTCTCTACTTTCAATTGTTTCTTTACTTCTTTATCCTCTTTAGAAGGCTTCTTTGCATCTATGTCAACCTTTGTGGAAGGCTTTGCTGGTTCTTTCCCTTCTTTAAGAGACACCTTTGGTTCTTGGGGTTCCTTAGACAGCGTTGTAGGTTCCTTCTCTTCTTTGGAGGGTTTTTTCACTTCTTTCTCTTTAGAAAGCTTTGTTACTTCTTTTAAAACCGGTTCTTTCACTTCCTTAGGATATCGCTTTGGTTCTTTTTCATCCTTAGACAGCTTTGTTGGTTCTTTCTCCTCTTTAGAGGTCTTCTTTCCTTCTATTTCAACCCTGGAAGGCTTTGCTGGTTGTTTTTCATCTTTTGGAGGCTTTTTGTCTTCTTTCTCCTGTTTAGGAAGCTCCTTATCTTCCTTGTCATGTTTCTTCACTTCCTCCTTTTTAGAAGGCTTCTTTTCTTCTTTTGCTGTCTTGGAAAGCTTCTCTAATTCCTTCTCTTCTTTAAGAGGTTCCTTTGGTTCTTTAACTTCCTTCGAAGGCTTTGTTGGTTCTTTCTCGTCTTTGGAAGGTTTCTTTACTTCTTTTACCTCTTTTGAAGGTTTGACTTCTTTTTCAACCTTGGAAGGTTTCTTTGGTTCTATCTCATCTTTAGAAGGCTTTGTTGGTTCTTTCCTTTCTTTTGAAGACTTCTTTACTTCTTTTTCTTGTTTGAAAGTTTTGTCCTCTATTGGCTTTTCCTCTACACAAAGAGGAAGAAAAAAATACATTCATCGGTTTAGTCAATTATTAAAATCTATTCGAACTTTTTCATGTTTGCTTCTCAAACTTGCTTCTCAAATATTTGATTAAGCTATACAGGTATGTGCAAGATTAAGTCAATGGTATGTCGGTTTTGATATGTTTTCGGTTATTTGCCTAGCCCTACTGTAAAGATGTATTTTTTCTTTTACCTGTTTTTGTAATGTTAAGATGTGTCTTTTTCAGGACAGCAATAGCTTCTTTCTTTACAGCTTTCACCTCCTTGGGAGGCTCTAAAATAAAAATACAGCATTGTTAAATCAATGAATTCCCTTGCCAATGAAACTGAACTTTAAGTCTTTGCTTGCATTATGTCAGAGGTCTTTACATTTCTAAGTTACCCTGACCTGCTTTTTTGATCGTTGTTTTTTTCTCAGGAAGCTCAATTTTCTTTTCTTTCTTCACCTCTTCTTCCACATGTTTCTTTTTGGCTTCCACTGTAAAGACAAACAGAATGGGCACATTTTAAAGAATGTTATTGTTCCATGACATTTTCCAAACCTACAGTCACCATCTCAGTAGTTTGTTGTTTAAGTGATATTTGCATTTTTAAAGGTTAAATAAATAAATAATATTAATAATAGGCATGTAACTTTAAGGCATTGTGATTTGATAAATATTTCCCGGGTTATCTAACCTGCTTTTGTGACATTAAGATGAGGCTTTTTCAGGACAGAAACAACCTCAACTTTAACCACCGTGTCAGGCTTCTTTGGTACATCGTCTGAAACAAAGGAAATTAAGAAATTATTAAACCCTTTTTTTTTGTTAGTGGCTTTTATGTTTTGTCATCTGTTTCAAAATTACCAGTATAATAATTCCAATACATTTTGTGCAATCAGAAAAATATTCAAATAAATATTCAATTATATATTTATTTTATTTTACCTGGCTTCTTCACGATTTCAGCCTTCTTTAGTGGTTTTTGCTTCTTTGCTTCATCCTTTTTCACCATCTTTTTGGGTTCCTCCTCAGCTTTTAAGGATAAGTGAATAACATTCTAATATTATGACTACGAAGTTTACACTTCTTATTCTCCTTCAAATGACACAAACACACTCAAAGAAGGTGACATTAAAACAGAAGTAAATATGGAAGAGTTGTACTGAAAGGACACAAATGCATCACATGACTGTACACCCTTCTAACCCATTCAAAACCCAGTGATAGATCATTGCTTGTCTGAAAATGTACAGAATGTCAACATAAAACTGGTAGCACGTCTTTCACAGGTAAATACAAAAGGCTTCTTTTGACAGGCCTACCTATCTTTTTAGCCTCTTCAGCCTTTGTGGGCTCTTTCTCCTCCTTGGGAAGCTTCTTAAGACCTCTCTCCTTTTTGGGTTCCTCTGCTAAACACATTGATACAGTATTGTCAGTAAAGTGTTTGCATGGCTAATGTTTTTTATTGTTTATTTTATTACATTAAAATACATATTTTGGTACCTATGGTGTGTTTTTTCTTTTGAGGTTTAACCTCTTCCTTTTCTCTCTGTTTTTCCTCTTTAAGCTCCTTTTTGGGTTCTTCTAGAAAAATGAAAGAAGAAATATCAAACCAAACAACAATAGTAATTTGTGTATGACTTGAATTAACATCAGTATCACCACATTGCAATGCAACTGTTCAGTAAGATCAGTGTGTTATGGCAAAGCTTGACAATAGGACAAGTATAAAATGAATCTTTTAATGAAGCATTAAAAGTAAACAGATGCTTTATAGAGCATTCTAACACAACATAAATGTGAAGAATAGTTCAATCATTTTATTAAATTTGTTGTTGAAAACTTCTGTTTTGATGCTCCAGAATGCATTTGCACATTTAATAGTTTGTTATCCTGTAATATAGATGCATGTAGTCAATTTGTCACTTCCAAGGTTATTGGAAATAAATTGCATACATGAAACTACATGGCTTGAAAATGAAGTGATTTGTTCCAAAATGAGAATGCCTCCATTTAAAAAGAAATGGCTCCTTCCAATGAAATAGTTTGAGGTGACGTACTGTGGACAACTATGATATTGTTTGTGGCTAAAACAATTTGTACTATATTTTGGGCACCATTTTGGAATGAAACCCTTCACAGAGTTGACATATACTGTAAGTTCACAACATATAGATGCACAGCTGGTGGAGCTCAGCAGGTTATTTATCTAGCAGGAAACCTTTTTCTTTAATGTCAACAGTGTCTTCCTTCTTCAGCTTGTCATCCTTTTCCTTCAGTTCTTTCTCTAATGGTTCTGCCTCTTTTTCTTCTTTGGAGGGTTTAAGTGGCTTTGTTGGTTCCCTCTCTTCTTTGGGTGGTTTCTTCATTTCTTCCTCTTCAGAGGGCCTCTTTGGTTCTTTTTCCTTTTTAGGAGGTTTGATGATAAGCTTTTTGACTTCCTCTTCAAGTGGCTTTGGTGTTTCCTTCTCATGTTTAGGAGGCTTCTTCTCCTCTTTCTCTTCTTTAGGAGGCTTTATTGGTTCTTTTTCTTCTTTTGGGGGCTTTGGTGGTTCCTTCACTTCCTTAAGAGGCTTTCTCACCTCTTTCTCTTTAAGCTCTGTTGGTTCTTTCACTTTAGGTTTTACTGGTTCCTTCTCTTCTTTTAGAGGCGTTGTTGGCATTTTCTCCTCTTTAGGAGGCTTTGATGGTTCCTTCTCTTCTTTGGGAGGCTTCTTCACTTCTTTATCTTCTTTAAAAGGCTTTGGTGGTTCTTTCTCTTTAGAAGGCTGTAATGGTTCTTTTTCTTTTTTGGGCGTCTTTTTTACTTCTTCCTTCTCTTTAGGTGGTTTTGCTGGTTCTTTCTCTTCTTTTGGAGGCTTTGTGGGTTCTTTTACCTCTTTAAGAGGCTTTGATGGTGATTCTTTTTTCTCTTTAGAAGGTTTAGGTGGTTCCTTTTGGTCTTTTGGAGGCTTTTTGATTTCTTCCTTCTCTTTAGGTAGTTTTGCTGGTTCTTCCCCTTTCTTTTCTTTTGGAGGCTTTAATGGTTCCTTCTCTTCTTTGGGAGGCTTCTTCACCTCTTTCTCTTCTTTAGGAGACTTTGTTGGTTCTTTCTCTTTAAGAGGCTTTTTGACTTCTTCCTTCTCTTGAGGTGGTTTTGCTGGTTCCTTCTCTTCTTTAGGAGGCTTCTTCACTTCTATCTTTTCTTTAAGAGGCTTTGATGGTTCCTTCTTTTCTTTCAAAGGCTTCTTCACCACTTTCTCTTCCTTAAGAGGCTTTGTTGGTTCTCTTTCCTTTTCTTTAGGTGGTGCATCATCTTTCTCTTCTTTTGGAGGTCTTGTTGGTTCTATCTCCTCTTTTAGAGGCTTTAATGGTTCCTTCTCTTCTTTGGGAGGCTTCTTCAACTCTTCCTCTTCTTTAGGAGACTTTGTTGGTTCTTTCTCTTTGGAACGCTTTACTGGTTCTTTTTCTTCTTTGGGAGTCTTTTTGACTTCTTCCTTCTCTTGAGGTGTTTTTTCTGGTTCCTTCTCTTCTTTAGGAGGCTTCTTCAGTTCTTTCTCTTCTTTAAGAGGCTTTGATGGTTCCTTCTTTTCTTTCAGAGGCTTCTTCGCCTCTTTCTCTTCCTTAAGAGGCTTTGTTGGTTCTCTTTCCTCTTTAGAAGGCTTTATTGTTTCTTTCTCTTCTTTCAGAGACGTTTTGACTTTTTCTTCCTCTTTAAGTGATTTAGTTGGTTCTTTCACTTGTTTTGGAGGCTTTTCTGGTTCTTTCTCTTCTTTGAGAGGCTTGGTTGGTTTTGTATCTTCTTTTGGGGGCTTTGTTAGCTCTTTCTCTTTTAGAGGTTTCGATGGTTCTTTGCCTTTTTTAGGAGGGGTCACTGGTTCTTTTTCTACTAATTTAGAAGGCTTGGATGGTTCTTTCTCTTCCTTAGGAGGCATTTTGACTTCTTTCTCTTTAGGTGGTTTTGGTGGTTCCTCCTCAACTTTGTGTGGTTTCTTGGCCTCTTTAACCTCTTCAACAGGCTTTGTTGGTTCCTTTACTTCTATAGAAAACTCCTTTAATTCCTTTTCTGCTTTTGATGGCTTTGATGGTACTTCGTCACGTGGAGGCTTCCCTGTCTCTTTGTCCTCTACAGAAGGTTCTTTTGGAGACTCTTTCTCTTCTTCAGTTGGTTTCGTGTCTACCTTTTCCTCTTCAGAAGGCTCCTTCACCTGTTTCTCTTTAGGAGGCTTTGGTGTTTCTTTTTCCTCTTTGGATGGCTTTGGTTCTTCTAAATACAATCACAAATTAGCAATTCTTTGTGCCTGAAAATATATCTTTTATATATTTTCAGGTTTCTTAAACTGCCAATTAGGCTATACGTGTTGATGTAAAAATAGTAATCAAGACCTTTATTTTTGTCTAATCTGAAAATGGTTTGCAAAATGCTCAACAGAGATATACAAACAACTAATATAATAGATTATATATAGGATCAAACTTTTAGGGTGGTAGATGAATACTTTACTATTACATTTTCTATTACAATTTATAATAGATATTTCATTGAGCTTAATGAGATGCAGTATTGTGAGGTTTGACTGAGTCATGGATGTACTCATGTTTGTAAGCACAATAATCCAGTTAGATGCAATCATATCAGTGTAACAATCCATCTTTACTGACATGAGCACTGGAAGTCACATACTGCATATGAATGCATATCATTTGTACTGTGCCATATCCATTAAGTTATAAACAGTAATGGTCTGGAACAGTAAATAACTGCACATTCTGTCATGGGAATGTCTCGACATTCATGTTGTTAATGAAATGTGAAGCGGTCGGTAGATACACGCACATTCACAATATTGCGACGGGTGATGGATCAAAAATGGAAAACTGAAGAAAAAAAGAATCCGCACACTGTCTTAATGGTCCCCAAATAATTGTACAAATAATTGTAATAATTGTATATTTTATACCGCTTGGTTAATCAAATTATTTGGGAAGCAATAAGACAGTGGGATGATCTATTTTTTTCTTCAGTTAATGAAATGTGAAACATGTATAACCAATGCCAATTGATATGTAATGTGTCATGCATTCATTTGATAGCCAAGCCTTACCTTTGGGTTCTGGCTTTTCCTCATGCTGCTTAGCTGCCATTTTCTCAGACTTCAGCCTGTCCTCCTTTTTCTCTTTTTTATCTTCTGTGGCCTTGACATCTGTAATAGACGATAATGAAAATAAACCCTCAGCTAAATTTGAAATGAATACACCAAAACAAATTAATTACTTTGAAATTATGGATATACTGTACCATACTGTTACCACAATTGGTTAAGTGGCAAACAGGAGCTGTAAAGTAATACCTTTAATAAGGGAATCTTTAACCTCTTGGTGTTGTACTTGATTCTCCTTTCCGTCTTTGAGAACTATACAGTATGGCATAGATAGTTTTGGGATTTTGACTATTACTACATACACACAACACACACAGTATGTACATAGATAACATGTATAACGACATGCATGCTGAAGCGTTACAGACAAATAGAAACATATACCACAAATAGACACAATAAATTAATATTATACTTATAAATAACTGTATAACACTCAATTAATGCAAACATATATTTGTTATTCATCAAAACCACCCTGTTAGTTATTCATTATAAACCACCCCATCCCCTGCCAAAACATTCACTGCGAAGGCCTCAAAAGTACAGTTGTGTGTACTATGTATACATGTTGATTCCAAAATCCTTCAGAGACGTTTCCATGCCACTATGCAAGTTGTGCTGGCACTGCGACAGCTTCTTCCAGCTGCCATCTGCACAAATGGCCCAAATAGGCCTATGTTGCCAATAGTTGAAGTGAAGGCCCCATTGAATGTCAGCAATAGTCTTTACTGGATCGTTGAAATATAGTGTGCACATTATGTGTTCATATGTGTGCATTATTGATGCAGTATCATCAGAATGCTCATTGTTAGTTGTCTTGACTTGCATCTATCAACAGTATCTTGTTGAGTATAAGCTGCAAGTAAACTGGAAAAGGCCAAAATGTTTCAAGAGAAGGACTTACAATTTAACTGTGGATTAATAAACTGAATGAGATTACAGCTCTCCTAAAGAAGATAGCATGTGTTTAGGGCGAACACAATGCCACATAATGTGCTGAGATCTTGTTTCCTCTTAGCTTTTCTCACCAAAGACAGGACGAGTTTCACCTCATAAAAATAAAATTGGCCAAGACAAGACAAGTCTCTAGCCTATATAACCACAATGTGTCAATCATTAAGTTTAGTGTTAAATCTTCCTGTGATGTCCAATTCATTTCTTTCAAGATTATCCACAAGTGAACAGTTAAATGAATTGCATATACTGTATAATATACAGTATAAAAATGAATATACCGTAAATCACCAATTAATCGCCCGGTGGCAAACTGCCGCCGGGTTCCATATATCCGCCGGGGGTCTGACCCCATTTTGCGCAATAAACGCCTGTTTCAAATAAGCGCAAGGTTTGTATAAGCGCCTGGGCCGTTATTTGCAATTAATATTATCCCTATTAGGTTTTATGTAAGAGCCCGGGCTATTATTTGTTTGGTTGTTTGGTATTATTTGCTATTTATTTAACTTAACTGGTCATTTATGTTGCATGGCAGTGGTGCGCTGAAAACAGCAAATCTACAAGCTCACAGCAGTGCTGTGACAGCACGTCGCAACGCACCGCACTCGCTGTGCGTTGCTACGGGTCATATGTTGCATCATGACGGTAGTGCGCTTAAAACAGCAAATCTACAAGCTCACAGCCCTGTGGACAGACACTTCTAACTCCAAGCCAAATGTATGGTGCCCACTGCCCAGCCCAGTTCTGCGCTACCATGGCGCGCAGGACGCACTCGGGGGAACAGATTGCCAAAGGATACCAAAAAAAGAGAGAGGAAAAAAGGAGTCTGCTGCTCTCTGCGCACTGACCATCATTCATTACTGTCTAAAACGTTGCTACAATGCAAGGTTTGCGTGAGTAGGCCTACTTTAATGGCAAAACGTTGTGATGGAGAAAGACTGGCCAATAAAGACAATAAAGAATAACTCATTACTTACTGTTGATGCCTCTTTTTATCCAGTCCGCATTTTGAAGAAGTAATCCATTATTTTGAGGTTCAAGGGGAATGCAGAAGGCTTAATCATAATGCAATACCATAATATTTTAATGTCAGGATAGTGGAGCTGTTCAGTGTTCAGCCCAGCGAGTCCAGTCCAGCACCAGCTGCAGGACTTCTGCGCTAATTGGGTCGTTAACTCGTTGACTACAGACCTAGATGCGTCTATGCGGTAATTGATTATTTTGGAGAAAGATTCCCTTAGTATAAATAATAGTATATATGTTTTAAAAGGCTTTCATACACTCTAGATATTTTTTAAATGAGGTTTGGTCTAATAGATCGCAATGTGCTATTTTCTGGGTGTTCATAACAATTAAAATAATAATAATAATTATAATTATAACATTTATTATAACATTTTGATTATTATTACTATTATATAGTTTGAGAAAGAAAAATTTACCAAATAATGGCCCAGTACTGGCCAGTGCCAAAATAAATAAAAGCCTGTTACCAATAGCCGCCTGGTCCCTTTTAAGCGCCCGGGGTCCGACCCCATTTTGCGAAATAAACGCCCGGGCTACTAATTGGTGATTTACGGTATGCATATTATGCAGGCCACAGATCCTTAGAAACCAATTTTAACAATGGATGATAAAAAAGGCATGCATACTCAGATTATTAACACACGTCATTCAAATCCATTCAATATGACAATGGAAAAAATGATGAAACATGGAATATGGACTGTCAATTATATACCGGTACCTTTCTCTAGCTGAATGTCTTGGTCATCTTTGTTCATGAGGTGATCTTCCTCTTTGAGGCTGGCCCTAGTTCCTATCTGAACGGGTATCCGAACCTTCCTTCGTCCCCTTGATTCAGTTCTGCGGCTCTCATTGTTGTTGTTGTTTTTATCATCATCATCGTCAAAGATTTCAGAGTATTCATCATCTTCATCAGAAACATAAGGTATGGTTGTCAGTTCTTCCTCATCAGTCTCAGAGATGAAATCAACATGGTCAAGCTTTTCAGTTGTCAGGATTTCAAGATCAAGTTGCTGGACACTGCTCTGCTTTTTTAGGCCATCCTCCTTCTCCATTTTCTCCGCTGGCTTCTCTTCTTCCATCATAGCCTCCTCTATCTTCTCTTTGGCTATTTCTCCTTCTTCCTTCTCTGCAGCCAGAGCCTGATCTCTTTCCATTACTGCATCTTGAGCTTCTAGATCTTTGACATCAGTGCCATCAACCTTGTCTTGTTCTTCGTCTTCTTCATCATCACTATAAAGTTGTTGATCATCATCATCTCTGACCTTGACATCTTCTTTGATGGCAGTGACGGCATCAGCTTCCGTCTCTTTGACCTCGAAATCGCTGTGCTTCTCCTCCTCCTCGTCACCGACACCTCCAATAAGATGCTTGGCCTCCTCCTCCTCTTCATCATGAGCATGTTTTCCTCCTTCAGTATGATCTCTATCAATGGCTTCAGCAAGTTTGCTAGAAAGGTCATCTTCATCCTTCTCCCCTTCTTCCTTCGCTTCTCCTGTGGTAGCCATGTCCTTTTTCATCCCCTCTTCCTCTTCCACCTCCTCTACTGACTCCTCTTCAGCCATATCTTCTGGTTTTATCAACTCTTCTTCCTCCTCCTCTTCAACGCCCTCCTCTTCTTTAACCTTTTCCTCCTTCTCCTTCTCCTCCTCTGCCACCAACTGCTCTTTTTCAACCTCCACTCTCTCCTCCTCCACCATCTCTTCTGCTTGTGGCTGTTCCTCCAGCTCTTTCGGCTCCTGGTCCTCCTCCTCCTGTTGAGGTGGTTCTTCTCCTTGTGGCTTCTCCTCATTGTCAGGTATTTTGGTTTCTTCAACGACGGTGCGTTTCACTAGTGATGTGATGACAGCGACACATTTAGAGCCTGCATCGTTCTAGCTGATTAATGACAATTATCACAGAGGAAAAACATCATGTAAAAATCTTTTTTTCAAATACCATCTTCTTCTGACTCTTTCACAGAGGGCTCAATGGGCACTTCATCCTCCTCCTCCTTTGTGTCTGGGATGACACTAGGCTCTGGAGCAGGGGCAGCTTCCTCTTGGGCGGCATTTATGATCTCTGCAACTGCATTATCAAGCCACGTCATCTCTTTTACAGGGTCTTTACATCTTCAGCATTTGACACAGAGTTGCAGTTATAAAAGTCTTTAAGGCAGTTGGGTTAAGGATTTCGGTATTGGGTGAAATGGAAACGGAGATGAACATAAACATGTGTTGTATACACACACACACAGCGCTGGATTAATTACCGATACTAACACTTGAAACCCGAGGTGTAAACAACACATGTTTGATTCCATGCAGAGACAGATTTAGTAAAAGTATAGAATACACAATACATACAATACATTCAGTTAAAAACAAAACAAAAGAATATATGTATACTGTACACAACAGACACGATTAAATTGAAGTTCAGTCACATACATAAGTTGCTTGGACAATGCAGGAGGGGATGACAATGACTTCGGAAAGGAAGGAATGCACCTCAAAGAACCCACATAAAAGGTAATTTATCATGCCCAAAACATCAGAAGAAACCTCACAAGTGGTATGGACATAAACGGTAAAGTGAAACCATGAAAACACAATGTCAAAAGTTTTGAAATGCCATACATTTTTTATCTGATCAAAATAGGCATAGTTGCATAGACCAAGGGTTTTCAACCTTTTTTTTTTTCTTTATCTGTAGACCACTTGAAATGGTTCTGTGCTAGGGACCCAATGATAAGGTATGTTTTGGTTTTAAATGAAAATTGTCTGAATGTCAAAATTGTCCATGATTCATTAACAGATTCACTGTGGTGACATTGCTAGAATAGTCGTAGTTCTTTTTTTGTTATTTCAAGTAAATTTTATTGAATTATATAAAAATGTAACTGCTCATTTGGTTGTGGACCCCCTGGAACACCCATAGGGATCCCTGGGGGTCCCAGGACCCTCTTTGAAAACCACTGGCATGAGACGTATTGTATGGAAAATATGCAGTATCAATGACACATTCCTGATCATGCAAGTGATCTATAGTTGTGTTGATTAAATAAGTGCAAATGTGAAGGCATTCAATTGACATTTACATAAAGTTTGACATTCAATACATTAGAGATTGCTCTCTAACATTACACATGACACAAGCCCATCTTATAATCAAAATAGTATGACAGAAAAGGAGTGCTAAGACATGCATGAAAGGTCACGAGAAGTTACATTCAGTGTGTGAAGTTGTGAGTGTAATCAAAAAGTCTATGCACACTAATGCTGGACAGCGCTATTGTAACATACTTACGTTTTTCTATGGGTGGCAAGAATTCTCCTAAAAGTCAATACAAATATAACAATCAATATAATGTCACACAAAAATACAAATATATTACCTTGCGATTGTTTTCATTTTAGAATTAATGTAAAATAATATCTAGACTAGATGCTTACCTTCCTTTCTCACCAGGTTTAGGTCTGCTGATGGAGCTGCAGCTTCATCTAAGCAAAAAAGAAGAGAAGATATTTTTAAAATGTGTTTTTGTGTTTTTGTTCATGCTAGAAGAGCAGTCTTTACTGAACCATTTTCTTTTGGAGGAAATCTAAACCATGATTAAACATTCTCTACAGTGCAGTATCAAACCAGTAAGTAAGTACTGTATACCCTTCTGCTGAGCTGGTCGAGTCATCACTGTGATGTCAGAACAGGTCAGCTATATGCTATATCCATATATGGTTTCCCTAACAGGGCATCATCTAGGAATCAGATGTAGAGGTCAGCTCCATATAAGGACATCTAGGTGATGATCCTGTCGTCTCAATGTATGGATATCCGGGGTTTGATGAGGTCGGTGTTGTGATCTTCATATATGGATATCCAGGTGATGATAGTCAGCAGTCTTGATTTGTAAATACATTCTGTCTTATATGGGCATTGCCAAATATGGGCTTAATATTGATGACATGGATCTCCATATACAGGTATGATTGCCAGAACAGGCTTGGTCTTGGTCATTCAGTCAACAATGTGATGTCACAACAGGTCAGTTATAGACATTGAGCGTTTAGGACTGAATCTGCAGGTTTTGATCGTAAACTGCGACCTACGGTCACAATTAAATATTGAAGTGCAATGGATACTGTAGGACACCAGTTACTGTACCTTGATCACTGATGAGCATGCCTGACATATAACCCAACACTTCCTTCTTGTCTGTCATCTCAACAACAGCATCTGTGATAATTTTCATGGGGTCAAGTTCAACCGTAACTTCTGGAATTAAAAAAACAGAACATATATATTTTTTAATTTTGTCTCGACTTCAGGCATATGAGTAGAAAAAGAAAAATCTATTTGCAATGATTCACAGCTAGATGCCATGTTACAAGAAGGGAATACAGTACCGTCTTCATCAAACAGCAGATCGGAGAAGTAGTCCACAATCATGTTGACCTGTTCAGTGATGATTTCGATTACTCTACGGAGAACACCCATAGGATAGAATCCCAGAGCGTCTTGAATACCTGATCAAAACAAGAAGGCCATCATCAGCTTATACTGTTCACATATCTAATCATAGATTTAAGGATTTATTGCAACAAAGTACAGTAGCCTACTTGGCACTGCTGCTAGCAAAGCAGCTAAAACAGGGCATGATGTAGAAACCCCCATGGGCATACAGGAGCAGGCCCAAAGCAATACACTGCATTTCAGTTGAACCAAACCTAGTGTCCCTATTCTGGGACAAACATTCTGCAAAAACAGCTGATCTTCAAGCTCACAAGCCGTTGCAACACGATGCTTTGTGGGCTTTTAGATCAGCTATTTTCGGCAAAGATATTTGTGTATAAAGCAAAAACAGAAGGGGGGCCTAGCATAGAGCCGTAGGGGACCCCGGTCAACTACCGGTAAGTGGTTAAACTTTGAGCCATGCCAGATTGAACTAGAATGGTGGAGGCAAAGCTTTGTAAGCAGCAGCAGCATGTGTGACAGCGTTGGTGTAGCAGGGGAGATTATAGGAGGGAACCATATTTAAATAGACCGCCTTGTTGTCAGCGATTACAGCTGGGTGTATGACTTTGTGCTGCTTCGTTTCAATATTGGGTAATCATGGTTGCAAACCAGCCAGGCAGAGCTCGATAGCCCTGCTGTATATTCATTACCGAAAAGGAGCATGGGGTTTGGGACCTGCAACCAGTGGTTCTTAGTGGTATGTTGGGTACTAGGTATGTAAACGTGATAAAACGATCTATGCACCGCAAATTTAACCTTGTTGTTTCAGGATGGAATATAGAAATGTTGTGTCAAGGTAGATGTAGGCCTACTGTAATCTTTCCTCCCAAAATTACAGATTTATGCTGTGTGAACATTCAGCTTTGCTCATTTTAATAAGCAAGCATAAGACTACTAGTTAGCCTGTGACAAACAAACATTAATTTATAAGGTATTAAAGAGAAAATCTAGCATGTTACAACAGGAGCTAAAATTATGTTAAAGGACAACTTTAGTTTTTTACAACAAGGGTTCATATTTTAGATTGTAATTAAAGAATATAAAAGATGAGTGTTAAAATTATTTAATTTACTTTTTTCTATTGTTTTCTAAATATGTAATTTTACACAGAATAAGCCCATTTCCAAGATACAACACAACCTTTCATGGTTGGATGTGACTTATGGGGGCTAGAAGTGTTACTGTAAATAGCAATAAAGAAACTGCTGGCTTATTGTGTCTAAAAATAAATATTTAGCCACTTGTACGCATAAACACGATAAAACAATAGAACGAAGCAAATGAAAACATTTTAACACTCACTTTTTCTTTTCTCTAATTACAATCTAAAATATGAACCCTTGTTGTAAAAAAACAAAGTTGTCCTTTAAGGCTATTTGGCATATACCTTTTAATGTATCCAGTACTGTGTCCAAGAAAACACAGACCACATCCCGGATGTCGCCAACTATTGCACCCACATTGTCATTAGTAACACTGAAGATACTTCTGCCTATGACCACAGGGTCCATGAAGCTAAAGTCAGTGGTTCCTGAGAGAATCAAATAGATTTTGGAAAAATCTCAAATAGACATCATGTTACACATTAAATCAGACAACATAGTCCATAATGGAAATAGCCTTCATTAGTGACTATACTATAACCAAATATGAGATTTACATGAGATATTAGGAGGACTAGTCACTGTCATCGTTGTATACATATATACATATACATATACCAATCAATTTAAAACATTTTCAAAGTCAAATTATTATAGGCATATTCGGGGAAATACGTGATGCTAATAATGACAAAATTAATCTGTTACTTAGTTTGCAAGGTAGTTCACCTCAATTTCACACAGTTATTAATAGAATTGAACAGAAATAGATTGTTACATATTAGACAAAGATTCTTTTTTTAAAGAGTTGATACCTTTTTCTACACCCAGACGACCCAGTAGAGGATCCATGATGGAACACAGAACATCTTGGGTGTAGCTCACGATTCCTTTCACAAAGTCATTTGCTGTATTAAAGCCACTCCTGCCAACAACCACAGGGTCCATGAAGCTTACGTCAGTGGTTCCTGAGAGGAATAGACGTATTTAGGTCAAAATACAAATGTATTTAATAAGTAAACACATGCAATTCTATGTCATATATTACAGCCAAACCCTAAAGACAATAATGTTGACTAGCCTACTGTTGATTTTGATATTTGTTTTCTTTTTAACCACATTAACTGTTGGGCAATGGTCACGTCATTATAGGCTAAAATTGTCAAAGATTTTCAGAAAAATGATCACAAATACAATAGCAGATCATCAAGCAAGAAATATAAAACTTGGTTTCGTTGCTTCGTTCGTTCTTGTACATACGCATGCAGGACCTGTGTATGTGTGTGCGTGTGCCCCTTGTTTGTCTTTCCCTTGTCTCTCCCTTGTTTCTCCCTCTCTCCTCTCTCTCTCTCATGGCTCTTTAGCCTTTGTAAAGTGTCTTGAGATAACTTGTTATGATTTGACACTTTAATAAAATTGAATTGAAAAATTGAATTGCTTAAGTGGTCAAACTTGAGACATTTTTTACAGAATAAATGAACCATAGGAAAGAGTTTAACGCATGCAGATTTTCTTGACAGAATGTAACCACTTAAACCTTCTTTGTTTTACAGGGACCCACAGGCCACCTAATTGTTCCCCTCTACACCATGTCTCCTGAAAATAGCTGATCTACAAGCTCACAAGCTCTATGCTCAAAAATGCCGAATGTTCACCTATGTATGACATTCCCAGATTAGGGATGCAGTTAAGTATTTTTAAGCAGTTATAGATTTGTGAGTTGTGACTCTGATTCTTCAGATAACCTACTGTATGTAATTAAAGTGGGGTTTTGTTTGTGAGATAATATGTAACAGCATGGTGTAATCTCATCTAAGAGTGGCAGATTAATTAAATAGACACATTGTGTGTCTATTAAAATGGAGTGAGAGTAATTAAGATGTGTGGGAGTAAATACCTGTAGTAACACTCAGAACAGTATCCAAGATGGCACAAAGCACACCCTGGACGTAGCCCACCACAGCACCCACCAAGTCATCAGCAACATTAAAGACACGTCTGCCATTGACCACAGGATCAATGAAGGAAAGGTCGATTGTTCCTGGGAAAAACAAAGAAATTTTTCAAAATGTAAATTAACTGATTATTGTATATATATTTTCTTTCAACAAAGCATACAGGGTTTAAGTGCTTAATACAGAAACAGAAAGTGTTTATTTAATATAATGCTTACTGTTAGCAGACCACAAAACGTTGTTCCACTTAATTGTGGATTCAATAAATGGATCAAGAGAGTCATTTACCAGGAGTAATCAGGTAACTAGTTATTACTAAAGGTTATCTACCTTTTCTTATGTCCAAAATCGTGTCCAATATTGTATCAAATACAGCACAAAGCTGGTCCCTGAAAGAGCCTAACAACTCAGTGATGAATTCATCTGTAGAATGGAAGAGACTTCTGCCTATAACCACGGGGTCCATGTAGCTCAAAAAGAAGTTTCCTGACAAAAAAACAAAACAGTATGAAATTATGGTTGTATAATGTAATGAGTTTACACACAGCAAATTCCCCAATGATAATGTAATACCTTCATGGGTCCAACAGTTAAATGAACAACGGAGGATTTTGCTGTGCAGTATTATTTGCTGCAGAAGCTCCATACAAGGGGTGGCACAGGTTTTTATACAATAGCAAAAACAGCTAAAATATCAGGTCTGCTAGCTCAAAATGCATCACAATACACAGTTGGGAGCTCAGCTTAGATTGTCTATTTTTATGTGGCGCCATTGTATAATGAAGGCTAAAACAGCTTACGTGATTGATCTGAGTAATCCATTTAGTTGATCAATTATGTCTTTTATTTTCTATTTAATTAATCACAAAAGAAATTGCAGCCCTACTCCATACCTTCTTCATCTGAATAGTAGTTGACCAATCCATCTCGTACATGTTTTATTTCATCAGCTGCGTAAGTGGCTGCAGCCATCGGGTCACTTAAACCTTGAAACTTTTGGTATAGTTCAGTTACATCATCAACAACATCATTTACAGCTTGGGCCGGATCCAAAATGATCTCCTGGATATCTGAGGGCAGCATAAGCAGACACATTAAAGGACTTGTAGAACTTGACTGTAAAGGACATTATGACACAGATTACAAATACAAAAACAGAAAACAAAGAAAGAGAAGCTGAGACAACAAGAAGAGACAAAAGTGAGAAGACTAACCTGGGACCCCTTTGTGTTCTACAAAATCAAACATCCATACGCCTACAATGACCCAGGACAAGAGAGCAGCCAGTGCTACCATCAGCTCTACAGAGAGTTTCAACTTGTTGAGCAGCCCCAAACTGGAGGACTTTAGAGAGGATGCTGGCAGTGGTGCTGATGCTCCATTGACCCCACTGGGTGCAGAAGAGGAAGGGGCTCTCACCCCTGTCCCTGGAAAATTGGACAGAGATGGATGAGTAACAGTACAAACACGACCAGACTGGTCCACGTACCACTTGCTCATGTTGAGGAGCAAAGTTGTCATGCTGCAAACCAATATAATGTAAACATACTGTAGTGTGTAATGCTGCTATACTCTCAAACTTTTTACCTAAATTTAGACAATTATTTTTGACCCCATTTTTCTCTCCAATTTAGTCGTTAGGACAATTAATTCCTCCCCATACACATTTCTGTGTTGTCACTGCGGTTGTATCCTACCAATCTGGCTAGCCATCGTCAAAGAAAAGTTCCTTTTCTCTTGCATAGCATCATATTGTAGAATCTGTTCTTGAGAGATTAGGATCCTACTGACTCACCTGTCAGTGAGGAGCCACCGGGAGGAAGTAGGGCCTTCGTCCTACTCCTCCCACCTAACACTCCCCGCTGACAGGTGCCGCCCTAGCCCGTAGGAGTACGTTGGGCTTCCCTCCTCCGAACATGGGTCAAATGTTCGCATAGACACCCGACAAAGCCTGATGCATCACGATGGATTTGAACCCACAACCTGGTGGGCAGGGACTTTACCACTGCGCCACCGAGTCACTAAATATTCGTAGTTTTTCACATTTCTTTCAAGATTGTTAGATAATAGCAGGTCTACAAGCCCTTCAATGACCCCTGGAGGTTCCCATACACCACTTTGAGAACCACTGCTGTACCAGTTGTCTTTAACAAATTCAGAGGGCCTTTATTCATAGAAGCCTAAATGAGAAATTCATGACCTCATGGAAGATATTTGAAACTTGCTGTTACACTCAAATGTAATTTAAATCACATTAGTTAATATCTAAATATAGGCATACAGCACATTCACAATATCTATAAAGCATTGCCACCAACTGTAGTTCATATGTTTTGACCCGAATTTTACTGAAATGTCACATATATGTTACATAAAGCTGCAAAATTACATACAATTGTGATTCAGCTTTGATTTTCATTGAACAGCATAGTGATAAAAGTACAAAGTATGCCGTTTCAAGTCATTGGTCAGGAGGGTACAATTAGGGTCATGTGTGGAAAATAACTATAGTTCCATATCTACAGCCAGGTAACTAATCCATGGCAGCTGAGGGATATTTCCCTTGTGACTGAGGGATTTGAACATTACAAATGGAACACCATCCTGTAAGTCAGACCATTGTATTCCATTTCATTGAAGACTATACCATTTGCACTTCATACATTCCCTCCCGGTAAGGATTAATTTCCTTGATTGTAATTGAAAAGACTGAATTATAATCTGTAAAAATGCAAATGTATATATGTAACATCACAGACAGGGCAATATTTGATTACATTACATCAACACCAAAAGCATTGCAGGTATCATCTCCCAGGACCATTCTATAATACACAAGTAACCCAATCACATATGCGCATGATTCTTGTTTATTTATTCCACTGGAAAATGCTGGTCATGGCGTTTAGTGACGCTCTTGCTATCATCAACTAACAGATGTTGTGGTGAGGCAAGACTGAAGTGGTGCCAAGGAGGAGTTCATGACACCTGCAGATCAGTTTTGGGTGTTCCTGTGCGCCACATAAATAACTTCCTCATTAAAAAAACATAGATGAAAAATAAAAGAAAACAGGCAGACACTCCTAATATTCAGCTTAATTATTCAGTCTCCACAGATTTTGTCACAATTTTACCATAATGTGTGCTGTCACTGGAAGACAATTAATGTTTCAGTTACACATATTTGTTATGCTCTCTGTTAAATAAATAAATGAATATTGAATCATATTAGTATTTTGGATTGTTTACATATATTACATAATAAGACAGGAGGAGATTTAAATGTCATGGACATTTTTTGAGTGCTTGTAGATCCCAGTCTGTCCCAGGGTACAGGAGACCAATGCTAATGCTCTGGCTACATGATATCCTGTATTTATAGCAACCAACTTTCAACACCTTTCACAAAGGGAGGGTACAGTATCTCAAACAACATGGACATTTATTTATTGGAATTGATTCACTAGTTTATATTGGTACATTAAGTTATTCCATCAAGCGATAACTGCTGTTAATCTCATAAAAACTTAGCAAATAAACTGGTGTGAATGTCATACCTTCAGCCATGATTGAAGACTTTATGTCAGGTATAATCCTTCTGCTTGGAGGCAATGCCGCAACATACAGAGGTTACTGTGGGAATTACACAAATCCTTTGGAAGTCCAGTCAGCATCCGCTACTTAGTAAGGAGTCCAGGTCAATAAATTATTCCAATTCTTCTTGGCGAATGCAGTGAACTGTCTTCTTTCCCAACGCACATAATCCACAGGTTGCACTTCTCCCAGCAAAAGTTGAAATTGGGAAATAAAGATTCTGTGCTCATAGGGGGCGGCCAATTTGGAGCTGTTGTTGCGGCATTGCAGACAGGGGTCTGGGAATGGTGGGGCAAATATTAAAGAGCAAAATAGCAGGGGATAAGGCCAAGCGAAGCTGGAGCTGGGTATGGCAGAGGGGGACAGACCAAGCTGATCCCACACAGTGTTTTTGGTGCCTCACATGGGTATAGGTCAGAGCCATGCGCAGGGAGGCTTCAAGGTAACCTTATCCTCCAGAACCTCTAGGTTATTCTTAGCTGGGATTCTGCACACCAGACACTCTGTCAGGCCCTTTTTTGGCGGTTGAGGTGTGGGTGTGTTGAGATCACTTGGCTGAATGACGACCCCCTATGGTGGTCCACTGTACTTATAGTCTCATTATTGAAGATGAACATGGGCTATCATTATGTAAAGCCCTCCCATGAGAAAATACACAAAGTTTCCACACACCAATTATATCGACTGAAATCAATTGTCTCTTTGACCAATGTTTTGATGTGATCACTAAAGGTCACTTTGATTAGATGCTAATTATGTGACATGCCTTGTTATTTTGCCCTTTTCAAGAGTCTGACGTAGAAACAACTGTCTCTCTTTAATTAAATGTGAGAAGGTGTTCTAATTTGTGGGTTGACATGACAGCTTCAAAATAAACACGCCTTCTAAGACTATAAATAACGTTGCCACAGAGTTGAGTCAGCTTCAGGTCGGAGGAAGTGAGGTACATTGAGTACCCTGAAACTTTCCATTCCTGTTCTCTCCCTGGTACCCAACAATACCTTTGGTTTTATAGTATGTCACAAAATGTCTGCTCAGCTCTATGGATTAACTTAAACTTAAATACTTGATTATCTCTCAGGAAAATGAGTCAAACAATATACAGTACTTACACCTGGACCCAGGTATAAGTATAGCAGTCAGATTATCTGTAGAGGGAGATCATATGATAGAAATCCAACTGACAGGAGAACTAGAAATAACGAGAACTGTAAAGTTGCCCGAACGGCCAAGGCTCCAAGAGCAGTCAAGATGGGGTTTTATTTATCCCAAACCTTCTCCATCAAACTACAGTGCAGTTACATTCACTTCAAGCAGCAAAAATAATACAAGCCATGAAAACAAAAATAGAGAAATGCTGAATAATAAATAAACATGAAGGCAAACACTAATAAAACAATGCCCAACAAGTTAAGAACTCTCTTCAGGTAAAAACCTTGATCGCAGCAAGGCCCTGTAGTTCCCCCTCAGGGTTGTTATTTGTGCTACTCACACCTAACTAACCTCAATGCAGCCTCCTTTAAATAGGAGTGTGGATCCTACCACAGGCACAGGACACAACCAATTAGCATTAGCAATACTTCCATATAGGCCTACTTCCATATAACTATGTTCCTAAATAACCCACAGATAAGAGTAACCTAAACATTCTAAATTATGCGTTACAAGTAACTCTAGGGGTGAACTTCCAATTAATGACATTTTAAATACCCACATTAATCTGTAACATAGGATCCTCCACAGCACTTAATTGGCATTTGAATACAATGTTAAGACCACTGTCCATGAATCATTGTATCTGTATAGGGCACGAGCAGCCCGGTGACAGGGTCAATTAAGTAAGAGGTAAAGAGAAGAGAAATATTAATAATCAGGAGACCATGAGCTTCTGGAAGCCTGAGGTAGGGATGGGGAAGGGTCTTTCACTGATCATATATCTCTGATATTTCAGAGGACTGGTGGAGAAAGGCGTAGTGTTGAATGAAACAACCAGAAAATGGTAACCAGAAAATGGGTAATAATGTTTTATGAAAACAGACATGGTAGTCGGTGGAGCAAAGGGATATAATAACATCAATAAAACTGGAATAGACAGGCTACAGCATAGGAGACAATTAAATCTATGGGCAGAGGTCTAAAGGTCAAACACCCTGTGATTGGCTGAGACAGGGGGTGAGAGGTAGTATATAGTGCTAGTTTTGGTGCATGTGACCTATTCCGTCCACAGCGGCTTACCTTCTCGGACAATGCGCTCGTCAATGGGTGAGGTCATCGGCTGTTCGGCATAAGCAGTCGCTCATCTATTGGCTCGCTCAGACACGACTCACGAGCCTCAAAGTCTCACTGTCGGTGCACCTCCCACACCAAGGCAAGAGCTCCTCTTCTTCTGCCATCCTAGAATAGAAAATATTGCAAACTGCACACCACCTTGTAACTTGAACATACTATAGCTACAGATTGCATGTGGAAGCCACATAAATATTAGACCCTGTGTAGTTTTTGTTTGTCCAATATGGTATGTCATTCGGTCACTGTGTAGAAGTCCTTTACTGCATCCTCTAGTCTACTGTATCGACCCCACATTGAGAAATGTGAGGTTGGCCGATAAATTAATAAAATCTATGAATACCATTTTTGGTGTTTTATTTTTCCACCCCTGGCACCCTCCAAAAACAGTCTTGTGCAGCATAAAGTGTAGGCCAGAGACAAATAACTTAAACCAAAAATAAGAGTTGCTGTATACAGGCCCCAATACCCTTCCACGAAGGGCCAAATAATGATAAAACATAGGATGATGAACAACATGCAACACTAATGTCCATGAACAAACACTTCGAAGCTGGCCTGATATTAATTGGAAGCAGCTATGTATGCATGTGTGTTCCTCTTTGGTCTAACCCTCTAACACACACACACACACACACACACACACACACACACACACACACACACACACACACACACACACACACACACACACACACACACACACACACACACACACACACACACACACACACACACACACACACACACACACACACACACACACGTGGCTAATCCAACTTCTCATACACACTACCATATGCTACCAAATTATACACACCATAACTCCAACTTTTTCTAATCAGCCTCATGATGGTGCTATACCACTTTTTGCTACTACTCCAGGCTACAGCTTTTGTCCAAACCTCACACAACTTGAATACACATTATCTCTGGAGTAATGTGATAAACATGTATCATTCAAATGTTTCATATTCCATGAAATTATATTCCTGATTGGCTTTGATTGCCTTCCAAAATTTGCAGATAGGGTAAAACAAACTGCTGACAGCACAGAGTTTACTTAGATCAGATTAAATGTGTGAAGTCAAAATTGAGTTTGAGGTGCATAATAATGGTAATGGGATGCCGCAAAATCTGCTGTTTGTTTTCCACACACATCTTCTGTATCAGCTTTCACACCTGACCAAACCACACAAATATGGCTTTCTGTCACTCACACACATGCATGCACAAAGACGCACAAATGAGTAGAAATACAAACAGAGAGAGAGACTCAAAGGCTGCAAGTAGTAACAGTTAAAATACTCAATACCAGACAAGCACACATACATTGATTTACATACTGTACACATACACAAACCCAGACACTGTGTCCTCTGTGTACTTACTGTACACAGTATTTTTGTGTACAGTTTTTCAATGTATCCATCTGGATCTCTGATGGTGATTTGTACTGTACACTCAAATCAACACAGAGTATTTGACTGTGTGTTTGCAGCAGTAGAGGCCACGGGTCTGATAATGAGGGTGAGTTCCATGGGTACAGGTGGGGCGATGTATCTCTCCTCTCCCAGTAGTCTGAGTAACAGATCCTCCCTGTCCTGGGGCCAGCGGTACACACGCGTGTTCTGGAGCCAGCCTGGAACGTGCCTCTGCAAGGGGCGAATGTGCAAGAGAAAGTGGGAGTGAGAAGGAGGGAATGTAGTACTAGGTAATAAAAAGAGTAAATGAGACTATGGTGGTGGTGCAGTAGACAGGGAGACACTCTTCTGGCACTGCATCATGTTTGAATTCTCTCACCTGAGTTGCATTGAGGAAGAGAACAGGAACAAATCTGAAGTTCAAGCTCCCTTGTTGAATGAATTCGTTCTGCATCTGGCCAAAATGCACAGTAAAATCCTCAGTGTTAATTTAAAAGGATCAATTAGCACCTGTAATTATATTATTGTGCAGGAAAACGGTTTCTAACCATCGAGTAGATGTATTTGGTGTGTAGACCATGTTTGTCCTGTCCAGAACCTTCAATGTCCAGCTTATACTGGGGACTGATGGCAATGATAATCGGGACAGATTGCTGTAACAAAACAACAGGATCAGGATCACACACCACAGAATATTTAACATTGCTGTCAAAAGAAACAAAGTGAGTAACTCTAACAGGCCGATCTGTGCAGTATACTTACATCTTTTAGATAGCTGTCCATCCATTTGTTGACATCCATACGTCTAATGGCGTTATCAAATATGTCAATCTGTAGAAACAAACAGGCCCAGGGTCTTACTGTAGAGTGTAGACTGTTACTGCTCATCTTAAAATGTCAATGAATATAATACTTGTAGTATATGTTGTAGTAACTCACTGCTGGTCGAAAACCTTGCTTTGAAAGAAATTCTGCAAAAGGAACCATTTCGGAGGCTATTTCCGTGGAATAGGTCACAAATATGTTTCCTAAAATAAATAGCAAAAAGAATGAATACAATACGTTCTCTCTCCAAATCTCCAAATTTGGGACAATAGCTTATATGCGAGCTACAAATTCATAAAGCCCAACATTAATTTCAAGGGATGACATTTTTTGTGGAGGGTATGAAATATTTTTTATAGCTAATATGAAATCATACTTTTAGTGGATGACTTTTATTTGGGGGGGTATGAAGTCATATTTTAGGGTATGAAGTCATATTTTTAGGGGATGACATTTTTATTTTGAGGGAATATGAAAAAATAAGGTTAAAACCATGTTGGTGGAATGACTTTAAAAAAAAGGTAAAATCTTTGTTGGTGGAATGGCTTTGAACTGAAGGATTTTCATTTATTCTTTGGAAGAGTATAGAACAAATGCTCTGCTTAATTAAAAAAAAAACTCAAAGAACTTTCAGGTGTGGGCTACAGAGTCAGGGTTTTTCCAGACTATCATGTATCCCCAAATTGACTTTGATTAGGCCATGGGACCCAATTTCAAATTATTTTGACCAAGGGGACCTGATATGAAATGATGATTTGGGGTAAATTATTGTACATGACTTTTTATTTATAGTGGTGGTATAAAAGAAAATTATTGTAAAAGCATTGAAAATCTCCAGACAAAAAGTGACAATAGAAGGCAACTCACGGCATTCGTCAGGTAGACTGATGGTTTTCCTCTTTTCATATGGATCTGAACGAGCCCCTGCATCTGGTGGGCCGGTCATACCTTGCATGCACAGGTTCATCACACTAAGCTGAGACACACCCTCCACAGGAGCTAGGGAGAACTGTGGCTCATTAACGGTCATGTTGAAAAGTTGTCTTGAGTAGTTGCCTCTAGGCAAGCCTTCACTAATTAACTTGCTATGAGGCGGATCCCTGGAAGAGAGACAATGTTGAAAAATATTAAATGGATGGATCAACCAAGCTATACAGTAGTTAAGGTAAAATGCAAATAAGGCTTGTGTCATTTACTTTCCACTGTGTGTTTGCCAATTTTGCAAGTCAGGCCATGGCCTAGCATCTTGACAGGGAGAAGGGAAGTGATATGAATGGGCTGGATTAACGTAGCACAACCCCTTCCCCACAGAGTGGTAATACCTGACATCCCTGGCATGAAGACAGTCAGAGTCTGTGGAAACAATGTAAGAATGATGTGTGCATAACCTCAAGGTATAGTCATTTTGTGAGTGAAGTGCTATTGACAGGTTGTGATGAGCCTGTAGATCAGCTATTTTTGCAGAAGAGATTTGGTGTAGATGGAATAAATGAAGGGACCAGATTTAGAGCCCTAGGGGACCCCGGTAAACAAAGTATATAGGGTTTAAGTGATTAATGAGTATTCTAACCTCTAACTGTTGCACTACAGTTTCACCGTCATCAGCCTGGAGACTGTGTTTGCAATGAGCAGCTGTGTGAGTATATTGCATAGGTATATTGCCTTGTGCCTTAGTCAGTCCGTGCAAAACCTGAAATATATTTATAGTCTACCATTTAAAAACAAGTTTGTGATGGTTTCTGACATTTTCTTTTCCTCCAGTTCAACACTCCTTACTCATTTATTTCCTTACTGTATGGGTGCACGCAGTGTTGGTGGTGAGGAGTGGGGCTGTATTGTTGCCATCCCATATCAGATCTCAGTGGCAAGGGTGGCTCCGGTTCCTCCACCTCTCTCTCAAGCCTGAGTATTAAGAAATGGATAGATGATCTTTGCATGCAATATCTTTAAAACGTTTCATTCCTACAAAAGGAAGTGTCCAGCTGCTCATTTACTGCACCTAGTTGTCTCTCTCCTGGCCAGCTGGCTTGGGGTACACTGGTTTGGGCCACAATCACCACAGCTGCAAGGCTCTCTCGTAACCTGCTCTCGTGGCCTTGCAGCAGCAAAAGCATAATGGTCTTTAGTGGGGTGTAGTTGAAAGTGTCTTGAGTTAGGACTCAGTCCTCCTTGTGGGGGGTTTCTGTTCTGTGCTGGGTCTAGATACCACAGAGCGTGAGTGAACGGGCTATGAAGTCCTCTGTCAATATGTGGCCCATGCTGAGCACCTTCACCTAGATTTCTGCTTCGAGAAAAGTCTTCAATATCTCTGCACTGGCTTGGTACTGCTGCGTTGTTACACAGACTAGCTTGTGAGATTTGGTTTACTGTCATTCCAAGGACTGCAGGTGCTATATGAGATTCCTCCATTAGGTCAGGCACCTTTGTATAAAGAAAGGAATAGTACATTGTCACTACATGATATACATAGATAGTGTAGATAGAAAGAAAGATTTTAGTTCATAGATGAGTGATTTTATATACTGTAAATACATTATTCAGCATAATTATTTGGAACTCAAGTGTGAGATATATGAATTTTGATTTCTTAACTTTCTTAACATCTTTTGTTTGTACATACATTATGTCACTTTTCAAGCAATTTGTGCAAGATTTTAAACAAAACTAAACTAAACAAAGCAACAGTTTTCTCTTGAAAACATGGGTATTTTGCATGAAAAGTCACATGAACACACCCTTATTGTAAAAGAATATAGTAATAGTAACAATAACCTACCTGTTGTTCCGTGTTGAATTCTTCTGAACTGATGTGGGTGCATAGGCTTGCGCTGTAGCTTATGTTACAACCCGCTGTATGCAAATTCTCCACTGGTTCTAGGCATCCAATCAGGGACGAGAGCACCCTCCTTTCCAGGAGGTTCTGTGGGCCAGTGGTCAGTCAAGGTCAAGGTTAGTATCATCTCATAAAACATAGGCTATAATGTGGAAGCAGTGTTCCATTGTGTTTTTGTTTTTGAAGAGTAGACTTAAAGCTTAAAAAAAGTGTAATCACAGAGCTTACCGTTTCTGACACTGCCTTTCTCTGCTGTCAGTATGTGTGTCAGAGTTGAATTGTAATCAATCATCATACCGTGCGCAAGTGAAGTGATTTGCATATATCCTTTGAACGGAAGTGATTTGCATGTATCCTGTCCTGTGTTCAGTCATGCTGTTTTCTTTATGTCATGTTTTAGCTTGAGGCAACAACCTCAAGGACTGGTTCCACCCTAGACCCTTATCATAAACACAGCACAGACATTTATCCTGACGATGTATTTTGTATTTACGCAGTCCATGAAATAATCATGGATTATTTTGTTTTTAATGTAATTCCCTTTAGTACAGAGAAGGGGGCTGCTTATATTTTGCTTGAGAAAATCCATTTGTTTATTTTCATGAATAAGTCATGCATCATTAAACTGAGATAAGAGTGTTTTTAAAGTCCTCATGTCTCCTCCAGGTATAGCTATAGCCTTAAAGAAATCATCTGTTCAATAAATATGTCCATACAGGACTTTAAGGCCTATTTGTGCACATTTATATAGTCCCGGAATTGTGGCACACAAGCTACTGTGGCACACCTATGCAATCCCATTCAGGTAATAATACCCAATTACATCTGGTGTAATTGGGTATATCTGCCACAGTCAAGGTCAGGCTGAAATAAGGCAATGAAGGTGTATTCTGATCTGAGTGAGTTCACAGATAGACAAACCCTTGGCTAGTGTTCAGTACAAGAAAATTGTAGATGGATTACATGTACATTAGGCTGTTATTTATCTGTTCCTTTCTGGCTTTTTATGTAGCAATATGGGCTGGAACTTTGACAGGAATATATATAAAGAGCCGAAACAAAACAAAACAAAACAAAACCCAAAACAAGGACAACTAAAGTCTTTAACATAAACTGCCACACTTGAGAGATACTGTCAGTTAGCGCAGTGGTTCTCAACCTGTGGGTCGGGACCCCTATGGGGGTCCCCAAATAGTTTTTGGGGGTCCCCAGATGATTAACTTTATGTGCAACATTGTTTTCACACTCAACAGTTACTAAAGTGACAATTTAAGGACTTTTTAAAACCTCTAAAATGACAAATTAAACATTGGCCAAATTGTCAAATATTAGAGATCTACATGCTCACAATGCCTCGCAACGCGAGGCGTTGTGAGCATGTAGATCTGCTATTTTCACAATAGAACCGTGTTATACAAAATGTAATGCTTCAACTCTTAGTGCTCGTCAGGGTGGGGGGGTCATATCTGTGCCAGTAGGGTGCATGAAGAGCAGGATGGTGTTCAGCAAAGAACAGGAAAAGCAGCTGGCTGACTATGTGATCCATGCTTCTGATATCTACTTTGGCCATGTTTATGTTGATGTCTGCAAGCAGCTGGCATGCACTTAAGCAGTGAGCAATAAAGTTACTGTGCCAACTTGGCTGTGAAGGAGATGGCAGGAGGAGATTGGGTTTCTGGTTTCCTTAAGAGGCACCTGAGGCATCAAACCTTGCATGTGTTAGTGGTTTCAGTTTTGAAAATGTTGGATTGTTCTTTGACAACTTGGGAGAGATAACGAGCTGGGGTTTGATACTTCAGCAGAGGTGGAAACCCTCTCTTGTGCTGTTTCTGACACTGGGAACAGCATCCCACTGTTCTTCTATAATATAGAAGAACAGTGGGATGCTGTTCTTCACACACACACATTCGGCCGGGTAGAGACAATAAGATATAGAATCTATATCTTATTGTCTCTACCCGGCCGAATGTGTGTGTGTGTGTGTGTGTGTGTGTGTGTGTGTGTGTGTGTGTGTGTGTGTGTATGTGTATGTGTGTGTGTGTGCGCGTGCGTGTCCATCAGCAGCTAATCTCCGGCACCGTTGACCTGATCAATGTGAAACTGCTCACACACACAGCCTGGTTCCAAATGTCATGGCCTGGTTGGTTGTGCCTGTGGGGGCACAACCAAGTCAGGCAACTGGGCTCAACTAGGCCTATGCCAGGAAAGTTGCATTGTGATGCTGTAAGTGGGAGGGAGTGCCTATCACAGCTCAGGATTGTTATCTGTGTTAAATGTGTTGATTGACTGGTATGTGTCACAGTCTCAATGGGGTGTGATTGAGCTGCTCGGGACGTCTCTAGGCTAACCCAGAGTAGAGTAGCCCCGGGAGAGCTGGCCAAAGAAGACTATGTGTTGCCATGTCTGCTTATTATAACTACTTTTGGACTTTCTGTAAAGTAAGATATTGGTAGTTAGGGGTTTGGGCTTCTATAGTACTAGTAAGACGCCTCATGGCGACATGTGACCTTGCCATCTCGGACCAGTTACCCATATATGGAGACCCCTGGTACCCATATATGGAGATCCATGTACTGTATATGGTACATCCTTTTTATGCCCATACATGGAGATCCCTGTCTGAACCAGCCACACAGATATGGGTCTTCCTCTGTATATGAGCATTCTCATATGAAGTCCTGTTAGATATGGGCTTAATATTGATGACATCAGGAATCTCAATATGGGCATAAAAGGGATTCTGTTAGAGTGGTTGCCATGACATCACAACATACAATCCCTTTTATGCCCAAACATGGAGATCCCTATCTGAACCAGCCACACAGATATGGGCCATGTCTTGGCCATCTGGCCAGTGATGCATATCGATGACATCAGGGATCTTCATATATGGGCATAAAATGGATTCTGGGGAATACCCATATATGGACAATTCACCTAGTTAAAACTGATTGTATCCTCTTTGGATCTAGTCAGAAACTTTGGATCTAGCCTAGTTGAGAACTTCACAATTAAAGTCGGTGACACTGTGAAAGAAGAAACCACATCTGCTACCTGGGTTGCATCCTGGAGGCTAACCTATCCAGTGAAAAAATGACTACCAAGGTAATCAATAAAGTCAACCAACGAATTCGTTTCTTGCAAAGGGTTGCCCCGCTGATCAATATTAAATCCCGAAAGACACTAGGAGGTGCTCTTATTGGGCCCCTCATTGATTACGGAGTCCTTGTCTGGTATCGCGACGCCCCAGCTGCCTTAAAGTTAAAGCTCCAAACAGCCCAAAACAAACTAATTAGGGTTGTGCTTGGTCTCCCTCCTCAGACCCACCTTACCAATCATCACCACGAAAGCGTGGGGTGGCTCAAAGTAGCTGACAGAGTACAGCATCTTGCAATGGGCCTGGTGTACAAGATACACTACACCTCCAAGATACCCATGTACCTGACAAACTACTTCTTAAAGGTCAAGGATGTTCACGATCACAACACCAGAGGCAGCTGCACTAATCATCATCAACGTAGATTTAACACTAAACAAGGCTCTAACTCGTTCTCCTGCTATACCATCAACATGTGGAACGCCCTTCCACAAGCCTTAAAGGAGAACAAATCCCTAGCCTCCTTCAAAATTGGTATGAAAAGTCACCTTCAGACAGCTGCTACCCGTGACTTGTAAATAGACTAAGCCCCCATGCCCCCCCCCCCTTTTCCTTTTTCTGCCTTTGTATTTGATGTTATGCTTTTAAAACTGATATTATCCTAGATAAAGTACTATGTTCTATCCGTCTGTCTTTCAATGTTATATGAGATACTTAAAGTGTGGTTCCTGTGGAAATAAGCTTCGGCTTTCTAGGATCTCCTTTTAGTTGACCTTGTACCAGTGATTTGTACTGTCATGAAACTGTACTTTTTTCTATTGCAAACTTCTAATACATTCTTCAATCAATCAATCAAAAACATAGGTGATGTCACCTGAGATATCACCTGTGATGTCACAGTGATGTGTCCACAGTGTCAGGCGTGACGTACAGACAGAGATACGCAGACAAGATGTGCCGGTTTTCATAGTAAACTTGCCACCTATGGTCGCAATAAATATAGTTGCTAATTTGGGCTTGCTAAATGTTGTTTAAACCAGTGGTTCTCAAACACTGTCATGTCAAGAACCCCCAAAAGTAGGTCGAGAGTGGCTTATTGTCAGTATCAGCCGCTAACACGTGTCGTGGGAGTCTGCTAGACCCCTGGGAGATGGCTTGCTGAGGTGGAGCACCTACCATCAGCTCCCAGTACTTGCCGCTCAACTTACTCATGCGCTGAGTTGGCGGTGTCCAGGATCCTGGCGGTGTCCAGGATCATACCCATGACCTAGAGGTCCAAAGGTCGAGAACTCTACCGACTCTACCGACTGAGTCCTCTATCCTGGGCCTTCTTTTCCAGTTCTTTCCATGTCAGTCCACACTGCTTGATGTCAGTCTCAAGGTCCCTGCGCCAGGTGTTCTTTGGCCTTCCCCTCTTTCTTGTGCCTTGCGGGTTCCATCTAAGGGCTTGTCTTGTGATGCTGGTAATGGGTTTCTGGAGTGTGTGGCCGATCCATCCCCACCTTCTTCTCTTAATCTCCTCCTCTACTGGTGGTAGACCTGCTGTCTGCCAGAGATCGTTATTACAGTACTGTATGTTTAAAGTGCTCATGTGGCTAAGTTGCTTCTTTTGGGCTCGTTTTCATAGCCACGCTGAAAACAAAATTAAAAAAGTATAAGGGGCAGCTGTCCCCAAAAAAACTAAAAATGATGATACTAAGATTGTTTATTTCAAAACCAGTTGTGTACAATTAACAGACAGACAATAAATAATGTAGAGACCTGAAGAAAAAAAAAACAGACAAAACAAAAACAAAACAACCAAAATAAAATACTGAGTCCTGTCCTGGAATGTACCATCTCATCCAGAGAGGAAATGTTTAGTACTTCAGGATAATAAGGGGATGATAATAAGAGCCACAGTTCCCTGGAAAAGCCACCATGTACTGTATGTTAAATAACATATAAGCATGGCAGAGAATGTTGAGCAAATAAATATTGTGAAATAAACATGTCTGGTCCCATTATAACATGTTATTTCCAGATACACATTATGGAGGGACAAATACAGGTATGCATCCCTCATTCCAGTCATGAAAATGGCAGTTAGATTTGTTTGGCCTTAGAAGTAAAAAGATGACCTGTATGTTCAAAGCATAATTCTTACACAGCCCGCTGCCATACAATAATGTAACATACATTTTAACATATCATAATAATAAGCAGTCAGCCTAACAACAGTTGCTGTTTCATGGGGCATGTCATCCCTCTTTACAACTCCAAGAAGCCATAATGAACTAAAAGTTATACTTTAAGCTGATTAAAAAAAGAAATCATTGGCTGAAGCACAGATACAATGAATGCACTTGGTTATCAGTGCAGATGCCATACAAGTCTGGTGAGGAATCCATGATGCAGTAGGCGTTTACTTAAGTGTATAGAAAGCATGAAGGCATTCCTTTAGTTTACATTGTACAAGAATATTACATAAAAAGGCAAGAACGGGTGCTATAATACAGCTAGGTTCCTTGAGGATAGCAATATCATTATATTAACCTTGTAAAAAAGGTCAGTGGACTCCCAGAGAAATGTCTGAGATATTCTGGTCCACAATTTCAAACTATTACCATTCCTACAATTATGTCACGATGTGTTACCAACTGTGAGCTTTCTACAAGCCTTAATTCTCAAATAATCTTGACCTTGGATTAAAAAAAATCCACACATTTCCAAAATATCAAAAGTAATATAAAAACAAAACAAACTAAACAAAAAGAAAAACAGGGATAAGTAAACAAGCAATTTATATTTACACTAATTACAGTTTGCACAACACACTTCAACTCTTTCCTCCACAGCAGTCATTTTCAATTCCTCTGTCACCAATAAAGCCTTATTTATACTTCTTTGTGCACTGGTGTACACTAATAATAGCAGATCTACAAGCTCACATTCCGCACTGCGACACGTTGTGAGTGTGTAGATCGGCTATTTTCTGCACAGACAACCAGCGTGCAACAAATCATAACAGGGCTTTAACCCACCTCCTTCCGCAGATCATCCTTTGAATTCACTATCAATGAAAATAATCAAGATGCTACCGATGAAGTAGTCTGCGCCTCTGCAAAAACACCCAAACCATTTAAGTAAACTGGGAGGCAAAAATAACATCCCAAAGGAGAACTGGAAGTGTGGAAAATGACACAGAGTCTGTCTTCTTGCACAGAAGTCATCATCACCATAGCCCCCTCATACAAAGTATGGCAAGTCAATCAGTCCTTGAATCTTCTCACCAATGCGGGATGAAACTGAATTTGTGATGTATGGCACCCTCTGGTGGCCTGCATATGAATAACAATAACAATAATAATCATAGGACATGCCAGCGGCGCTCAGAGATTGTCGCCTGGCTGGTACTGAGGCTCTGTGGCAGTGAAGTAGTCCTCTAAGAAGGCCTGCAAGTATTCAAATGTGGGCCTCTCCTCTGGGTCTTTCTTCCAGCACTGTACCATCAGCTCATGCAGGGAAATAGGGCAGTCCTGAGGGCAGGGCATCCTGTATCCTCGCTCCACCTGCTCCAGCACTTCACGGTTGTTCATTCCTGTCCAGGTTAACACAGACGCCAAGCAGTAAGATGGAAGGCAGAAGACAGAGCAAAAGATTTCTCCACACGACATATAATAAATGCACACATTAGATAGCAGCGTATTATTATACCAGTTATTGTTTCACATAATTTACAGAATTTATATAAAAAGACTGTTAAAGAAAAGGCTGTTAAGACTGTCGACAGTGGACACACACTTGAACACACACCCACATATTGACTTTTCAATCTTTCCGGTATCTCCTTACCCATACTTATCTAATCCTAACAGATGCATAACGCCAAGTGCAACAAGTAAAATCTAATTGGGGACACCCCTTTATCCCCAATTATACACACACACACACACACACACACACACACACACACACACACACACACACACACACACACACACACACACACACACACACACACACACACACACACACACACACACAGTACTTCCATAATGCGTAGTGTTATTATTTACAGTATTAAAGCCTTCTCACCTGGGTAGGGCACTCTGCCCTTGGTCACCAGCTCTGTCAGCAGGATACCAAATGACCACACGTCAGACTTGATGGTAAACTTCCCGTACAGCGCTGCCTCAGGGGCAGTCCATTTAATGGGAAACTTTGCACCTGAGAACACATTTAGAATAATCACATGACCTTGTAAGCATTATCAGGTTGAAGAATTGACAGCTGTGGTATCTGAAATGCTTATCCAGGCCAAAAACAGAAAGAAGACAAATAATTGCCTCTTTTAGGGAAGGATAAGCAGTGTTGGGCAATATTACTTAGGAGAGTAATCGTTACATATTACTTATTACTCCTTGGAAAAAGTAATAATATTATATTACTTATTACTTGGAATCAAGAGTAATATATAATATATTAAGTTATATTACTTTTTTTCTTTTTTCTTTTTTTTTTACCCCGCAAAAGAAAAGAGATGTAGGGTACAACGACACAATCTGTTAGCCAGCTCCTTTTAGAACATAATCCAAGTTATTGTAAAAATAAGTCTCCAATCAGCCAAACATGTTATTTGACAGTGCATTTACAAGCCTAATACAAATTTAAAACTGTCAGTAATTTTGACCCTATAGGCTCTGTATGGTCTTTCCCTCAGGCTCAGAATAAAGGGATATAGTCAGAAAGCAGCCTACCGTACTTTATTAGGAGTATCTGTAAATTGAAAAACAATCCAGCACCACGGAGATGAAGAGAAACTACTTCTCCCTGTGTGTGAGATACGGGAGCTTGTGTCTTTGTGTGTAAATGAGAAGAGGTCTCTCTCTCTCTGTGTGTGTGTGTGTGTGTGTGTGTGTGTGTGTGTGTGTGTGTGTGTGTGTGTGTGTGTGTGTGTGTGTGTGTGTGTGTGCGTGTGTCGCAACGCAATCTACGACTCGCTGCGCTACTGTGTCAAGTTGACCTAGGCTCTCAGAGGACTTCAAAAGAAGTTAACGACCATCAATTAAGCAGCTGCATGCGCATGATGCGCTGCTCTCCTCTCCTGCCAGAGAGGCACAAGTAATATAGTAACAAGGTGTTTTTTTGGCAGAGTAAAGCGTTACATATTACCGTTTTTGGCAGAGTAATACCTTACACTACTCGTTACTGGATAAAGTAATAATATTACAGTAATATATTATTAGTAATTCGTTACTGCCCAACACTGAGGATAAGTAGGTCAGTCTCCACTGTGTCCTATGTTTCTTCGACATCTGCAATTTCATCAGCCCACTGACATGAGGAAATAATAACAACCCATGGGGGGAAAAGGAACAATAAACCCTTTTGCAAATCCCGCCCCATTCTGCCCTGTTACTATGATGGGACATTAACCCTGGGCAGATTGTTTTTATAGTGGAGGTGGATGGGATTTTTTTTTCCCTTCAAAGCCTCATTACAGCTATATAAAGTACCAAAGGAAAAACACCTAGGTGATATTAATAAAAAGGGAAGACAAAGGTACAGTAGTTACATTGCAAAACAGGGGATTTACCCGAAAATATATGTTTTAATTTGTTTAATCCCAGTGGGACAGAATCCTCTTTGCAGATTCTTTTATAGTGGTAGTGGATGCGATTTTTTTTCCCTTCATAGCCTCATTACAGCTATATAAAGTACCACAAAAAACACATCTACGTGATATTAATAAAAAGGGAAGAAAAAGGTACAGTAATTACATAGCAAAACAGTAGTTTTCCCCCGAAAAATAAATGTTTTAATTAGTTTAATCCTCTGGATCAGAGATAGAAAGAGAAGCGCATTGCATCTTGGGTACTAGGAAGAGGACAGAGAGAATGTTTCTCCTCACATAATAGGCTGGCTTTTCGTAATTCTGCCCATTTAAATTATATGTACCCAATCGTGACTCTTAGACCATTGATAAGGTACATGTGAACTAGTTTGTTGAAGCTTATTCGTTATGATGAGCGAGATCGCTTGACGCTTGCCGTCGCTATCACCGTACCGGCCGATCTCCGTGTCGCGCACTGCGGACAGTTTTTGAAAGGCTGAAGCAACATTCTCCACTGCACAAACTCCACCCCCGATAGCAAAAAGTGAATGTTTTTTTCTGGTTGGCCAGTCAGGGAGTCTCAGGGACCAATCAGAAGGCTGACAAACGGTCTATTGCATATCTTTTTCCTCCTTCTCAGTTTGGACTCAGACCAGGGCGAAGCAGTCAACATTTCAAACTAACAATAGAGTGACTCAACATGTTGACAGAATAACAGAGTTTGGACGTTCTCCGGTGTACTCCCAACTCATTGACACCAGTCCAATTACCTTCCTTCCTACAAGATCATTTCATTGGGCGTCTATATAAAAGTCTGTGTCAACTGTTCATGAATGAATGCATGTGTGAGATAATTGTCAAGACAATTTAAGACTCAATTTCTTTCTCTGCTGTTCAAATTGTCTGTAGAAATTGGCATCAATCAACATTCAACAGCACTGCTATCAACGATTGACATTATGTCACAAAATGGCCTGTAGGCTGTGTTTTAAGTTATCGATACTAACTGCACTAACTGCAATCATGCAACAATCTGATTTCTTCTTGAATTCCAAGAATCAGAGGTGTTTTAATCTCAAAGGTGAATTAAATTACTGGTTAAGGTGGTCATTTACTGCAGTAAATACAAAACAAACCCAGCGGAGTGCAATGATCCAGTTCAACAATAAAATAAAACTAGTCCATTACCTTGTCTTGCTGTGTATTCGTTGTCCTCTATCAGCCTGGCCAGACCAAAGTCAGCAATTTTACACACCAGACTGTCTCCTACCAGGATGTTGGCAGAACGCAAGTCTCTGTGGATGTAGTTCATCCTCTCAATGTATGCCATGCCTGCTGCCACCTACAAAATGTGAGTTTCAGTATAATTCACATCGATGAAAATATCAGGATTGGAAACGGCTGTAGATATGCATCGCTGAATTCAGGATGGTAGGCTCTTACAAAATGCAACTCTTGCTAGAGACACTGGACATTCATTTTCAGTTAAAGGGATATTTCACAGGGTGAATGGGAGAAAATATAAAAACAAAGAGGTGTTTTATTTCTATTTTTCTATCCTTGTAACCTAAACCTGTCATGTCTCTTTGAATAAAATGTAAAAAAAAAAAAAAAAAAAAAAAAAAAAAAGGGAAATTTCACTTTCAAAAGAACTTTTGGTCATTTTGGTAATGTCTACTCAGGCTTTTGTGATACCCCAGACAGTTTTTAAGTTGCTTGATTCTGTTTAGATATTTGTTACCCTATACAAACCCATTATAACTTCAAGCTCTATTTTAACCATGTTAGATTCAACGAAAACACCGTCCTTGGTTCTGGTGACTCATACTGCCCTCCTAATACTGAGGAGGCTGTGTTGTTTGTAATAATCTTTTTATTGTATTTAATTATTTTCATTTCATATTAGGAGGGCAGTATGAGTCAGTAGAACCAATGACGGGTGTTTTCGATGAATCTGGTTAAAATAGAGTTTGAAGTAACAATGGGTAATTGTATAGGAAGGGGTGTATCTGATAAAATGAATATCAAATATCTAAATACTAAATAAAGCAATTTAAAAACTGTCCTGGGTGCTCACAAAAGCCTGAGTAAATCATACAATTACCAACGTTTTTTTTAAAGTGAAATATCCTATTAAGGACTTCAATGTACCTGAGCTGCCATGTCCACTAAATTTGGAAGCTTAAGACCCCGTCCTTCTCCGTCCTTCAGGAAATCAAGCAAACTCCCTAAGAAAGAAAATGGAGAAAATGAGAAAGGGTTTCCTCAACCAGATGGCCAAACCTCCTCTTCCACTGCCAGATTTTAACAATGATTTACATGAAAACCGACAGCAACTCCAACACATCCATGAAGCAACCTAGCCAACATGAAATATATATTTAGCCTGGATTTCTTTTTTTTTTTTTTGTTTTTTTTTTTGAGTTATTGCTGTGGTAACATTACCATATTTTTAAGATGGATGACTTCTGTCTTGACCACCCTATGTGGGTGTGAATGACTGCATAATGAACTGTGTTTCCATTAGTCATGCAGTTAAGTGGGAATAATGAGCACCACAATGTAATGCAAAATGCAGTGTGTATACTGTGGTTGCATCCATGGCTATGTATGCATTGCTGTATTGCACATTATGCACAGAGTGAAATAGAGGCTGGCTTGCGAGACTACATTATGCATAATACTTGGCATAAGTGAGTGTGTGTTAGTGTAAGCTACACATACTGTATAACATGCTTCCAATGCGCTCTACTACCTTTGCTCATGTACTCAGTGACGATATAGATGGGTTCCTCAGACACCACAGCATATAGCTGGACCAGTTTATCGTGTCGAAGTTTCTTCATGATCTGGGCCTCCTCCAGGAAGGACTCAGGAGACATGGTACCTGGTTTCAGAGTCTTCACTGCTACCTTGGTGGTGCCATTCCATGTGCCTGGAAACACCACAACAGGCAGTCGTGTAAAATAACTAAGTACCTTTACTAAGTACTGTATTTAAGTACGATTGAGGTATTTGTACTTTACTTGAGTATTTCCAATACTTCTACTTCTACTCCACTATATCTCAGATCCAAACATTTTACTTTTACTCCACTACATGTATTTGAAAACTTTAGTTACTAGTTACTTTGTAGATTTTTGAATGTTATTACAAAACATACATTGACCACTTTGGCCCTATATAGACTTATCTCCAAGTCATGATGCGACACGTTGCGAGCTTGTAGATCTGTCATTTTCAAATCTTTTCATACATTTTGAAAACATGAAATAGAAGATTTCTGTTTCACAAGTACTTTTACTTTTGGTACTTTAAGTACATTTTGATGCTGGTACTGTTGTACTTTTACTCAAGTAAATTCTGAATACCAGACTTCAACTTGGAGCAGAGTATTACTGCATTGCAGTATTGATACTTTTACTAAAGTAAAACATTTGAATACTATTTCCACCTCTGACAACAGGGCAGGAAGCTTTAGGGACAAATGCCCAAATTTCAGCTAGGCCTAATATTCCTATAGCGTCATGTTCCAAGTGAACATGTTCCAAGTGAACAGACTAAAGGTCCCTACTGAAGACTGCAACAGGAATGTTGCGGTCCTGGAACTACTACAACACAGCTAAAATAGCCAATATACAAGCTCACAATGTATTTCTCGCAACACGACACGTTGTGAGCTTGTAGATGATATTTTAGGTGTTTTGGAAAGATTTAGATGATGTGTGAAAATGTTCTCCTATAATGAAATGCCCAGAATAGGGAAAACATAAACCAGTGATGTAATATTGCATAGCTAGCCAGGCAGATCTCCGCCTCGTTATGTTCACGTCTCCATCTTGTCTCTGAGTTTGAAGAGACGGAGGTCTGGTGAAGCGAGGCAGCCAGTCATGATGTTTTTGTGGGATGGGAGCAGACAGATTGAAAACAAAACAAAATAAGTGTTGCGGGAAGGAGTGATCAGAATCTTTGCAGGAGCGGGCAGGAGTGCAATGGAACGTCCGCAGGAGTGGTCAGTGGTCATGTGGTAGCGGAAGGGTGTGGGATAGGGAAAAAAATGACTCTAGTGAGTTTAGGCTCATATCGCTGAATGGTTGCACAGGTCTGATCCACGAGAAGGAAACTATGTTCCTTTAAACTTAATTTGGTTAAATTCACAGACATGTGAACCACGACTTAACAGTTCCATTTGAAATCACATGGAAAAGTAAATCTATCCAAGAAACTGGCCCATAAAATGCTTGTCACAGCAGACCAGAAATTAGTAAATTCTCCACACATCAGAAATCTAATTGAATTAAGAAAGGATTTCATAGAGGGGCACGGTGGTGCAGTGGTTAGCACTTCGCCTCACAGCTAGAAGGTCCTGGGTTCGATTCCCGCCGGGGGAAGCTGTGGGTGCTGGGGGCGTGTTCCCCACACCCTAGGTGGGGTTGGCGATAGGGCCTTTCTGTGGTGAGTTTGCATGTTCTCCCCGTGTCTCCTTGGGCATAGGCCCTCACACAAAAACATGCAGTAGTCCTGGTTTCTATACTACCTCCCCCTAGCCAGCCGGGTGCTCCCCAATGTCCCCTGGCGCGGCAGGGGGAGAGCGGAAACCAGGACTACAGGTTAGGTAGTCACCGGGTGAGAAAAATGGGTTACAAGAACCGTGGGATAAAAAATATTTAAAGAAAAAAGAAAGGATTTCATCGGAAATGTAATTGAATTTAGAAAAGATGTTTGAATTACTTTACTCTTAATGTTTTAAGACATATGATGTCCTCATTAGCCTTAAAAACCCTTCAAACCTATCATTATAAACAAATATTGCCTTCACTGAGAAAGAACTGTGCCCACCCATTTTTATTCACACTTAACTTTATTTCTGGCCACGCCACTGCCCTGTGAGTCTCGGGATGCGCAAATCTTCTTCTTTTTTTTTAAAGATTTGTTTTGGGTCTTTTTATGACTCTATTGGATAGGACAAGACTGACAGGAAATGGGGAGAGAGATGGGGAGTGAGATGCGGCAAAGGTCGTCCGGACCGGAAATCGAACCGGCGACGCCGCCAGGCTACACAAAGCCTAAGTGGTATGCGCCTGGACCAGTAGGCCAGCGGGCGACCCGGGATGCGCAAATCTGACCCAAAATCAGGCTAAATACCCTTTAGTGTGGGGCCAGCTTTAAGACTTGCATGGAAGAAGGTTCTGATTATTCCAGCATATTTGTTTTCCAACATTGCTCACAACTGTTGGCCTAGTTGGTCCCAAAGCACCACTGATACATACCCATCCAGACCTCTCCAAACTGCCCATTGCCAAGACGCTTGATAAGCTGCAGCGACTCTCGCGGGATCTCCCAAACGTCTTTGGTTTTCACAGACAGGTCAGCCAGACGTGGCATGCCTTTGTGGCATGGGACTATCAGCCTACAACACAGTCCTGCAGCCCTGGCTAAATTGGAACACAAGGTTTGGAATAGATCAACTTGTAGTATGATGCAAGAGCAAACTACCTGTGAATATGGTCAATTGCAGTGTCAGAAAATAGTACAGTACTTGTTAAAGCTGCAATCCTTAATGTATGTCCTTCCCAGGATCTGAACACAGTTTCTACCACAAAGCTAAGACGGATTCCCGTTTGGGCAGAGGAGATATTGCGATTAGAGCTTCAGACAATACCACTTGTCAACCAGTAGTGGTGCTACTAAACCACATGGTCTAAATTTCTAAATAGAAGAGCAGGAAGACCACCTACAACCACTGTAGGTGTGTTACTGTATATGTATTGACATACACTACCATACAGATTGGTCAAAAAAATATTTTATTCACTAAGCATTCTGGATTGCAGCTTCTATAATTGATGATCTATTCTCTCTTTGAACTAAATACAATCTATCTGTACATGTTTCAGCATGAGAAACAACAGAACCACAAAAGAAAAATAAATTGTATCCTTCCAAGCAGAAAATTATTGAGCAATCCTTACAATTGCTGTGGAATCTCACCGGAGTAGTGCTGTACAAGCTGCTGTAATGTCTCAAACTGTGCTCGGGTAGTAATGTAATAGCCTCCGCTGTCCAACTTGCGAATCTTGTAGTGTTTCACGTGGTCACCTTTGATGTCATCCCAGTCCTGGATAGACAGGGAGAAGGCCCCTAACACATCAAAGAGACACAGAATTACACTGAGAGGAAAAAAAAGAAACGCCAAGCATTTATTTATTTTAAAACATTGTTTGGAAAAAGTGTGTTAAGACACTATTGTGTCAAAGTACCTTTGGTTGTTTCACTCTCACGAATGAGGAACGTGCCTCTGGGGTTCCCATTGGAGAGGAGTTGCCTCTCTGCATCCTTTCGGCCTAGTTTACCAAAATACCAGCTGCAGGAAGGGATGGGAATGATCAAACTTTGAAGTTTTAAGTGTTTTGGAAAATGTTGCTTTTTACTATTGTGCCACATTTTTACAAGAGGCTGCATGATGGGTTCTCAAACACTGACATTTTTCCCAGTGATCTTGAGAGCACAGAGCTTGTTCAAAATGAATCTGTAGCTAGAGGTTTAGGGGTGTGTGTGTGACACACACACACACACACCTAATACTAAATTACTTTTACTCACTCCTCAGCTTGGATAGAGTCCACTGGAGCCACGTAATTGCTGGGAATGTAACCAGTTCCTCCCGTAGTGAGAGAACGAGCCTCCCACCAGTCACCCTCACTGCCGGAGGCGAAATGGAACCAGGAGAAAAGGGGGTGGAGAATAAACAACGTCAGATATACATAAATAAACACATTTTACAGGCATAAATATGCGCACATATAGAGGACCTATTGAATGGATGTCCTCTGCAGAAGACTAGTTAAAAAAAAAAGAAGTTTGCAAAATATATACCGGTACAGTGACTTTCCTATGCATGCCTTTGCAATGTTTCACAGAATAATCCGTATTAGATATAGAATCAGGGCGGCAGGCTGCCTGGGAAGCTGACAGCACAGTAGCTTTTTTAGTGGTAATCTTTTTTAGTGGAAAATAGTTTAGCTTGAGAACAGGCGTTATCTCTTAATGTACTGTAGATGTATGTCAGGAAGACATTCTGCATTTACAATGCTCCAAAACGTCCAAGCGTGGCCAGCTACTTTGCTGCCGAGTTGCCACTGGAGTGTTGCTCAAGCCACATTGTGTAAATGAAAATGGTAGGGTTGAATAGCACAGGAAACTGGTTAAATAACATTAATGAGTTATTCTTCCTTTTACCTGGAAATGGTGAAACAAAAGCATGCTTGATTGACACTTCACAGAATGCTGAAGGAAGTCAGCTTTTTTGTGTAGGGCATCACATCCGTCATGCAGCGCCAAGTGTCAGGCATCCGTTTGTAACATCATGTTGCTGCCGGCTTCCATTAAAAAATGACCTTTAGCCAATGTTCTAAATGTTCTCTCTAATTTTTCAATGGTTTGAGCAAACACTCCAACCCCCTGAGAATCCCATGAAAACTGCTGAGTAACATCTCACTCACATGTACTATGTGCACTGTGGCCCCATTGACACCACCTGCCCAACCCCTAGAGCCGCCCTAGCCCATGACCATACGATAAATGGCTTATACTAAGAAAATGATTACAGAAGTAATTGCAGTTAGATTACCATATACTATATCTAGGTCAGTTGCAATGAAAAAGAAAAAAAAAAGTTTGTCCATTCATTAGAATGATATCTGAACCGTAGATGAATACATATTGACAAACATTAGCTACTTGAAATTGATTTAGATACATGTGGTGTTAACACAAACATTAAAAAAGAATTAAGCCTACATAAAGAGCAAAATCAATACATCCTGAGACTGCAAAATAATTCAATGACATACTGGTGTAGGGCATTGTCAAAGATTTGAGAAACAAGTTGGCGGCGGCGCATAAACTTACAATGATGGACTACTACAGAAGCAATTCACTTAAATGATAATTTTGTGAATGGTTAAAAAGTAGACTATTCTTAAATTTAAATTAAGCAGATCTACAAGCTCACAGATCTTTCATAAGCTCGCAACACGTTGCAGGCCAACTGCTTTTAGATCTGCTTGTACAAACATTGCTGTTGTTATCGTATTACAATGCTGCTGCAATATCTGTACTCTTAAGGCCACTTTTAACCGCACAGATTCGGCGACGATTCGGCGGCGGAAGGCGGCGGAAAGCGTCTGTTGCCGAACGGGAGCTCATCGTCAGGTTTTCGGCAGCGGGTCGGGAACCTTATCGACCGAAAACTGGAAAACTGGACTTGCTCAGTTTTGTTCAGTCGCCCCTCGCCGTCGGTAAGATTGAGGGAGTTGTAGAATAGTTTACTACTGCTCCAAAACCAAGCCAAAACAAGCCAGAGACATTTTCCCGTCGCATATTTTTACTAAATACCATATTCTCAATCTCAACTCTCAATTCCTATTCCAATCGGATCCAAAGCAAAGCTAGTAGTAGGCTAGTAATAGTCCATCAAGTGCCCGTGTTGTTGTTTTCTTTTTTTTTCCTCCTCTGCACGGAGAACACGGAGAACAGAGCTGCCTCCGGCCGGGTTAGGGTTGCCAGATTCTGTGAGTGAAATACGCGACCAGGTCTATGAAAATAAGCCCAAAAGCGCGACCAGTTTCACCTCTGAACTCTATTACATTAGTTATTTTATAAAATAATGTTGAAGGCAAGGCCAAATAAGCAACTACACTTCAGAAACAAGCCCAAACAAAAGCAACCCACACAACTAGCAACATTATAGGAAAACAGGATCAACGTTGCTTATAAGGAGCAGACCTGGCACCACTGCCATACAGTAACTACAGTCGGCGTCGTCTGAAAAAAATAAAATAAAAAATAAGTGCTTAGTTTTTTGCAGTTCTTTGCAGTCTGTGTACAGTCAGAAGGAGTCTCCTGTAGGCTGTTTGGTGTGTAGACACCTTAAATGTGCACAATACCCAACAATGAAGAACCTTGAATATGACCAGCCACTATGACCAACCACTCTTAGAAATCAGTTGTCGATTCAGCAAAATGGGTTCATTCAAACAATTGGAAAATCTGCTTTCTGATGTGAAATTCAGACGGGGAAAAGTGGTTAACTTTACTGAATGGATATGTATTCTATGATTCTACTGTAGCGGAAGGTGTGTTTAGAGAAGGCAATACTTTCCCCCAAATTGTACCTATGTAAGGCAGCCACCACTTTACATTGCTTAAAACCGCATGGCTGCTAAAGAAACACATTACTGTGAGTACTTTAGCGAGTTGAAAGAGCTGCTGCAAATGGCTGTGACGACAGCTGTGGGATCTTTTGTGGATTACTGTTGACTAGGCGGCAACTACAATATAGCCTGGAAACTAGACGAATCTGCCAGTGCAAAAATAGTGATATGTGTCTAACTACAATACACAAACCCGGTTATTGAGCTATAGATTAGTTCACCTTACAGGGAGCATTGCATAGCCTGTTGATTTGTCGCTCCAAGTGTGACCGCAGAGCACAAAAACAAGGCATGCATCCTGGGAACAGCTCAACTGTCAAAGCACCAAAATCTTAACCACGTAAACATGCCTATTCTTGTCGGAACATTCACCAAAAACAGCAGATCTAAAAGAAATTTGGTGGAAGTGGTTAATACCACCTCGACCTCAGTTAAAAATTAAACTGGTCCATCATTATTACTGAGAACTGTCAGTGCAACGTGACGGATCTGTCTGGGGTCTACAACCAACTGATCCATCCCCTTGTGTTATTTCTGTGAAGTAACACTCATTCCAAATGCAACTCTTCTCAACATTCATGAAACATTTAAAAACAGTAAAGAAAAGAAATAAAGAAGAGAAAGAAAAGACCCCACCCTTCATGTTGTCATTCAGATGCTTTCATACTTACGTGCTGTTGAGGATCTGGAACTTCTCCCCCTTTCTAAAGCTGAGGTCATCTTCAGTCCTGGCTTCATAGTCGTACAGAGCCACAAACAGAGTCACCCCTGCAGGATGCAGATTACAAATCATATCAATGTCAGTTGATTATTATTTTAGCATTCTTTTTGCTTGCTTTGTTGATTTACATTAGATTTAATATACGCCTGTTGACCTGCATGAGTAGTTTCACTTTCACACTTCAAGTGCAAGTAAACACAACTTAAAATGTAATCAATCAATTATTCACTCCATACTTATGTATTCCTTCCTTCATTGTGTGCATCAAAGCCTACTTTATGTGTAGATCACTCCATAAGAGAGACCTTACAACTAATACTGTCAATGGTCTATAGCCCAGATGCCAATCACATCTGTCAGATGTGATAGGGAGTGACCTGGAAACCCCTGAAAATGTTAATATTAGTTCATTTCCTGGTCAGATCAGAAGCATCTCTGTACAGTCAAGCGCTCCAGTGCTTCTTGACAAAGGCCTGTATCTTTCCTGGCAAGAAATGTCTTCTCAAAGACACTTAACATGTATCAAGCCTATGGACATCTCAAGCAAACATGGATGTTAAAAAAGAGTTCAGACAAGGTTTATGATCTAGTTCCCTTCCAGATGACCTTACTGTGAGTATTTATTTTACAAAAGTCATCTGGATTTGGATATGACTGCAGATTCTGACTGCCCTCCTGTTACATGTTATTCATCCCAGCTGAATACTGACTCCACACGTGAGACACATGTTTCCATGCGTAGCTTACATTAATTCTGCCGATGTTAATTTATGCACTGCACTGCATACATGTATCTTTGAAGTCTGAGTAGGGAACAAAAAAAGAAACAACCTGTCTGATCCTTCTGGTTGTCAGATGTGGCTTGCCAAAGACCAACAATAATCTAGGTCACTCTGTTTTCCATTAACTTGCATCTAGTGGACATTCATCCTGTTTAGCTCCTAGAGCTAGACCATGGATGCATTCATGAGTCATGACACTGCCACGCTCCTCTCACACAAGAGAAGATATAAACACCCATATTTCATAATAAATGAAAAGAAAATAAGGCTTTAGGTATCAATGCCAACCACAAAGTAAGATCCTGACTGAATATTATTTTTACTTTGTCCATTTGTAACTCAGAGCGAACAGATGGAATCAAATAGACCCTTCCGGCTCTCAAGAGTTAAATTGATACTGACTTTGTACATCATAAATCCATTCACAACCACTGAGTTGGTTCTAAAGACAGAAGGAGCGAATAGACTTCCCGGCAGCGGCACCTGCCGCGGCAATGCATTCGCTGTCCCTCTCTAAAGAAAGCACACAAACCTGTTCCGCCCCGGGATCGAAGCGTCCCAGACTGCGAGGATGTGTGGACTCCCCCAAACACAGTCACCCCCTGTGTGGCCGCGCTGTGGAAGTTGTTGTAGTTGGGGATGGCGGTGACTCCAAAGCTTGGGTATTGCTGCGGCGTGGGATCAACGCCATAGCGGTACCCTGTGTTTTGTGTAAGACTGGTCTCTCGTTCATCAGTAAGTTTAGCTGCTTCTTTATCCTTACATTGGACACAGCCCATTCTCTACTGTCTGTGGGCAAGAATCGAGAGCAGAGACAGCATATGGAATGAGTAGGTACTGTACAAGCTTGAAAGCCTAACCTGATTCAAAATGCCATTATTACTGAATTTCCTTTGAGACTTGTGGTGAGCCTCTAGGAAATGATATCAATCAGAATTAATTGAAATATGCCATATTATTAAACTCCTATTGCTAAATATACAGAGGTACACTTTATCAGTGTACACAGTTACTTTAATTGGGATCCACAACATAAAATAAAAAGTGTGAAATATGTGTAAATGTCTAACATATACTAATATATCAATAACATGTGCAAGGTTTGCTAGTATGCATAAAGCAGCATCTCCAAATTCCCATCCATCCCACTAACCTCTCCTACTCATAACCCTTACTAGCAAGTTACACACAGTAGTTTTGTTTATGAGCTGGCATGCACTTTATTGTCTCCACCAGCCGAAGGCTGAGGGAGAGTATGTTTTCCCCTCCGTCCGTCCGTCCGTCCGTCCGTCCGTGCGTGCGTCCGTCCGTCCGTGCGTGCGTGCGTCCGTCCTCGCAGTTTGTGAGCAGCTAATCTCAGTCACCGTTGGCCCGATTGCTGCCAAACTGAGCACACACACTCCCTGGATGCCAATCTAGAACCTCTGCCCCACATTTTTCAAATCAGCCCCATGGTGGCGCTATAACAGGCCGATTTGTGTGGCCTGGTTGTTACCAGCTAATCTCCGGCGCCGTTGGCCCGATCGCTGCCAAACTGAGCACACACACTCCCTGGATGCTAATTCAGAACCTCTGCCCCACATTTTTTAAATCAGCCTCATGGTGGCGCTATAACAGGCCGATTTGTGTGGCCTGGTGGAGCACTGCTTCTAGTTTTTGTTTGTTTTACAAGGAGCCACAAACCCGTCTATACATTCACAACATACATAGGGCCCTAAATTAAAATGCACAGAGAGACTCATAAGACCCACTCCCTGGCTTTGTGCTTAATAATCTCATGAGGGAGGACCACGTGTACATTTCATCAAAAATACTTTCTATAATGACAGAGGAAATCGGTTTGGCCAATTAAAAGAGCCTTACCATTTTAAAGACCCAGTTAGATGAATGCACACATTCCAGCTCACAGCCCCTTTAAGGAATGGAAGCCAGTGTAGCCGGGTAACATGGCTATTAGAAAGAGGCGGCTCATGGCACTGTTGTCTTTAATCAGCATTAGCAGCCAACAGAATTTTGAGACTGGTAATTGAAAACACGCTTGTTTACACTGTGACTGTAGACTGCAGACAGCCACCACTGAGGGCAAACTGTGGCATCGTTGTAGATGAATCCGGAGGGAAATCATCGCACTGTTCTTGACCCCTGCTACAAGATGTGTCAGAGTTTTCAGTTGAAAATCTGTTATTTCCATACAGCCAAGTATAAATAAAGTTTGAGAGACCCAGTGAGAGCCACATGAGTTGGCTTGTCTGTGCTGGCACATCTGTGTCAAAGCTGTTTAAATTAATATGTGAGGTGATAATCTAGAATTAAACTGTTTCAGCACCATGCACATAATCTCAGAGAATCTAGTCTCGTTAAATCTGATACTGGCATTGTGAATATATTATTTTGATACCTTTCAGCTTCACAAAAGGTGTGGGAAAGCATGTTATATGATACAATTAAAAAAGGAGAAAATATAATATGCTTCTGAACACAATATGGTTCTAAGTTTTATCTTTTCAAAATGAAACCTATTCCATAATGCCGCTGAATCTCAGTGGAGACAAGTGACAGTATATACCTGAATTCCTTCAGGTCTGCTTTTCATTTACTAGCAAGGAACTCGAAACGCCCACACAGAAAAGAGTGCAAACAGATGTGTCATTTGCTACGTACAGTGGCTTATACAACAGGGGACAGGCAATATGTATGTGGACTAAAGACCTTCAATTTTTGTGGTCTTGCAAAAGGAACATAATTTCCCAGAGCAATTGCAGATCGAAATTAGCCTTTCAGTCTCCCTGTGCATAAAAAGTTGGCCTGCATCAAATTTGCCTTCCATCATTTTTGTGTCCACTTGTTTGAAACAGTGCCTTCTCTCTTGACTGACCAACCCTGCTCGGTGGCAGAAAACAGCACTGAAAATATTATTAGTTTATTTTGTCTTTTCTTTTTTTACTGAGGTCTCAATTTATGCCATGGACCAATGACAAAGCCTCAATGAACCTAAATGTCTCCTCTTTAGAACAGAATACATACAGAGGAGTCAGCACTGCAGCCAGTTTTCCATCAAAATCAGAGGTTGGTGAGCCGCATCTAAATATCTCTCTTTTGTCAGCCTGTCACAAAGTCAGCTGTAGCAATATTGACATGTTAATGTTAAGCCATCAAAAAACTATAAAATGACAAGGTAGCTTGCTAGCGAGTTAACTGTTACAGTAGCCCAATAAATTGTCAGTTGGGCCCTGTCTGTGATAGTAACTATAGAAACATTAAAGGACGACTTCACCACTTTTCAACCTGTCCTCATATAATTGGTCCTCACTATGTTCATGATAAAATAGCACAGTTTTGTTCTACTCGGTCTGTGTTTCATAAAGGGCTGTGGGCAGTTCAGAAACCCGTCAACCAGTGACATCATCAATGGGGAATCCAAGCTAATAGAAACAAACTGCAGGCTTTCTATTCCTCAAAAGTTACCAAGCTATAATTGAAGCCACTGTTCTCACAATAATACAAATTTAAATATATATTTTTGAAGCGGTGAAAGCTGCTTCCAAGGAGTGGCTTTGTCTGTCCCGTACAGTCTGTCCCATAGGCTTCCAAGGAGTCCCGTGTCCGTGTCATGTCCCGTGCATGCAGTATTGATTGGTCAAGCTTCACATGACAATTTGGCCCTCCAGACAAAATCATTCATTCATTAAGAATTCATAAAAATATAGAACTAAAACACAAAGAAAATACAAAATGTATATATTTCATAGCTCTAGAACACATGGAATAAAGATTCACCGCTTCACTTCGAACCGAGTTTTGATTTTTTAAATCTGCCTAAAGATGATGTCACTGATAGACATGTTTTTGAACTCCCCGCAGCACTGCTAAGAGACACAGACCGAGTAGAAAAGAATTGTGCTATTTTATCGAGAACATTAAGGACCAATTATATCAAGATAGGTTGAAAAGTGGTGAAGTCGACCTTTAACTCTTAAACTTAGTTCTGGTCCATAGCATTAGAAGGAGTTCTCCTTAACGCTAAGGGAACGATGAGCCCTTGCGCTCACACCCCAGACTGGTGAGGCTGCTCAGCCTATTGTCTAGAATAAAAATAAAATACACGTTCACTACTCACCAAGACGGTTTCCGAGCCCCCCACCTCACATCTAAAATGCACTTTTTGGCCAGAAAGGTTTCACCGGAAGGCAAAATGTGGTCAATAGCATTTTTCTATTGACAAGATCTGTAGAGGGCGCAGTGGAGTAACTAAAACGTTTTTTTTTTCTTTCTATTTCTTTTTTTTTCTGGTGAAATATTTTCTGGCCAAAAAGTGTATTTTAGACACTTGAGGTGTAGAGTTCTCAATGGGCCTGAAAATGAAGCCGGGCCTAACTGGGCCCTAACTGGGCCGGGCCGGCCCACTACTAAGCATACATTTTAGGCCCTACCTGGCCTGAAAACGGCGGGTCGGGTCAGGTATGGTCGGGTTTGGGAAGAATTTGAGAACTCTATCACAGAGTAAAAGCAATACAATATAAAAAAAATAAAAATAAAAGTAAACTTTTTCCATTGAGCCCGAGGCCCTACACGCGGCACGCCCCGACTAATTAGCATACATTTTAGGCCCTAACCTACCCTAAATGTCAGGTCGGGTTTGGGTATGGTCGGATTCGGAATTCGAATGAAACTCTAATGAGGTGTTCCCACTAAGGAAAGTAAGCTTTCTTCAAGGGATATTTCACTTTCAAAAAACCTTTAGTAATTTTATCGTCTAATCAAGCTTTTGGGAACACCCAGGACAGTTTTTGAGTTGTTTGATTCAGTTTAGATTTAGATATTTGATATTCATTTTATCAGACACGCCCCCTTCCTATACAAACCCATTGTAACTTTTTAACCATGATAGATTTAATGAAAATACCCGTCCTTTTTTTGGTGAATCCTGACATCCTCCTAATACGTGAGCAGGTCTTGTCAATAACATTTTTGGAGCTGTGTGGAACACAAGCTCCCTATACGTGGCCGTGTGTGTCTGTGGGTGGGTGGGTCTGTCTGTCTGTCTGTATGTAGCCTCTGGTGTAGCCTGACTACCCTGGGTGACCAGAGAGGTGCTGTTGAGTCTAGCCTGCCCTGAGCATCAACTGCAATACACACACACACACACACACACACACACACCCCCACCCCACACACACAGGCACCCCCCCCCCCCACACACACACACAGGCACCCCTCCCCCCCCTCCCCCCACGACCACCGCTCAGTTCACACACACACACACACACACACACACACACACACACACACACACACACACACACACACACACACACACACACACACACACACACACACACACACACACACACACACACACACACACACACACACACACACACACAGCTCCACTTCGAACAGAGGTTCGATTTTTCATTTATTTTTAATAATTTCTTAATTGTATTTTATTTTTATTTTTTTTTATAATAATTATAGAAAATAAACTAAAATGTTATCGAAAGAACACTGCCTGTTCGTGTATTAGAAGGGCCAGGAGTCACCAGAAAAAAGGATGGGTGTTTTCTGAATTGAATCTATCATGGTTAAAATGTTTTATTTTGATTTAAAAGGGATGTTTCACTTAAATACAAAAACATTTTAACTATGATAGATTCAATGAAAACACCCATCCTTTTTTCTGGTGACTCCTGACGCCCTCCTACACAAACAGGCAGTGTTTTTTCGATAACTTTTTTAGTTTCTTTTAAAAGATTATTAGGGAAAATGAAAAATAAATAAATACAAAAAATAAATTATTAAAAATAAATGAAAGGAGTTATCGAAAGAACACGACCTGCTCACGTATTAGGAGTTCGTCAGGAGTCACCAGAAAAAAAGGACAGGTGTTTTCATTAAATCTATCAGGGTTAAAATGGAGTTTGAAGTTACAATGGGTTTGTATAGGAAGGGGGCGTGTCTGATAAAATGAATATCAAATATCTAAATCTAAACTGAATCAAGCAACTCAAAAACTGCCCTGGGTGTTCGCAAAAACCTGATTATATGATAAAATGATGAAAAGTTTTTTGAAAGAGAAATATTGCTTGAATAAATAGTTCAAAATGTACAATTCGGCAGCCACTTTGTTATGCAAATTAGAAGGTCAAAAACTCAACATTTTGATTGGGAACCAGGTTTTTCAGATTCTGCACCCTTGAATTATGTGAAACTAGCTCTTACCCGTTCAAAGATATGAGCTCCAAAATGATGTGCAGTGTGTGGGTTATGGGATGTGCACTGTGCACACAGTATATGAGGGATGGAAAGTAACTTTAACTGGTGCTTGCATGATAATATGTAGGAGCATCAATGTAAGAAACCCGTTTCGTTTAATGGCTACAGAGATACTGTTCCCCCAGCCCGCCCGCCCGCCCACCGCACGCACGCACGCGCGCGCGCACACACACACACACACACACACACACACACACACACACACACACACACACACACACACACACACACACACACACACACACACACACACACACACACACACACACACACACACACACACACACACACACACACACACACACACACACACACACAGAGCTGGTTAAACATTTTGCCTCAAGCTAGATGCAGAATAGATGTGCCTCATGCTAGATGCAGAATAGATTGTAGATACACCATAAAAATGCTAATATACAGCATACGATTTGTGAAAGTGACAAACGGGCTTCACAGTTATGTCAGGTGTGTTCATATGCTAATGGTGATGCGATTTCAGATCAATTGCTCCAGCCACTGAGGAGAAACGCTGTTTCAGACAGACAGACAGACAGACAGACAGACAGACAGACAGACAGACAGACAGACAGACAGACACTCACTCAGACATTCGCAAAATTATAGTATAGATGGCCTGGTTCCCCACTTTTACCCCCAAATGCCTCTAACCTGCTTATAGAAGGCCTTTTTTCAGAATTTCTGCCTGACTATAAGGGCTCATTGGTCCCATAGCGGAAGAACTCCTTCTAACGCTAACTTAAACCCTATACTTCATTGAACAGAGCTGCCTGGCAGATAGTCCATTTTCTCTGAATGTTTGCACATGGTTAAATCAACAGTTGATGTAGTACTCACCTACTGTTTGCTGTGGTTTTGGTGATTCCAGATCTTTATTTGTTCCACATTGCTTAGCAAACAGTGCAGTGGAGCCACTGTGGAGGGAAAGAAAATATTGTAATTCATTATACATACATTCACAAGAGTAAAACATCCACGTTAGTAAATGAACCAAGTCATAGGATTAGCCTACTGTATAAGCTTATACCAAAGCAGAACAGATAGAAATATGAGATAAAAGAAGGCTGCTGGCAATCCATATGCTAAGTGATCAAATAATGCACTGGCATTTGCTGCACCATACATAATGGGCTAGCAGGTAGTGTATTAACTATCAATTTTCTTTGCGATTACTTTATCTTAAGAAAAATTAAGATTAAACAGCATTTTGTTTTACAATAAACTACATTGATTAGTCTGATTAAGCCGATCTACAAGCTCACAACGCATCACATTGCAAAGTGAATGCGAATCGTGAATGAATGTTATGGTGGATTTAGACTTAAGCTATAGTATCGAGAATTGCACTGCATCTGGGGCTATTCCTAGAGGAAATAGAGTCTAAATGACTGGAGATGTGACATCACCATGTTGTCTGTGGGGATTATGGAAAGCTTTCTGCTCTAAAGTAACATGGCCTGGTACTGATGAAGCTTAAAATTATACCATAGCCTTTTTGCTGCATAGAATCTGGGGCATGTAAGCACTGTTTACTACATGTACCCATTGTGGTGTTGTTGTGTTGGTGCAGAGTATTAGCTTAATATATATGAATCATGTCTCTTTTAGTTTTTAGTAATTGTCTCCGCCAGGCCGAAGGCGTGGCCGAGACCATGTTTTCACCCTTGTCTGTCCGTCCGTTTGTGTACGGCTAATCTCTGGCACCATTGGCCCAATTGATGTGAAACTGTGCATGCACTCCCTGGAGGCCATTTTTCACATTGGCCTGATATAGCGCCACCGTGAGACTGAGGCATTTTAGCTCCAACAGATTTTGGCCAAACTCAAACAAATCGGTATACAGTACATGATCTCTGTATAGTCATGTGATCAATAGTGGGTGTCGCATTTCTCATATTCCATTCTGATTGACTATGATTAGCTTCCAAAGTTTGTGGGGGTGGCCCCACAAAATGACACATCATGAATGCAGCGCCACATTGCTGGGAAACTTTGCACACACATTCCCACTAAGCCAAGGAAGAACCTCCATCATTTTGTTGAACAGCCCACTTCACGTTTTGGCCTATAACTTCAACCATAGGTCGTACAATCAACATATCTTTTCTCCTGGGTGGGTTCCCACTTTGTGCCCGATAACATTAGTAACCATAGTGCGTTTTCTTCAAAACACTTTTTGCTACTAGCCCTACTCCTACAGATTTAGTCCAAAACTCACTCAAATCGGTACACACGATCTCAGATTTCTTAGATCCCATTTAAATTGGCTACAACTGCCTTCAAAAGTTTGCGGACCCTGGGTAGGCAACCCAGGCTGGCGGAGACCTGTGCACCGAGGAGCACACCTTTCTAGATGTAACCTCAGTTACGGAATGAGCACAGCAAAGATCAGACATTTCTGGATGCCAGACACAAAAACAATTCAGAGGAATGACTGTTTTCCAATCATATTCAATGGCCGTGAACTCATCATTTTGAAATTTGAAGAGATTGGCAGAGTATCAATTCCATATTATACTCTGAAGCGTTAAAGCTCAACTCCATACTCTCATATTATACACTCAATGTTAAAGCTAAATCCATATATTCTCATATACTCTCTAGAGTTCAAGTTCAAGAAAGGGAGAGCACTTTGTTCCAACCCCCGGAGATGTAGTTACAGTATATATATATATATATACCAGTAAGACTCCCTAAATCGGGAGATAAGCGACCATCAGGTCGCATACACAAACTTTGGAAGGCAATGGTAGCCAATATGGGAAATGAGACAGATCCATGTTGATGACATGACTGCTTTGCGTGATTTTAGGGCAAAATCTGTAGGAACAGTGTCCAAAAATGTGTTTTTCAAAAATCGTCCAGATGGTGGCGCTAGATGGGACAGATGCATTTTGATGACATGACTGTAGAGATACTGTGTACCGGTTTGTGTGATTTTAGGGCAAAATCTGTAGGAGCAGTGTCCAAAAATGTGTCTTACAAGAATCGGCCTCAAGGTGGCGCTAGAAGAGGGCCATGTGAGAAATGGGTGGGGGTTGTGTTTAGGGCTGTCACAATTATTACATAATCGTCTAATCGTGATTATTTGACATTATCGCAATTATTTTGTCAAAATCGTCATAATCGTGAATGTTGAAAAATGTCCGAAATAGTGGAAATAGCAGATCTACAAGCTCACAACGCGTCGCATCGCGACTCGTTGTGAGCTTGTAGATCGGCTATTTCCACTATCAATGTTAGTTTTTAAGTAGTAAGTTGTCAAATATGTCAGTAATTTCTTTGTATTTTTAGGTTATGTGTCATATCTACCATGTACAACTTCAAAGCCTAAAAGCCAAACAGAAATGTAATTATCAATGACAAAAACACAATTAAATCGTTAATCGCCAATTATTTGAGTGACAATTAATCGTCATGTAAAATTTCATATCGTGACAGCCCTGGTTGTGTTTTGGCAGCCAGGGAGTGTGTGTGCAAAGTTTGGCATGGATCAGGGCAACGGTGGCGGAGATATGAGTAGGGGAAAAGTGTGATGCGTGACGTGACTGACAGACCGACGGAGGGACTGACAGCCGGTGGAGGTTTTCGATAGTATAAGTACTAACTGCGACCTAACAGTCGCAATTAACATACTCTAACATACAGTTTGGTGAAAATAATTGTGATGCGCTGTAAGCTTGTAGATCTGATATTTCCACCAAATGTTCCCCCCAGAAGTGGTTAACAACATTGTGGCTTATGATCTCTGCCAGGGCGAAGCAGGGCAGAGATTATTGTTTTCTGTTCTATTTAATTCTATATGAACTGAATAGCTGAAAATCAGTTATTGTTGTATTATTGAGAACATAGTTGCATAATATAGATATTATTATAAATAAGGAGAAGAGTAGAAGGACCACTTCACATACAGTACTAACATTGACAGACATGCTGTCGTGCTAATGGCTCAGTGCCTGACCCAAGGCTTTCCAAAAAAAGATGATGGAATCAGAGCCAGTGGGGGCGAGACTTTTCAATGGCAGTATCGCATGACGACCACCTCGGCCTGCTCATCATGCTATTTTCAGACCCAAATGAACAGCTTGCCTGCAAGAGAACCATGCTGGCGTGATGAACTGTCCAATGGGGACACTATTGTAACTACATAATGTGGAGTAAAAGTTAATAGCATGAGACAGAGTGAGAGAGAGAGAGAGAGAGAGAGAGAGAGAGAGAGAGTCACTTGAATTTCACACACAAACACAGTCAGTCAAACAGGCCTTGCCATAAACAGGGAGACATAATAATAATAATATTAGATACCCATTTCCTCCCACGAGGAAAATTCAGTATTTTCAGCCCAACCCAGCTGATTTGCGGCCCACAAGGAGCTCATGAGCAATTAGGGGTAGAGAGTCTTGCTCAGGGACACACATCGACATTGCTACCCTGGCCTGGAATCGAACCTGGGAGTGGGACAACCAGGGGCTCTGGTTCCCCAGGCGGGCTCCCTAACCATTCAGCCCCTTAGACATCCCCACAGATGCTTTTTGAAACTCTTCCACTGAGCAAGTCCCTTGAGCAACATATCACATCTTAGATCCCTTGATGGTGGGCAGGTTATTGCAGGAAGTGAGAGGATTTAAACCACTGAACTAATAATACTCTCCTAAAGTAATTGGATGGGTTTAGATCCACATCAGTCACAGTGAACACAATGACAAATTAATTTCATGAAATGGAAGGCTTTACCGTAATGCTGGAACAGCATATGCCTTAATCGTCCACAACAACACAGTCCAGGGAGCCATAATGAGATACACCCCATAGCACAATCAGGAGATCAATATCAAACATATAATTTTGCGAATGTCTGTCTGTCTGTCTGTCTGAGTGTCTGAGTGAGTGTCTGTCTGTCACAGCGTTTCTCCTCAGTGGCTGGAGCAATTGATCTGAAATCGCATCACCATTAGCATATGAACACACCTGACATAACTGTGAAGCCCGTTTGTCACTTTCACAAATCATATGCTGTATATTAGCATTTTTATGGTGTATCTATATCTATTTAGCCTACAGTAACTTTTGTGACCACACATGTTAAGGGAGGGGCGCTGTTGTTCAGGCCATGCACAATCACACACAAACCCACACACACACACACACACACACACACGGGGGGGGGAGTGTGTGTGTGTGTGTGTGCAGGCGGTGGGGGGGGGGGGGGGTTCTGGCCCTGTTACAGATGTTGTCCAAAAATCATGCAGATCGGTACACAGTATCTCTGTAGCCGTTAAATGGAACGGGTATTTCTTACATTGATGCTCCTACATATTAGCATGCAAGCACCAGTTAAAGTTACTTTCCATCCCTCATATACTGTGTGCACAGTGCACATCCCATAACCCACACACTGCACATCATTTCGGAGCTCATATCTTTGAACGGGTAAGGGCTAGTGTTGAATTAAAAGGACAAACATGTCAGGGTCATGCAGTGTCACACACACAGACAAGTATTAACGTAGCAAACTGGTCACCATGCGAATATGGTCAACAGCATTTTTGGAACTTCTAAGTTCAAGAATATACTGTATATTATTAATCTAGTTGATTCTATGATCACTACATATTAAACTGAAGCAAGCGAGCCTTTGCATTAATTCAGTGGCATTGTAAACCAAGGTCAAAACTCCTACAGCCCTCCTACTTAACGTTGGTGTTGCAACGAATTGCAAAATGTGACCCACTATACATTAACCACTTTCACTCTGGTATCCCTGTTTTGAGAATGTCATTAAAGGCAAGGGAAAAGGAAAAGTCACAAATACCAATTGTTTAAGCACCCAATGCTTCGCATCGTGATGCATTGGGAACATATAGAGATTCACGATTTATTTTTAAAATAGAACGTAAGTGGTTAAACTTGCCAATAAAGGGTTGTTTTCAGCTGTGTGGACCATTTAAATGACAGTGAAAGCCAGTAAGCTTACTAGTTTCTGTACAGCACTGACATACAAACTGTTCCTTGTGTCCCATTCTCTACAGAGATACAATATTAGCTTGTCTTCAACAACTGAGTTCATTCAGTGTATCAACAAGACAATAACCACATTTCACTGGCCCACAAGATTATCTAACAATGAAATGTAGTGTTAGCCTTTCAAAGCATTCTCTGAGTAGTGAATGAAGAGGTAGTTAGAATCCCAGAGCTGGGCCTCAGGTTTAAGTGTGGGACGTGGGTTTAGTCTAACTGTGTCGTGGTGTCACACTGTTCCCCATTAAGTGAGTTGAGTCATGTTAGCTGTTAAATCACTAAGTCCATTCTATGGTATTAGCCTAAGTCTGTTCTATGAGGCTTGTGACCTGGAGCTGAACATTGTTAAAATTAAAGGGAGAAACACATTTCAAAACAACATTGACTTGTTCTTTCCAAACAGCTACAGATCAGTTCCTTATTAGTGATGATTCTGGATGTTAGTCGACAGTGGGGTGATATTGTTGTTTCCAGATCTCTTGCCAGTGCCGGGTAATGGTCAAAGTAAGAATCCACTGGAAATTATGATGTGCTGGGCCTAGGCCTACAGTAAGTGAGGCTGGAGAGTTTTTGGTGAAACCAAAGAATTAATGCTTAGGTTGATGGAAAAGTGTGAGTGGGCTACATGACGACTCTGGGACACCAGATTTGGTTAGTGTGGTATTTGTAATCTGAAACATAACAAGCTGAATAATAAATGATAGTTGATTACAAAACTGATGTGCATAGGCCTACAAATATTGTAATGTCTGAGTCTACAAAACCCTATACTGAGAAACACAATTAAACGGTTTCAAAACATATTTTGTAACCTTGTCCTTAATTTACAAGTCTCCAATGTGTCTATCAAGAAGGTTTAGGTCTAGAGGCCAAAGACAGAGAATCTGGGGTAAATGGTGCCATGGTTCATGGAGCATAATATGCAATGAACTCCATTCATCCAAACGTGATACATATCACGCACAGCAAATGTGCTGTCATTCAGCCTACCATGACAGAACGGGACTATGAGCTTGTGGATGATAATGTGGTATTGGCAAAACCAAGAATGAGTCTAATCAAGTAAACTTTGTACAGACTTTGACTTGGGCTACACACACAAACGACACATGAAGAAAAGCACACGAACCTACATGATGCTGCTGCAACAACATAACAAATAGCCTATACTGTGGGGTTTTATTGTATTCATTTTTACAAGATGCACACGTAAATATCCAGACACATTAACGGACTACTGCAACTTCAATTAGATAATGAACTGTTGCAGTGCCATTAGCTAAGTATCACAATTATTTTTGAACGAATCAATAGTAAGCATTGTAGGCCATCGCAGCGTTCAGTTTTGTGCATAGCACAACACACTGGGAAGAAGCTATTCTGCAGCGCCTACAACCCTGGTGCTGCAACAGAGCCGAGCTCCCAATGAATCACAGCATTGCTAAACATCATCCAGAATTACGAGTTGCTTTCTTTTCTTCTAGACTACTCCACTGGCCAAGGCATGTTTCTCCCCTGAAATAAATTAGCGGGCATCTATAGAGCATGTGAAGAAGACGCTGGCTAGAGCGCAGCAGCGCCACATAAACTGTTATTTATCACCTTTCCCGAAATGAATTCATCTCGCAGGCTACACTACATACATACAGCGCAGGGACGAGGAGGGTGCACCAATGAAAGTCAATACAGAAAAACGTGCTTACCATGGACAATTCTGACTAATCCATCGGATTTCCCAGGACTGACGCAGGAAACGTGCCGATATTGTTCTACTTTCTTTTGGTATTTTTTCCTTACATTGAGAAAATAACGGTGGCATTCCAGACAGCCCTACTGTCGATTCACGAGCCCTGTCGCCGTGCGTACAGATGATGATGGCGTAGAGCTGATGCGGATTCGCACAGAACGGAGCCTTGATTGGCACCAGTTTCGGCCAATCAGATGTTACGATGTTTAGCGGTCACATCCTCTTCTTGGAGTCTTCGGAGTGACTGAAAAACAGAACAGGCCAGGCCGGCTGCACCCATTCCATAGCAATAACAGCAGCCAGCCCAGCAGGCTTGCTTTTTAGCATCTATCTACTTTCTCTGAGGTCTAATTCTCTGATTTATGGAGTTGCTGATTTAATGCAGCCTATTAGACTAGTGTACAAAATATTGTTTATTATATAGATTATACTTATTAGACTATTACTTTCGATCAGTCATCGCCATGTATGCCCTAGGACAGGCCCAAGTGGCCCTATCATACACACACATAGGCCTAGGCTATTGGAAATGAGCGTTGTTGGTTTACTTGGTAGGGACTAGCTCTGGTCCATAGCGTTAGTGGAGTTCTCCCTAACTCCACTAACGCTATGGACCAGAGCTAGGTAGGGACCAGACAGACACTCACAGAGCCATTGAGCCAAGGAAATATGATTTTAAATGAGAATATCTTTTTTTTTAAACAATATGTTTATAAATGAGAATATCTTAATCTAAATAGCATTGCACATTTTTTGGTAATAAGAACCATGATAGAAACAATATACAAAACAAATATTGCCAAAAAGGACCAACCACTTCCCGCAGGACAATCCTGAATGGATCAAAAATGTTTAAAGTAGCCTTCATGTCATGAGCTGTTAGGTTTTGTAGGATTGTAGTATGACCATCACCATATACTGTGCTGTGTGCAGTAATTTGGTTAACAATTAATTTTGGTTCCAGCTCCTCCTGACAAAAATGGGATTAAGACTTAAGTCAATAGCCTAAAATGAGTTGGGGCCTTATAATTAGACATTAATTGGCCTGAACATTTTAATTAAACCCAGGCACTGGTTTATGTTTAAAATAGACTATAAAGAATGAAAAAGACTGAGGAACCTTGACTGATCTCATGTTGGTTGCTGAAATCCCATGGAAAACAATAATTGTGGGTTCGCCCTATTACGGAAGTTGGTCGTTTACTAGGCTAGGCGAGACTTGTATGTTATACCAAATCTTTAGGTCAAGTTTATTCTCTGCAAAAACATTACAGACAATACAAAGGCAGGGTCAAGTTTATTCTCTGCAAAAAAATGACAGACAGTACAAAGGCAGGGTCGTTGGCCAATGAGGAGCAGTGTTCTAGGTGTCATCATCACCAACAAGTGGGACCTGATATCGCACGTTGGCTCGAGACCAGTATGTTATATCAATATGTTATGCTATACTTTACGCCCCCTCTGTTATACTAAATCTTTATGGATCAAGTTTATTCTCCTAAAAAAACAGTACAAAGGCAAGGCCCTTAGCCAATGAGGAGCAGTGTTCTTCTATAGGTGACATCATCACCAACAAATGCGACCCGATGTAATTGCGACCTGTTAAAAGAAATAATAATAATAAAAATAAGTGCGACCTGTTATAAATAACAACAACACCCACATGAAATCTTTGTAGGAGTCTCAGAAGTAATGTTTAGAAGAAGTAAGTATGCTCTCCCAAATCTTTATAGACCTATAGTAAGATTATTCTCCTCAAAACTGACCAACAGTACAAAGGCAGGGCGCAATGATGGAGCAGCGTTCTTGGTCAGTTTGTTCTCTCAAATCGTTATAAGGTTATTCTCCTCAAAACTGGCCGACAGTACAAAGTACAAAGATGTGGGCCCATACATGGTGTTCCATGCGAGGCTTGCGAGTCCACACTGTTTCGTAGGAACAGTATATTCTAATTCCATTCTGATCATCTCTGTAGAAGTAGTTGACAAAATATAAAGTAATTGCTATAGAGTAGTAGCCTAATAAGGGTGAATTTGCAAATATTGTGAAACGCCACCAAAGAAGACACCTCTTAGATTAGATCTCTGCTCACATCACAAGCCCATATTATAGAAGAACCATATTCTTTGACCTTAAAGTGCAGTAAGTGGTAAATTGGTCAGCACTTCTGCTTAGAGACAATTTGTTATTGAATGAATCTAGACAGACCTAAGAATGATACTCATTTACTGAGAGGGGTGTATTGGAGGGCATACACTGATGTAACCCTATATAAGCACTTAGTCTACTGTGATAATGTCATGGGGTCTTGCAGTGATTATTTAGGCTATAAATCATTCCAATTAAATATACACATACAGTATACAAAATAATCAGATGCTGAATCATATTTACGCTATTTTACTGACATCTATTAATGTCTGAGATTGTTTTCTTTTTAATGGGAAAAACTGCTGGGAGATCGAGAGAGCTCAGCATAAAACAAAAGTATGGTGGGTTAAAGATGTCAACCTGTGTAGGCCTACGTGGTAGTTCCAAGGTAGGTCTCATTATAATCCACTCTACATAGTAAGTCATCACTATCATAAGAGTAATCGTCAATCTCTTCTCGACATTAAATTAAAGGCCTGATTGTAGTGATGTATCTTAAAGCCATTTTGGAACGGTCGGTAACCATGGAGATGTGGGTCATGTGATGATGTGAGAGTGTAGACTTGTGGCTGCTGGTGGGTAAGAGTACTGCAGGCTGGAACAGCCATCAGCAAGGCTGTAAACTTCATTATATAGGTCATATCACTGGGATGCTTCACTAGCAACAAGGCAGACAGTCTCTGTTATGCAAGACGGGATAACAGGGGAACTTCTTTGGGGGGGCTTGTGTAGACTTTTGTTTTTCTGGGTGGCACATATGTTGGGAGGCTGCATGGCACAATGGGCCCGGCTGATCCCTCTGTCAGCTGTCTAGAGATAATGAGGTTGTGTTTTCTCTTTTCTGTGAGCCTACAAAGTAATACAAATAGCCTGTGATTATGAACAATAATGGGTAGGCTAGCCATACGTTTTGCTGACAATTGGTGTTTTTTTTTCTCCACTATTTGTGTTTTTTTCATTGGCTCATTCTCGCACACATTGTAAACAAATTACCTTTTAGATGCTCTTACGCCCTGCTGACAAATTCTAAACTTTATATATGTAGGCCTATCTCTATTTGATTTTATATGCTATCGTTCTTATAATATCAAGTTTCTTGAGTTTTGAGGGTGACAAGTTGATCCCCATGTTGTTTCTCCCTGTCCCATTGTCCACAGCACCCTCTCCAGCTCACGAAAATAGCCGATCTACAAGCTCACAGCGCGTCGCATCGTGACGCGTTGAGAGCTTGTAGATCAGCCATTTTTGGCGAGCGAGACCGCCGTACGACGAAAATAGGCGTAACTCTCCGCCCCCCCTTTTTTTAGCGAGACTTGTGATTGGTGGAGACAGGATTGCCGTGTCGTCATAGCTTGGAATGCCCATTCATCAGTGGACTTGGGCGTTGTACTCCGCATCTCATTTGCGGCGGGGGCAATTTCTCCATTTACAAATTCTGTCCGAGAAAAAAAAATTGAAAGAATTTCGCCTTCCTTCAATTACATCTTACGGGATTTTTGCAAGCTTTTATCGGTTCGCCGGGGCACATTTGTTTTCAAGTTGATTCCTTGACCAATTTGAGAAGGAAGTGTCGGCGTTTGAGTAGATTTTTGGAAGGAAGCTTGCGGTCTTTGTTCATTCATTTCATCGGTTGGGTTCCTTTGTTGAACCAAAAGCATGGGAGCACAAATCACCAAAACCGCTGGAAAAGAAGAAGTTGCTGCAGAAGGCGCAGCTGTTGCAGCCAAGTCAAACGGACAGGTAAATAGTTTTCAACATATACTAAAGTGTGTAATTTAACATATCAAATTGTTTCAATTTTGTGATGTGTTGCATCAATGGCGTGCTCCCTGCTCATTCTAGCGCATCCCCACGCTCACCGGCGTTCAGGGAAAGTGGCCACATGCATCCATTTTCACTAGCCACTTTTTGCAGTCAGAATCTGAAAGATTTTGGAACGAAACATGGTTTTAGTCGCTTGATTCATCGAGGACCCTCGAATCATTTGATTAAACATTTTCTTCTTTGTTCCAGTGCAAGTATTCCCGCAAAATGGTATAATTCTAGCTGTAATTTACATCAATAACTCAATTTCTCTCTTATGCTGTTGGATGTGTAAAGCTATGAGCTAATAAAAGCTATGGGTGTTTTTTTATTGCTTGATGAAGGGAAGGTTTGGAGCAGCTCACTATGGCATGGCCATTTTAATCACGATACCACGCCTTTGTTGCCAGGTTGAAGAAAAGCAATATTCTCTGTGTTCCCAGAGTTCAGATGGGGTCGTTTACCAGCAGCATGTTGTTTGGGAAGATACAGAAATATCTTAAATGTGAAATAGAAATGTTTTGACAAGGGCCATGCAAAATTCCCCAAATTCCTCTGTCCTTGTTTCACATTATGCCAGAACGCCGCCTGGTGGATTCTGGTAATGATGAAGTCTGACTAGCCTACTACTAGAAGCCAGCGATCTGTCGTCACTCTCCTAGTAACAGATGTTGCTGCAGTTTAAGGACTATTTTCTGATTGGCTACCACTCAAATAATTTGAATAAAGGTGCACAGTATAGCAGATTTAGCAGGGGGCAGTCTTGTGTACAATCTTTCATAAACAGACCTCATGGGTGGGCATTGCTGGTATCATGATTAACAGCCCATCTACTGATGGTGGACACCTATGTCTATTTTTGCATGAGGTGCACAGTTTAGCAGATTTTGCAGGGGGCAGTCTTGTGTACAATCTTTCCTAAAAAGGCATCGTGGGCATGGGCATTGATGGTATCATGGTATCATGAATGATTACAGCCAGCCAATCTACTGATGCCTATGTCTATTTGATATTTTGCATGGGTAGTATTCAAATTGTCTTGCTCTTTTCTCCTAATAGGAGAACGGCCATGCCAAGTCCAATGGAGATGCCTCTCCGGCTGCTGAGGAAGCCAACCAGGTGAACGGCAGCACTCCTGGTGATGAGGCACCCAAAGAGGCAATGGAGAAGGTAGAAGTTGCGGAGGTCAATGGAGACCATGAGCCAGCCGCCACAAATGGAGAGGCCTCTGCCAAGCCAGAAGAGGAGGGCACTCTCACCACCAGTGAGGATGGCAAACAGAAGAAAAAACGCTTTTCCTTCAAGAAACCCAATTTCAAGCTGAGCGGCTTCTCCTTCAGGAAGACAAAGAAGGAATCTGAGGAGGGGGCCGAAGAGGGAGCAGCAGCCCCTGCTGAAGGAGAGAAGGCCGCTTCTGAGGAGGAAGCTCCTGCTGCTGCAGCTGCTGAAGAAGAGGCCAAACCAACCGAAGCAGCCGAGGAGACAGCCAAGGAGGTCCCAGCTGAGGAGCCCAAACCCGAGGAGGTGAAGGCAGAAGAGAAGCCAGCTGAATCTTCACCTGCGGAGCCAGAGACTGCAGCTAGTCCAGAGGCCCCTGCTGCTGCTGCTGATGAGTAATCTTGGAACAAGATGCCAGAACAGAGGATGAGGAAAAGTCAAAGAACCTGTCTGACTGAAGAAGGATGTGAGGACTTGTCTAAAACCAGGGATTTTTTTGTTGTTGTTTTTTGTTGATGTTTGTTTACTGTTCTACAACCATTTCATCCATAATGACTGCAATGTCCTTGGTGGTGATGGACAGATCTGTGGTGGTGTTACAGAGGGTGACCTGCTTCGTCACTGATCCATCGGTGTTTGCGTCTGTGTGTGTGTGTGCGCGCGTGCGTGCGTGCGTGCAAGGGGTGTGTGTGCGTGTGTGTGTGTGTGTGTGTGTGTGTGTGTGTGTGTTTTATACATGAAACCATTACTAACTGTATTGACAGGTTGCCGAAATTTGACTATTTAAATGAAGTATTTGGTGCTGGGCAATTGGATGTAGCAGCTAAAGCTGTGTCTGCAAGATTTGACACATTGTGATATTTAAAGGGAAGTCCTAAACAAAGTCTTAAATGTTGTCTTTTGCAGTGCAGTTGTTTACAACTCAAGATGCTCCTGTGGACACACTACCATTCCTGAACTAGATTTAGCTAATTGTCAAAAGAAAAAAAGGTGCTCATCACTCATTAGTTTCCACCATTTCAAGATTCTGTAGTAATGCACGTTGTATAGACTTTGATATTACTGGTTTTATGACTGAGATGTACCTAAATGACTGATGTTTTTAACAGATTACCCATTGTAAATGAAGTTTTCTTGTTTTTCACCATTTGTAAGATTGAATAAAATTGGGAGATGTTTTAAGCAAAATTTGCATCAAGCTGTGCTGACTAAAAATGAACTCATAGTGTGGTTTTGATTAGACTATGAAAGGCACTGGGAAACTAGGCAAAAGGCCAGTGCAATCTTAGAAATCATCTTTGCTTTTTTGTGTGTAATGAAGCTTCACCCTATTTGAGAAGGAATGTAACTTTGCCTACAAACGGTAGAGGATTTTCTCTGGTGTTCGGCTTTTCCCGTGAGCACTGTGAAATAAAAGGAATAACGTTTCAATTGGCACTCTGCTCATTTATTAAGGTGTGTTAGCCTATTTTCATTCTGTAACTCGGGTGTTAGCTTGTATAGTTGCCTCTGCTTGGGATTTGTATCCATTTAGAAGTAAATACCCATGTATTTGTTTTATTATAGCACCCTCGTGTGGTAAAATCATGGTTTGCATGAGGTGAAGCAAGTTAGGCCTTCCTACATTTTCTGCTTATTTAAAGGTAACTGGGGATGGGGTTAATCAAGTATTTCATGGGGTATTTGCAGACTAAATCCCTGGTGTCTTAGTCAATTTAATATGCAACACAAAAGCTTTATTGCATACCTTGTGAAGTATAACATTCAGAACAAAAGTCATCACAATCAAATCTACAAGTAACTTAAAGGTGAGTTGGGGCCCGGTGCTCGTAGCTCTGATGGCGCACCTGGTCCCAGGTACCAGGCTGTAATCGCAAAGGAGATTTAGCTGTGCTCAGTTATCTGTCACCACATTCCACAAGCAGGGACAAAGCAAGCTGTGCCTGTGGCACTTCAAATCATTATTCTTCTGAAACTATCTGGAATTCCTTGGGTGAAAACCACTACATAATTATGCTATAAAACCCTGAGGAGTTGTGTTTTTTTATTCACAGCTCCAGCATTTGCCCTGCAAATAGCAGTGCTCAAAACCTTTTACGACTGCTATCATTTCAGTATCTACAGCAAAACAACTGCAGGCACTGATCTTAATTGACGGTTGTGCTTGCCATTGACACTTTGGGAATCCTTCTAGGATATCCCCAAAACCATCAGAAAAACACCAAAGTCTCTTTAGGAATAAAAGATGGCAGCATAATCTCCTTCTCTGGGGTGTTTTTAGACTCCCACATCTACACCAGAGCCCATTTTAAACCATCTATTTGCTTTCCTCCCAGATTAACCCTCTGCACTGCAACACCAGCCACCGCAAGAAGGGTGTGTTTTACGCATAATATTTTGGTCCCTGCTCTCTAGACTTCATGTCCTTTATGGACAGAATCTTGAGGTTAAAGTCTGACCACTGCTGGCCGAGTCTATAGGCTGTTTCTCAATCGCAGGCTTGGTAACTGGGTCCTTGGGTCCTTGGTAGTTCAGACTTGCAAGTTCGCCTTGGGAGTAAGAACTTCCAGGGACGGGAGGACGCACGTCGCTGATTCTGGGTTTGGAACAGTACTTCCTGCAGCGTACTCGGTGACGATGGGGTGAAAGGCATGCTGGGTAATTTGCTGTGGAAAGTCTCCACGAGTCAGCTCCAATGCATCCTCGGTAAAGTGGGAGGATCAAGTTCACATCCGGGAATTTGGTCTCTACTTGGTCAAATGCAGACTTGAGATTGGAAGCGTACTTGGGCAGCAACTTATGACGTATCACAAGTTCAGGAGGACTCAAGTCTAGACAAGAATCCACATTGAGAAACAGCCATATGTTTCTCACGTGGATGCACTGTAATGGCATAGCCATGCCACTTTAAAATCATCCTTTCTTTTTAGAGAGACACATAAGGTCTACATTAAATTACTCATGACGTATTGATACTGAGTTGTATTTCATTAATTCATGGGTAGATGATAACCTATTATTTCAATAACACCATTTTCTGTTATCTTTACATGTTCAAATAAAAATCGAACCTCTGTTCGAAGTGGAGCTGTGTGTGTGTGTGTGTGTGTGTGTGTGTGTGTGTGTGTGTGTGTGTGTGTGTATTGCAGTTGATGCTCAGGGCAGGCTAGACTCAACAGCACCTCTCTGGTCACCCAGGGTTACTACATACAGGCTACATACAGACCCACAGACCCACCCACCCACATACCCACCCACATACCTACACACACGGCCACGTATAGGGAGCTTGTGTTCCACACAGCTCCAAAAAGTAAATACAAACTTTAGAGGACAGGGGCCACATAATGTTGAATGTCTAACTTGGATTGAATGAATGAACCTTTCACCAGGTGTGTATAATTGAAAAATAATAATGTCAAATTTAAATAAAATACTCTTACTCTTAGATGATGATTTAAGAGGGTGTTGACATGGTCAGGGTGCCTTAACCACTGTCCACCACCACGCTATGGGCACTGCCCTTTCTGTCTTCCCGTCTACCCCACCTCCGCTCCACCTCTTACCCCAAACCACAGGCCCGTCTCTGAAAGGCTGTCTCCTAAACTGCTTGTGGCTTGTGGCAGTAAATCCCCAGTAGCTTTCCCCCAACCAGCTTGCACTCTGTTCTGTCATACAGCTCTCCCCTCACCTACCACTGCTCTCTGGAAGAGAAGATAAAACAGCTTTCTAGCTGTGCCACAGGATCCTCCCTGTTCCTCATCCCGCTAGCTATACTCAGAATACACCTTCAGTCTCGTTGGGGGAAAATAACTACTGTACACTGTGGCTGCCACTACTAGCAGGCAGGCAGCAGCTGTCATGTGGGAACGGATTTGGTCTTTGGAAGCTCACTCATGTCTACAGTGATCCTTACAATCTATATTGAGCCAGGTTGAGAATGACTATAAGAAACAACAGATTAATAGTAAATGGAGTTGATATATTATACTATATTGTAGGCCTGCCTATATAGTAAGTACTGCATGCTCATAATGCATATTGGCAATCCCCAGCTGCATATTCTATCATGCTAGGTGATGTTTTAAGAATGTCATGTTTTAGTGTATTTAGGAGCACTTGTAACATGTTGTTGAAAGTCAAGTAATTTCCTTATGCCTGAGCAGTGGTTTTCCAAATGTATTAGCTCAAGACCCAAAAAAGAAATTTGCAGTTTGGGAACCAAACTGGTGAAAATAGCAGATTACTACATTTGTTTTCTAATTTGGGGAATTTCTTTGGTTCTTTTTGGAAAATGTTTGGATTTGTTTTCAACTAATGAAGATTTGTGATTTTTGTTTAGAAATCATTTGAAAACCTTTTAAAATAATATTAATCAATGACACTATTTGGATATTCACTCACAACCCACGAAAATGAATCCGCGACCCACAAATGGGAACCAATCCACTGTTTTGGAAACAGTGCCTTAAAGGGCCAGTTCACCTCTGGGACAACCAGATTTTATTTTATTGTTGTTTGGGACACGATCAACACAATCCTGAGTTATGTTTTGTGTTTGATCTGTGTTTTGAGATATTTTAGTATTTCAGCATGAATGATGATGCATTTTGCATCATATGAGTCATCATGCTGCATCATATGATGCAAAATGCATCATCATTCATGCTGAAATACTAAAATATCTCAAAACACAGATTGAACACAAAAAATAACTCAGGATTGTGTTGATCGTGTCCCAAACAACAATAAAATAAGATCTGGTTGTCCCAGAGGTGAACCGGCCCTTTAAGCTGACACTAGAGATGATGTGTTATCAGATATTGTGCAGCTAATGCTGCAACATTGGATTGAAATTTGGCTTGTGCTGTATGCCACACAAAATACCTTGCTTTCTCCTGTCACTGGAATCAGATAAATGTGTTGACAAAGTCACACACACACACTAATACAGTAATCTTAGGGAAAACTCAGACAAAAAGAAATGTTTTCGTTGGACATGTTTTATTTTGGTCATTATACTTTACATGACATAATGCATAGTTAGGGTATAACAATGTTGGTAAACAGTTTGTATTGGCATAACAGTATTGTTGGTGCCTTGTATCCTTAAAATGGTCAATTTGACCATTACTGTTTCACAATATTCAAGTCACATACAACGACAACAGGTACAACATGTTGCACAGAAAGTATTTGTGTACTTTTAATAAGATTATTGTTCACCAAAAAAAAAAAAGGTTGTACAAAAAACAGACAAACACAAAAATAAGAATCACCAGCTGAAATCAGTAAAAAAAAGAGTGGAAAATATTTTTTCCGGACACAACACAGTTATAACACCTCAAATTTCACATGCTGTCTCCATTACTGGTAACTTTGTGGATTGCTTTCCCATCCCTGATAACCTGTTTTCATAAATTAGATTTCCTTCCTCTAAGCACCCATTTCTTGTATTTTTCAAGTCGAGATGCTATCATTCCTCAAAGTAGATAGTGAACTGTCTGTCTGTGTTTGGCTGAGGAAAAACTAACAGGGAGTTTACTGTCGTTTGAGGAATAGATGGCAAATTTTGTTGTGTGGGTTTTGGGTTTTCTGACACCCTATCACGTTGAGGCAATAAGGAAGCCAGAGAAAGAGCAGTGGACATTCTCGGCAGCGAAGACGCCATTGGCCTCCTCGTCAGGGATCTGGAGGTAGACTGTGTCCTGCTCATCAAGCTGAAGGACAGCGCTACCGGACATCTGGTCCAGGAAGCCCTTATTGTACTCATCATAGCTGAACATAACGGGCTGGCCGTTCTTGTACAGAGCCACCAGAGCATGAGCTCCATTTACGTGGATGCTGTATGCAAAGTAATAGACTCCAGGAACCTGGCAAGTGAACAGGCCGGACTCAGGATCATAGTGATTCTCAGCGTTGTACACAACCTGGTCGAACTTAATGGGAGAACCAGCAGCAGGGTAGGGGGTGGCGAGGGAGACGGTGAAAGCAGACATGGGTGATTTGACCATGACCTCACTAACCCCAACCCCCATGCTCTTCTCAAAAACGACCTCACCTGGGGGACCGGGTGGTCCTGGGGGACCGACTGGGCCCATGGCGCCATCATTGCCATTGTCACCGGGCAGACCAGGGGGGCCCTGAGGTCCAGGGATGCCCTTAGCAGCAAAACCAGCAGGGCCGGGAGATCCAGGAAGACCTGGGTGTCCCTTCAGGCCAGGAGCACCGGCGGCGCCAGAAGGACCACTGGGTCCTCTGGGACCAGGTGCGCCATCAGAGCCATGAGCACCGGTCTCACCTGCACGTCCGGGAAGTCCCTTGGGACCAGCGGGGCCGGGGATTCCTGAGGCACCTGTAAGGCCTGGGGCACCAGTGTCACCTTTGTTGCCTGTGGCACCAGTGGCTCCTCTGGGGCCAGTGGGACCAGCTGCACCTGGATAACCCTGCTTTCCTGGGAATCCCTGAGCTCCCTGATCTCCCTTGTATCCCTTAGGTCCCTGAGGTCCAGAAGCACCTGTGTCACCCTTATCGCCAGCAGGGCCGGTCGCACCTGTGAAACCTCTATTACCCTGAGGACCAGC